>NC_134267.1:214308426-214615772 GCF_031893055.1 Leptodactylus fuscus | reverse complement strand
TTGTTGCTTTGGCTTTTATATAAACCGGGTCCATGTGAAAAGGTGTTTTTATCATATATTACCGCCATGACACATGCGAATTGCAGCCATGATTGCTGAGAGCTTACAAGAGATGTAATTACTTTCCTTTAACCTACAAAGCGTCGGAGCAGCCTGAAATGTCAGATGTATAAAAGACCTTTACGTGGTGAAATATTGAAGTGGAAATTTCCAATATAAAATTGTAAATGCTATTTCGGTCTTCATGGAGACACCCATTGATGGGAGTCATTTACATGGTGATTTGCAGATGTTGGACTAGGAGTCATTTACCATGTAATATAGAAATTGCATGTTTTATTTTAAAGGGGTTTCCCAGGACTTTGATATTAATAGTATATTCTTAGCATAGATTATCAGTTTTACATCAGTCTCCGCACTCTTTTCATTGTTTGCTGGGAACAGCGCCATGCATGTTATAGTGGCTGTGTTCGGTATTGCAGCTGAGTGCTATTTCCATGAATCTGACTTAGCAGCAGAAATAGTGACCAGCAATGCAATTGGACAACATAGGGGAGCCTAAAATACACCCCAACCCAATTATAATGCCTTGCAGTGACCTTTAATAGTAGCATAAATATATCTTTGTGGCCACAAACCGATGAAGTGATGCAAAGATGATAATCTTTTTTTATAGATATGCAAAACAGCTTTAAGTGCACTGTGGGCAGGACCTGATTTGCCTACAGATAGTAACAAGTGCTATGAAATTCTTCTAAAATTGCTGCTAATGTTACTTCTTTAGCAGATAATGACATGTTTAGCCTATGCCAGCATTATGACTGTCTGTAGGCAACTCTGACAAACTAGACCCAACCCGTGCACTTGCAGGGATTTTTTGAGACCAAATGCTTAAAAGTGGCAAAACCCAGGGCCATAGTGTGAGGCCCATTTTGATCCTTGTTCTGAGGATCCACTCTTATATGTTGTTTGTACACCACTGGCACAACCTAAGGGCAATACTTTGTTTTGGGTGCTACAAATAGAATGGGGATGGGAAACAATTTTAAATGGAGTCTGTTGCAAAAAAAAAGCATATCAATCCAGTCCTACAGATATATAGGTTAGGGCATACTTAGCTCTTTGGAACCCTCTTTGAGGGCATTGATGCTCACCTCTTTAGAGTAATGGTAACACCCTCATTGCTCCAAAAAGCTAATTCGCATATTGTTGGAAATGATGATATCTCAGCAATGTAGGCTCTGATTCACAAGGAGAAAACATTATGCGATTCAGGTGACCGTAACCTATCTATCTGCAGGGCTGGGGTGATATGCTGGTTCTGGTGACACTAACCTATCTATCTGTGGGCTGTGTTGATATACGAGGTTCTAGTGACGCTAAATTATTTATCTGTAGGGCTGGACTGATATACTGGGATCTGGTGACACTAATCTATCTATCTGCAGGGCTGGGTTGATATGCTGGTTCTAGTGACACTAACCTATCTATCTACAAGGCTGACTTGATTTATTGATTCTGGTGACACTAACCTATCTATCTGCAGGGCTGGGCTGATATACTGGAATCTGGTTGTCACGGGATGGTTAGAGTCCGGCAATAGGCAATGTGTAATATATATTTCATGTGGAATGTATTCTCTAACCTGTTGTAAACATCAGTGTGTAGTTGGCTGATTCGGGTCTAGTGTGTTAGCACATTGTATGCAAATACCTCTAACTAGTGAGGACAATGGGTGGAGATAATCTGATCCGTGTCTCCAAGAAGATGTTGGACTGTGCATTGTTCAAAAGAGACAGGGAGTCTGCTCTCCTTGGCATAGGTGAGGGGGGAAGGATCTGTGACTCAGCCCTTCCCACCCCCAGATATAGGAAGTAACAGTTTGGTATATAGATGTAGCTAGCAGTTAGTATGAGTTAGCCGGCCTGTGCACAGCTCTGTAGAGAGCCAGGATTTAGTTACAGGACCAAGGAACCAAAGCTATCATTGGATTGTGACTTCTGTGGACTTATTGTTATTACGGTTGATGTGACCACCGCCGGCTACTAACTTTGTGGATTACAATAAATTGCTGTTGTCTCCCGACCTCTTGCGTCCGTGTTGATTCAAAAGACCTTCCGGAGGAAGACATATACCTTCGCTCCGTGACAACTGGTTGGCAGCGGTGGGATCAACAGCGGACAGCGAGATGGACTACAGCAGCCCAGCGATTAATGGAGCCACAACCTCAGAATACAGGAACTGGACTATGGCAAGTCTACAAGTAAGGGCCCGGGAACTAAACCTGAGTTACCAGGGAAGAACGAAAGATCAACTGATCGAGGCACTGGAGGAGATGACCCTGCAAAGCGACCATGAGGAGGGCTGCCCCCAGGAGACAGTAGAGATACGGGAGTGGCAGGTACAGACCCAAAAGAGCAGATGGGTTGTTTTGTATGAGGAGGAATTGGCAGTGCTGGGGCTAGAAGCAACTGCAGAGCAAAGGAGTAGAGCGTTACAGAGGGCTCAGGAAACGGAGAAGGAGGAACAGAGAATGGCGTATGAAAAGGAAAGAATGGCGCATGAAATGCGAATGGCTGAGATAACTGTGCGGAATTATAATCAAACGTCGACCCCCAGCCCAACAGTGAGAGAACCACCATATGTCTCCCATAAACACTTCAAGACCTTTGATGAAGCGGCTGGGGATGTTGATGGATATTTTCAGGACTTCGAACACCAGTGCCGCCTGATGGAAGTCCCAGAGAAGGATTGGGTCCGGTATCTGGTGGGGCACCTACGAGATGGGGCTGCGGAAGCTCTCAGAGCCATGGACCCTAGTGATCAGCGGGACTATGAGGCCATTAAAAGAGCGGTGCAGAAGTATTATGCAGTCACTCCAGAGTCCTACCGAGTTCAGTTCCGCTCTTTGTCTTACAATGGGGGAAGCTCCTTCCACATGTTCACCCACAAGTTGAAGCAAGCATGCAAGCGCTGGCTAGAAGGAGAGGAGGCTGTCACAGTCGATAAGATCCTCCAAGTCATACTTAAGGAACAGTTCTTTTCCCAGTGCCCCGCTGAGATCCGTGAGTGGGTGCTGGAACGGAACCCAGTCACAGTTGAGCAAGCTGCTTCTCTTGCAGATGAGGGCCTGACCATCAAGCCGCAGTGGAAGAGGTTGTTTGCAGAGGAGCGGAAAACTACCACAGTCCGCCAGACACCCTTCAGCCAGCCACCCACCTTTCGTGTCCGGCCTCAGGATTACAATTCCCCCTCTACCCCTGCCCCAGCCCATCGGCCTCCAGCTATGAACAACCCTGTCCCTAGACAACGACCCACTGGAAGAATGCTAGAGCGCAGATGTTTTGGGTGCGGGCGGCCTGGACATTTGCAAGCTAGTTGCCCTGCTAACATGGGGGCACGGGCCACCGTGGCATCCCGGCCTATTCACTACCTGGGAACCACCCCTAGGACAGAAAGTTTGGCCCCATTTCCAGATGACTCCATGAATGACCCATCTGTTCCACCTCCAGGGGTCTATGGGATTCAGCCTTCCGCCACACATCCCGCAAACCTTCAGAGGAAGCACTTGCAGGAGGTCCTACTGGATGGCCGAACAGTTGTTGGATTCCGGGACTCGGGAGCTTTCCTAACGGTAGCGGACCCCCGAGTTGTGCGACCCGAGGCCCTAGAGGAGGGCCCTGGCATTTCTATCAAGTTGGCAGGGGGTACTCAAAGACGTATTCCTAAAGCTACCGTGGAACTCGACTATGGTTATGGACCAAAACGATGCACAATTGGTGTGATGAGCGGGCTGCCGGCCGATGTTCTGTTAGGCAACGATGTTGGAAATCTACAGTGCCACTTTGTGGGAGCAGTGACCCGAAGCCAAGCTCAGGGAGAAGCCAACATGGATCCACCGGATTTTCTGACAGATGCCAGCCCTTCAACCCTACAACTTTACCATTCAGCACCGCCGAGGGAACCAACACCAGAACACAGATGGGTTATCCCGGCAGGAGGAAATATGAGCTATAGAGACTGATGTGCATTCCCCAATTTACCTGTGTAGGCCAATTGTGTCATGCACATGTTTTGAGAGGGGGAGGGGTTGTCACGGGATGGTTAGAGTCCGGCAATAGGCAATGTGTAATATATATTTCATGTGGAATGTATTCTCTAACCTGTTGTAAACATCAGTGTGTAGTTGGCTGATTCGGGTCTAGTGTGTTAGCACATTGTATGCAAATACCTCTAACTAGTGAGGACAATGGGTGGAGATAATCTGATCCGTGTCTCCAAGAAGATGTTGGACTGTGCATTGTTCAAAAGAGACAGGGAGTCTGCTCTCCTTGGCATAGGTGAGGGGGGAAGGATCTGTGACTCAGCCCTTCCCACCCCCAGATATAGGAAGTAACAGTTTGGTATATAGATGTAGCTAGCAGTTAGTATGAGTTAGCCGGCCTGTGCACAGCTCTGTAGAGAGCCAGGATTTAGTTACAGGACCAAGGAACCAAAGCTATCATTGGATTGTGACTTCTGTGGACTTATTGTTATTACGGTTGATGTGACCACCGCCGGCTACTAACTTTGTGGATTACAATAAATTGCTGTTGTCTCCCGACCTCTTGCGTCCGTGTTGATTCAAAAGACCTTCCGGAGGAAGACATATACCTTCGCTCCGTGACACTGGTGATACTAATTATCTATCTTCAGGGCTGGGTTAATATGCGGAGTCCTGGTGACACTAACCTATCTATCTGTGGGCTGTGTTGATATACTGGGTTCTAGTGACACTAACTTATCTATCTGCAGGGCTGGGGTGATAGGTTAGTGTCACGAGATTCCAACATATCTACAGTGTCGGCCAAAAGTATTGGCACCCCTGCAATTCTGTCAGATAATACTCATTTGCTTCCAGAAAATGATTGCAATCACAAATTCTTTGGCATTATTATCTTCATTTAAATTGTCTTCAATGGAAAACCACAAAAAGAATTGTCAAAAAGCCAAATTGGATATAATTCCACAGCAAACATAAAAAAGGGGGTTGACAAAAGTATTGGCACAGTTTGAAAAATCATGTGATGCTTCTCTAATTTGTGTAATTAACAGCACCTGTTACTTACCTGAGGCACCTAACAGGTGGTGGCAATAACTAAATTACACTTACAGTCAGTTGAAATGGATTAAAGTTGACTCAACCTCTGTCCTGTGAACTTGTGTGTACCACATTGATCATGGAGAAAAGAAAGAAGACCAAAGAACTGTCTGAGGACTTGAGAAGCAAAATTGTGAGGAAGCATGAGCAATCTCAAGGCTACAAGTCCATCTCCAAAGACCTGAATGTTCCTGTGTCTACCGTGTGCAGTGTCATCAAGAAGTTTAAAGCCCATGGCACTGTGGCTAACCTCCCTAGATGTGGACGGAAAAGAAAAATTGACGAGAGATTTCAACGCAAGATTGTGCGGATGGTGGATAAAGAACCTCGACTAACATCCAAACAAGTTCAAGCTGCCCTGCAGTCCGAGCGTACAACAGTGTCACCCTGTACTATCCGTCAGCGTCTGAATGAAAAGGGACTGTATGGTAGGATACCCAGGAAGACCCCACTTCTTACCCAGAGACATAAAAAAGCCAGGCTGGAGTTTGCCAAAACTTACCTGAGAAAGCCAAAAATGTTTTGGAAGAATGTTCTCCGGTCAGATGAGACAAAAGTAGGAAAAGGCCTCAACATAGAGTTTACAGGAAAATAAGAGGCCTTCAAAGAAAAGAACACGGTCCCTACAGTCAAACATGGCGGAGGTTCCCTGATGTTTTGGGGTTGCTTTACTGCCTCTGGCACTGGACTGCTTGACCGTGTGCTTGGCATTATGAAGTCTGAAGGCTACCAACACATTGTGCAGCATAATGTAGGGCCCAGTGTGAGAAAGCTGGGTCTCCCTCAGGGGTCATGGGTCTTCTAGCAGGACAATGACCCAAAACACTCTTCAGGTCAGCACTAGAAAATGGTGGTGAGAGAAAGCCCTGGAGACTTGTAAAGTGGCAGCAATGAGTCCAGCCCTGAATCCCATAGAACACCTGTGGGGGAGAGATCTCTTGGTGGCAGTTTGGAGAAGGCCCCCTTCACATCTCAGGGGGGACCTGGAGCAGTTTGCCAAAGAAGAATGGTCTAAAATTCCATCAGAGCCTTGTAAGAAACTCATTGATGGTTACCGGAAGCGGTTGTGCGCAGTTATTGTGTCTAAAGGTTGTGCTACCAAGTATTAGGCTGAGGGGGCCAATACTTTTGTCCGGCCCATTTTTGGAGTTTTGTGTAAAATGATCAATGATTTGACTTTTTTTTTCATTCTCTTTTGTGTTTTTTCATTGCAAGCAAAATAAATGAAGATATTACCAAAGAGTTTGTGCTTGCAATCATTTTCCGGAAGAACACGAGTATTATCTGACAGAATTGCAGGGGTGCCAATACTTTTGGCCAACACTGTATCTGCAGGCTGGGTTGATATACTGGGATCTGGTGACGCTAATCTATCTATCTGCAGGCTGGGTTGATATGCTGGGCTTTACTGATAGACTCCCTTTACATAAACATCTTTTTTCCAGCGCTTCTAGACTGTGAAATATTTACCCAGTGCCTGCTGATCAATACGTCCCATTCCTGGAAGCACATTATTCATTTGGTGCGATTCCATAAACAGTTTACGGCTGCTGCTATTTTAAGCAACATAAAATATTGGCAGCGCCGTTCCACCTCCCCGCTTATCAATCTTGCATGAATATTATTAAAATACCAGCGGCTCAAGCAGCAAACAAATGAGTAGCTTGTTTCTTTCAGGCAGAGATTTGTAAAAATAGGAACACGACAAACATTTCCAACCACAACCACCTGCGCAAATGTAGAGATTCACCTCGTAGAATATATACGTCTTCCTATTCTGTAATGCAGATCACTGAAGCACTATACATTGGACTTGCATGAGTTTCTGCATCGCTTTGTGCTCAGTCACTTCCATCCCCTGGATACAGTCCGTCTATACATCCTAAATTACACTGACTTACTGCTAACTGGACTCTAGGGGGTCAAATGATGCAAAAAAGGGGACTGCATGATGATGTGGAAGATGAGGCCATGTCCACTAATATCTGCATCAGTATGAAGGTGGCTTTTAAAGAAGACATATCACCAGAGTCATTTTTTCGTATGGAAAGCCAATTTATCTATCAGTATATTTTTGACATGTGGGAGGAACCCAGAGTACCTGAAGAAAAGCCATGCAAACACAGGGAGAACATACAAAGTCCTTGCAGAAGTTGACGAATTCGAACCCAGGAGTGCAGCACTGCTATGCAATAGTGTTAATAAGACCCAGTGACAGATCCTATTAAACGTCTATGTTCACCTGTAGTTCTAATTCATTGGTGGGTCATCGTCGGCACCCCCCATCACATGTGCCAAGAGGGTCATGCGAGACATATTTTACTGCCTTGGCAGCCTGGGACCTGCAAGTATAAAATGAAGAGGGATCATCCTTTAGAGATTTCTATTACAGCAGTGGTAAAGGAAGCTCCTTCTCCTTTTGCCACCCTCTCCGCTAACCAATGACAAGGGAAACAGACACCCAAGAGACGGAGCCCATCCCTGTACAGCACAAGGACTGCTCCTGCTACAGTGATGTGTTCCCGCCATGTGCATACCAGCAAGATCTCCCAGATAAGAGTTCCTTCCAACAAACCCCTAATCCCCCAGCAGAAAAAAAAAAAAAGGTCAGGTACATGCTGAGGTTACTATTACTATTAAAAATATGCAAATCTATTCTCCAGGATGTAATTAGGAGAACAGTGCACTCTGTACGCCGTCCTCTACAGGGCAGCATCCTTAACATCATGCATGACTCAGTTAAAAAGTCTAATTAATCATGATGCGGATTTAATTGCCAAATTAGTATTTCTATTCCAAAAGGAACAGATTCCCAGCTATGGACAGCGCTGTTTCGGCCTATTGGGCCTCCTCAGCATAGCGTACGGATACTGATTTGGCAGAGTGAGAGACTATAGACCAGGGTCAGGGGATAATCGTACACATCAGGGAGAGTGTGTGCCTACATAGGCAGTACGGAGACTTACAAGTCATTCCTGCTCCGCTAGGGATTCTGGGTAAAAAATATGCAAATCTATTATTCATTTATTAGTATTATTATTTAGCATTAGTATTATTATTAGTAACAACATAGATTGTAAGCTCTTTTGAGCAGGGCCCTCAGTCCCATTGTGTGAAATGACGTTCTTTGTTATGTATGTCTGTATCTGAACCCTATAAATTGTACAGCGCTGCGGAGTATGTTGGCGCTATATAAATAAAATGTATTATTATTATTATATAACTCCATATTAATAGTAATTAACCCCATCATGTCCTTCACATTAACCCCTGCATGCCTCATATAAGGGTTACTAATATGTGAGCCATATGGAGGTAGTAGTTAAGGATCTTAATGATGGATACTCAATTAGGATCTCCATGTCGCTGACATATTAGTAACAGTTATGTACAGGACATGATGAGGTTAATTGCTATTAATATGTGGTGTATAGAGTTCCTAAATTGTAAGGTTGCTTCTCTTAGTGGGGTGCCACACAATGTACCTAGATGGGGCTATAACCACATCCAGTCCCTGGTGGCCGGTGCTTTCACCATTGCCCACCCCTATATTAGAGGCTGGCAGCCTATATATACTCCCCTATAGTTAAGGCTCAGGTTTCATTCTGATCACTCTTATTATAGCTTTGCCTTGTGCTGCTCCTCTGTTATTCCTCCTAGAAATTTATGAATATATTAAGAGCTGGGTGTGACCATTTCCTTTCTCAAGGCATGCGTCCCTACAACATGAACACTGATTGGTCATTGTCAGGCCATAGGAACAACCCTTCCCCCCGAATGGTAACACCCAGTTGTTAATTCAGTTATACATTTCGAGTAGGAATAACAGAAGAACTATATGGCACATTGTAAAATAATCCCTAGTTGGATATTTCATTAAATTGCTACCATAGAGTATACTATATATTCTCATATATTATACATGTCTGGCAATTGCTCTACAAGTAAAATGTTCCATTATTTTTGCATTGTGGGGACTACAAAGACAGACATGTTAGGAAAAATGACAGATCCTGTTTAATAGCATTTATGGCACAACTCATAGAATACCTCGAAACGGGTTGGGTATTTAGATAGTGATTAAAAAAAACTCAGTTTTTATCAGATCGATGCAGATCTCTTTCCTGAAACATAGATAATATGGGATTGCAATTTGCCTAATGGTTTACATACAAGACATAAGACATTTGCCTAATGGTTTACATAGGAGGGATAGCTGTAATGCGAATCCATGTCCACCACATGTTCAATTTATACAAAGGCATGTGTACATAGACATATACAGACTCCATTACAGGTCATATTATAAATCAACACTCTATGGTCATGTAAGTGGGTCTGTATGACTGACAACTGGTCTGCACAGAGCCCAATACAGTAGCGCAGGTCTCTATGTGTCATTGTGAAACCTATAATCTACCTTTAATTAAAGGGGTCTTCTGGGATTATGATACTGAGCTCTACTTCCCTAACTCAGACATTGACATGACCCAAATGCTACAAGTTAGTCTCACTCAAATAAATGGGGCTGAGCTGTAATACCAAGTCCAGCCACTATCCTATGTATGGCACTGTTCATAGCAAATAGTAAAAATGTCACAGAAACCAATATCATAGTGTCTGCTAACCATGAGGCTAAACCCCCGCATGAGCCTGTAGTAAACGTCAATGGTCACATTGTAAAATAATCCCTAGTTGGATATTTCATTAAATTGCTACCATAGAGTATACTATATATTCTCATATATTATACATGTCTGGCAATGGCTCTACAATTATCCATCTGTCACTGCTGTTGAGCGCAGGACATGTATATATCACACATGTCATATAGCCGCCTTGTAAGCACTGGAGCTATATAAATAAATGATGAAGAATTCCCTGGAAAATATACAAGTCTATGCAGCTCGCAGCCAAAAAAACAAGCTTTGTCCGGGAAAGTCCAAGGCAATGTAGTGCTCGTGTCCTCGTAAGAAGGAAGTGCTTTTTTTGCATTCTTTTGTATTTTGCATGTACAATGTTTGCACCAATATAGTGGCCAGATCATGCCCATAGATGGCAGCTGATTCAAGGTCACAGGATGTTGGCACGAGCTTTCACGGTCACCCGTACAGATTCAAGGGAACAATCGTGTTCCTTTGTTCAGATCCTCGTTTTAAGCAATACATGATATTACTTAGTAGCTGAAGCAGAGGACCCTGCCAAAAAGTCTTTATTTAGGGTTTTATAGCCGTACACACAAAGTATGCTTTTAAAGGGCTACGACACAGCTTCCTGGCTATACAAAAGCACAGTGAACCCATTGTTTCACTTCATTGCAAAACAGCCCTATTTATATATAGTCTGGGGACACACAGGCCGATCTTGCACAGTTTGGCCCAAAGATCTGTTTCTGCTTGAACAAGTTCGGATAGAACCAGAAGCTAAATTTAATTACTTTGGGGTGGATTCACACCTGCGCTGGTTTCCGTTTGGGAAATTCGTTCCCCATTCCGCTTGAAAAATGTGGATAAATCCTGCAAGTAGTGCTTTTCTCTCTGCATTTATCAGGCAGAACCTTGGCGGACACCATTATAGTCTATGGGGCCCGTGGGTTGCAGCATTTTAAGTGGATTGGACTTCCATTTTTCGGACCCAAAGAACAGAAACCAAAATGCCGGTGTGACCCTAGAATAAGAGAAGGTGAGAATAATTGTCATTTTTTACACCTTCCCTGGGCCACCCCTATTAACTTTTGAGGTCTGAAGAGACCCTAGTCTATAATAATTTCCATTTCGGCCTACTGGTGAGAAACTCTCAAAGTTTTGGGACAAACCTTAAACTTTTGGAATATTTGGATCAAATCCAGTTTGTTATGAACCAATTTGCACATTCCTAGCTGAGACGAATTCCCACAGTACAAATAGACCTGTGTTTTGGGTATTAATCCTGCAGCATGTAAGTTATTGCTGCAGCCAGGGGCGTAACTTGAGGGGGTGCAGATGGTGCAGTCCCCCAGGAGACTTAGGGGGACCATAAGCACTGGCATCAGTATTGAGATTGCGGCTTCCGTCTGGCCCATAAGCCAAGGAGACCCACAGATCCCCCTAACCACACTAAGGTGGATTAAACTCCTTAGCACCCACAACCATCACTATCAAGAATTCTCTGTAGGGATGAGGTAGAGGCCCTGGACAAAAGATTGCACTGGGGACCAACAATATTTTAGTTATGCCACCTACTGCAGCTTTTATCCATGGCTTTCAACCTTTGCTATACACAGACTAAAAGCAGAGATGAGCAAACTGGTTTGTATTAGGCTGTGATTGGTTGCAAGTGTCATGAGGTTGGAGACCCCTACTGAGGCCCAATGACAGACCTCAATGATCCCTCAGGGCTACTGACATCAGCCAGGAAGAAGGAAGAGGACTGAAGATGCCCATGAAGGAGCACTGAATGACGCAAGGGAGCCTAGCAGAGGTGAGTTAAGTTGTGTATGGCTGTATATCTTATTTGCCCTCCACTTATTATAATCTGGTTTCTGTAGGAAGCCATGAATTCACCCATACAGATGTACACTTGGTTTAACCTGGCATGTATTTGGGGAGAAAGGAGTAAGCCACTGCTAAACACCCATGGAGTTTGCATATTTGCTTGGTATCTAATTTGTTGACCTCCAACATGTCCGATCCTTTATCATGATAAAGGATCGGACATGTTGGAGGTCAACAAATTAGATACCAAGCAAATATGTAAACTCCATATGGAATCCTGGTAAGATGTGCAACCAAGGCCACAAACCTGTAAGGACTCAACAGAAACTATAAGGTTATTCAACAATCTTATAAAAACTGCACACAAAAGCTTTAGCACCAAAATTGGAGGCCTATGGGCAAAATATATCAGCAGGTGCAATTGTTGTAATGCTCAAGCCAAAAATAATACCACCATACAGTGCCATAGTACTGCAAACAACGTTAGTATATAATATACAAATACTGTAACAACATTCAATAACCAAAAATACCATAGCTAGCATTGCAACCTAAAGATCACATGACCATGCTGCAGCTCAGTCCATTGATTTTAATGGAATGGAAATGTGGCATTGAAATGTAAACAACGGGTGTGATGTCACTTCCTGAGCACAACCCCTTTAAATGTCCGGGAGAGGAGTACAGTATTACTACAGCATCATCTCATCATCATATCCTATAACTATGAGAGGACATGGGGAAGAAGTGTAAAGTAAACTGTATGTATCAGGATGTTCAGGATGAATACAGTCACATTGCCGCTGTCTGAATGATGTCTTATAAGTAAAGGAAAGGAGGATATAAAGAGTAGATAATCAGTATACAGTATAATAGCCCGGCACATACATTGATGGTGCAAAACGTCACTTTCTTCATTACATATTTACATAGAAATATGTACTAAGAAATAGAAATTCACATATTTGTAGATCCATAAAATGTATCAAGAGACCTGGAAATCAAGTCCTAGATATCAAGGTGATAATACATAGGACATAAGTGTCCGCTCCAAGTCAAGTCGTTCTCTTCTAATGAATAAAATCGTGATACAAAAACATCATTTCATATATATGGGGACATGGTGCATTATTTATTGACTATGCACTAGTTAATGCACAGCACTATAGTAAACAGGTTTTCCAGGACTTAGATATTGACGGCCTATCCTTGGAATAGGTCATCAGTATATGCTTGGTGGTGGGTGGGTGGGTGGGGGTTCCAACACCTGGCACCCCCACAGATCAGCTGGTGAAAGAAACCACACTATTCAGTTGTTGCTATACCAAGCACTGTCCTACACATATCATGTATTGCAGTCCTGCCTATTCACTTGAAAGGGACTGAGCTTTTGCTGTACCATGTGACCAATGAACATAGTGGCACTGTCAAAGGGAAGAAGCTGCAGCACTCATGAGCACCGCTGCCTCTTCGAGCTGAATTGAAGGGCTCAGATGTTGAACCTCCCCCACTTATCCCATATTGATGCATAAGATAAGTCATCAATATACAATTTCTCTATAATGACCCCCAGGTTGTGATGTAGTATATAAAGCAAATCCTCCATTATCCCATCACAGATACATAAAAAAAAATCTACTTGGAAACAAGATACGCAAAGTAAGGGTAAGGAAAATGGGAGAAAGAAAAGGAAAAAAAAGAGACATTTCTTGCCCAATTATGGTGGCCATGTTGGCATATGGTCACAATCTACAGAGCAGCTACCTTGATTTGCCCGTTTTACTAAATAATTCCCCATGACACAACAATTCTGGAACACAATTTTTTAGAGGTCTAGGTTGGGCTGTTTCTTAGTTATTTCTCCTAAAAATGTAGTTATGTTACCAGTAGGGGACGTGACTAATACTGTACCAATTCTCTCTAGGCTGCGCTGATGAAGTCCAACCAGACAGAAATGGTGCTGTCCATAGCTGAGAAATTGATTTGGTTATAATCCCGCATTATGCAGTAAAGACTTCTGGGAAGTCGGGCATGATGTTCAGGGTGCTTCCCATAGAGGGCAGCATAACAGAGGCACTGTCTCCCTGTTTACATCTTTGGAGACAGATTTGCATATTCTTCCACTGTACAAATAGTCAGTATTGTCTGTGTAGAGACACGCCCCTTTGAGAAGCAAAATGGCAACACCCAACGATCAGCTTATTCATAGCATAACAAGGGAACGGCACAACACAGACATATAAGAAAAGATGTTTCTGAAATGCTAGATTATAGAGAGTAAACATATTTACTAAAATAGACATGTCAGGAGTGGGGACAGGACCCCCTTTAAGTTTAACTACAGGTCTCCGAGATTACATCTTACATCCATGCTCTTAGAACGTTGCATATAGAGTTACATATACAGTAGTCATGCATACAGTTCCTCACCTAAACAACAGAGGTCTTAGAAGGTCCTACACCACAATGGGGTCTTTGTGTTCTCACCAGCAATAGTATTCCACAGTGAAAGCTCCTCTTACTGATGATTTAATATCTGCTCATGTTAGGCAGGTGACGTGAAATGAAATCTATTCATGGACGCACATAACACCTTGCATTAAAAGAACTGTGAAGTTATTGCCACAACTACTTCCCAAGAACAACTAATGAACAGCGCGATATACTGTAAGCAGATGCGTGCCCTCGAGAAAACAGGTTCTCCGATACCTATTACGTGGCCTCCTACAACATAAAGACCATAAAGTGGGCCCTAATAAGCTGAAATCGAGGAGGTTGATCTTCTCCCAAAGCTTTGATACGCTACGTAGTAATGCCTTATCTAGGAACGTACCCAAAAATAGAAAACAAAGTGTTAATACCAGCTATAAATACTCCGCATTCAAGGGAGATTGGAACTGATGGATCGGAGAAGACAGAAACAGTAAAAAGAGCCAGGCTTAATATGCAAATAGAGAAATTCAATTTATTGGCCTCTGTGGTTAAACAGTCATGGAGTAAAGCCATGAAAATAAAAATTTCAATTTGAAATTTTATTTAGCATGTCGCTAAATGCTTAATAAGACATCAACACTACAGCCAACATACTCAGGATTCGTTGTTGCTTTTTTTTTTTTTTTCGTTTTTATATACGTGGTGATAACCATGTTGTAAAAGCCAAAAAATAAATAGTGGCTATGGTGTAATGCTGGTTTTAGGAATGTTGACATGATCCTTAAAAAGGTGTCCAAAAAGGTGCAGCCTCATTTGGCAAATCATGGAATGGTCTCCATCCCAGTCCCCATCCTTAGCTCTCCACCATGGAGAGGTCTTACTTGTCCTTACTCCTTGTTCTCCATCATGGAGAGTTCCTTGATGACCCTTAGTTTTCCGCTAGCGTCCAAATTACGTTTTTCACGTATAAGTTCCTCCAAGCTGTGAAACCTCATGGTATGGATGTTGTTTTCTTCCAGGTGGAGCTTCAAAAAATACTGAAGGTTGCCAGAATGGACCTCCCCGCCTGCTTTGAATTCTCTGTTGCCAAACCTGCACCAGGCTGCGAAGCTTTCAGAGTTAGTCCAGCAGATCTCATCACTTCTTAAGCCAAGATGTCCACATGCGTTTTGGAGGACCAGCTCGGCCGTCAGGGGTCTATATCGATACCAACTACTCACTACCCTGCCCATACACCCTCCGCCTACCTCAAAAACATTGTCTTTGCGGATCTCCCCACGGTGCAAGTGAATAATTTGTCCCTGCCCAATGTAAACTGCCCAGTGAGGTGACGGGGGAAGAGTATGGTCTGGTGTGGGGCAAATAAAGATCAATTCCAGGAGATCCCCTGGTTTGCAAAAGGTCAACAAGCCTTGCATAGGATAGACACTGAGGTCCTGGCTGCCCCTGAGCTTGGAAAAAATGCATTCCTGGCAACTAAAGGCAGAAAACTCAATCTCATTGAGTAGAATATGCCCCTCACTTTCGCTGGGACTTGGGTCCCTCACAGTGTATCGCTCAGATTGCCCTCTATCGTCCAGGTCCTCCTCCTCATCAGAGAAAAAGTATGCCACCCCAACTCGTAACTCGTCCTTTTCTATCCCAGAAGGGTCCCCTGTTGGCAGCTCGCTGTAATTCAGGTGGGTGATGCGATCCAGTTGATTTCCCATCAATGACAGGACGAGGCAAAGTCAATGGGAACGCCAGTTCTGTAAGGAAAACAACACCATTAGTAACCCAGAAAGTGGACGGAATTGATGAAAGTACAGCAGAGAAGTCGCACCCATTGGATGATGGTGGAGAAAGCGCACTATTATTACAGTATAGCGCTCCACACCAACCACCAAACTCTTATAAACTATTGCGGTGATGGAAATTACAATGGTTCAGGAAGGTGTAGTCCCAGACATGATACCGCCCCAGGCCAGTGCTGTGCTCACCTTCCCTTCCTCCAAATATAATTTACTTAACCAACTCACTGACACAGCAAATGTAGGATTCCTTAAAGGGAACCTGGAAAATGCAGACGGCATGTTATAGAGCAGGAGGGGCCTAGAAGATTGACATCTAGTCTTGTTGGAAAGGTTCCAGTATAATGCGTCATTGGTTAATTCTGCTGAGCTTAGGAGTCCAGTGGGCGGCCTTATCAGTCTTCACTGTAGGACTGTCAATCAGCAATTAGGACCGCCCACTGGACTCCTAAGCTGAAAATGAAAATAAATTACAAGTTATATTGGAATTTTTCCTATAAAACTATATATCGATGTGTTCAGCATCTCCTGCTCTATAACATGCTGCCTACAGATTGGATTATATATTAAGTGCAACCATTTCACTTTTAGCAGACCATAGACAAAGTTTCCACCGTATAAAGATACAATACATAACCTATTCTACGTTCAACAAGACTTTCATAAATTGTTGGCATAAACATCACAGATCATTTGTTGCAATAGGGAGTCAAAAAAGAAAAAAAATGAAAAGATCCCATTGTATAAGATCTGATTTATCTGAATATTACGCTATGATGGACTACTAGTGTAACAAAGGCCCCTATTAGAACCACAAATCCCTGACCAATTGTGGGCCTGACCACCCAAATAAACATCATCCTATAACAACCTACGAAGCTGAAAAAATAACAATACCTGCCAATAAAAAATATTCTCCGAGACAACAATTACAATACTTAATAGATTATAGTAATGTAAAAATCAATCACATCTATATAATTGGTTGGCGTGGGTGATCAGACCAGATTGGGGTCGGCTTACACTGGTATAAACAGAGCTAAGAATCATTTCATAAGGGGTAATATAGCTCTTTAGGGAGACACTGCCTTTGCAGGCCACCTTGTGGTATGAATCTTACAAACCACACATGCTTTGCTAAGAATTTTGGGAAAAGAATGCTAATAAATTCTCCTTCATGCAAAAAAGAAAATGTGCTCTAGCACCACCTTTTGGAAGGTAGCTCTCTATAGATCAATACTTTGTTTTCTAGAAACATAACAACATGATCTGGGAATAAAGCCAAGCCAGAATAACTCCTCTTCTCATACCATGCTATTAGGTTTCTAAAAAAACAAGCATCAATCTACAGGGAGCTCCCTTCCAAATAGTGGCGCTAGAGCAAATTTTCCTTTTTTCCACCAAAGAAAATTTATTTGCAAAGGAAAACCTGCTCTAGCACCGCCATTTGGAAGGCACCTCACCTTATTTTCTAGAAACCTAGTGACATAAAAAGAGATATTCTAGATCAGCTTCAATCCCAGATGATGTCATGCTTCTAGAAAATCAGGCATTGATCTTAAAAAGAGCTACCTTACAAAAGGTAGTGCTAGAGAAACTTTTCCTTTTTTTTTTTCCACCGAGTTGCAGGTTTTTTGGCCTAAGAACCGGATTTTATAAATCAAAATCTGAACGGATTGTTAGTTTATTAACAGTTCACTTGCAAGAATGTTGAAGATAAAAGACCGATAGGGGTAAAAAAGTAAAAATTATCACCTAAAACTAACCTTACAGTATCGCCACATTGAGGCCCACAGATATACACTAAACCATTGTGGGCAGCCTCACGCAGGTAGAATTAAAGTTACAATTTTGTTAAAATTTCATCACAATTTTGCAACCAGGACACCCCAGAAAAGACCATTTCAATTCACTCCATCCACTTTCGGGCATCACGTGCTGCCACGCGGCCAAGTGACAAGAGACTGAGGCAACCGTGTAGTTTTATCCTAATATACAAGTCTTAGACACCACACAATGATATCTGCACAAGCCAACCGATGCAGAACAGACTGCCTCACATGCATGCTCAGAATATATAGCTGTGTGGCTCGTGTCCCAATGCAGTTATTTATGTCCCTTAAAATGTTATTTGTCAGATGTTATATGATAAGCCCCCAAGTGAGGGCAGCACTATACAGGGGAACATAGAGCGAAGCATTGTTCAGTGCTATGGGATATGTTCAGTATGCAGAGATGAGCAATAAATGTACAATATTGCAAAAATGGAACGTATTGCATAGTCCTATAAGGATGCAAGCGATCCCTATGCCATGCATATACATACCCTATACATGACTTAGTCATACATCAATGATAATGTACTGCTAGAACCCGTCAGTCTGCAAAAATAGCATTAACATGCAAGCCATAGAAGACGTGCAATATACTGCACATGAGTGATGTATCCTATACAGGCAGTGGAATGACAAAAGTAATGCAGCGGTTATTTATAGCCTATCCAGTTGTACTGACAACGTATACCATAATGAATGTGGAGTATATACAGTACAGTACATCCATTTAACACATCTGTCAGGATTATAACATATGCCATATGGAACAGCTACCTCCTGCCTGGCTGACATGAAGAGGTTTGTGCTACATTGTAACCAGAAGCCACTTACCCCCCCCCCCCCCCGTTACAATGTATCTAGGCTATTTGCATAGAAGTCTATGGTGTATAAAGTTATGGACTAGATGTTGGCTTTGTAGACGGAGGGAAGATAGAGTGCTAAGACACAGGGACAAGGAATGCTGGCAGTTCTCGTCCTTCACTTGTGTCTGACTTTGTTGCCCCCCCTTGTGATGGTTGTATTTATATTTGGGTAGTGTGAATACATCTCTGCACTCTATACGCTGTATTGTTTTATTATAAGAGGACCAGATAGCAATGAATAGGTCCTAGTAGGGTAATGAAGAGTTAAATGCACATGTCCCTATGTGTGCAGACTTATATAAGAACCTAGTTTGCCTATATGTTAAAACCAGCGCCTTTCCATCCCCCCCTTCCCAGTATCTGTGATCTACCTAGCTACAAGACTGAGCTAGCCCTAGGGGATGCTGCACCCTCGCTGCTGAGCGTCTCTTCTGCCCACCGCACTACAACTTTCCTTCTAGGGCACAGCTGGTCACAATGAAAGACGACTAATGCCATCCCTAGGAGCGATGTGCACCCTGCCAGAATAGCCACCTATCAGTCAGGCCACTACGAGCCATGACATAGGCTTCCACTCCATCCATTTATTCATTTCACATTGCATAAGCAAAATGTAAAAGGGGCTGCAAACCCTCTGCTGCCAAATCCGATGAAAGGTGAAGACGCGGGTCCTCAATTCAATCTATTTCCCAATACACAGTAGTTATTACCCACCATCGATTCTTGGAGGAGATTACCCCTGGGAATGGATTAGCCTCTATGGAGAAATGTTGCAAATGAAAGTTATACAGTAATGGAAATAAATAGTCCGGATAACTGGCAATCTTTGTACAGTGCTGCGGAATATGTGGGTGCTATATAAGCAATGGGAAATAAATAAGTGCAAGGAAAGGACCTTCATAGATCATAGGGAAGGAATCCAAGCTTACCCTTGTGGATGTGTCTGCGGAGGAGGCTAGAACTCCTATAGGTTCCTTTTCCTCTCCATGGGCTGCAGCAGAGGTGTAGGGAATATCCCCCCCGGCCACTTCTCCAGGATTTTTTTTCCTTTAACAGAGCTGAGCTTCACCTGCGACAAGAAGCAGCTACTGGGCTTGCAGCCCTTGTGAGTGCAACTACAATGGGCTATGACTTTTCTGTGTACGCCCAGCAAGGTTCTCATTGGTTTCCAAGTGCAAGGAGGTGTAGTGCGAGGCTTGTGAACAATGCCCCTGCCTCTTGGCTGTCACTCACAGAGTGGGAAGGAAGGGCATCTTGTAAATCTCCCCACCTCGCTTTGATCTGTAGTTTGTCATGAGCAGCACAGCTAGGCATTAGCGACAAACTCATTCATTTCAGGTTGGCTCCTTCCCTGCTGCACCTTGCAGTTCTTAGTCGCTCTAGCATTAAGATGTGGCTGTTAACTCTCTGCAGGCATTGTCAAGCAGGCAGCAATCTGACTCCCGGGCATTGACTCCTGGCACTGGTGGCTGACCCTTCATTCCTTTTCTGCTTTTGTGATAGTAAATAGGGGACAGTCTTTTGTTAAATAGACGGAGTGGTCCATGTCCTCTGCATGTCGTCCAATTTATTATTTATCACCATCTCAGCAAGGAGTCCATTCCAAATCATAGCCATTGATTGATGCTTTCTCGACTACTTCTGCTAGACGCCGGTTCCTGCACTCACTACTCCTTCATGGAAATTTCCTAGTATAATCTTTCCTAATATAGGAACTTCCTAATATTCACACTTCCTTATACAGTATATTCCTTCCTAATATTCGCACTTCCTAATATAGGATCTTCCTAATATATTCATTAATAATATAGGAACTATCTAATATAACCCTTCCTAACATAGGCACCTCCTAATATACTCCTTCATAATATATTCCTTCCTAATATTCACACTTCCTTATACAGTATATTCCTTCCTAATATTTGCACTTCCTAATATACCCCTTCCTAATATTCACACTTCCTCATACAGTATATTCCTTCCTAATATAGACACTTCCTAATATAATCCTTCCTAATATTCGCACTTCCTAATATAGGATCTTCCTAATATATTCATTCCTAATATAGGAACTATCTAATATAACCCTTCCTAACATAGGCACCTCCTAATATATTCCTTCCTAATATAAGAACTTCCTAATATAATCCTTCCAAATATAGGAATTTACTAATATACTTCTTCCTTATATAGGCACATCCTAATATTCTCCTTCCTAATATTCGCACTTCCTAATATATTCCTTCCTAATATAGTCACTTCTTAGTATATTCCTTGCTAATATTCGCACTTCCTAAGATACTCCTTCCTAATATAGGCACTACTTAATAAAAATCCTTCCTAATGTAGGCACTACCTAATATAATCCTGTACAGCTCATGAACCATATTAAGATCCTTAAAGGGGTATTCCCATGACACTTGTCCACTAACCTGCAGGCTGCTGTGCTCTCTTCACTTCCTGCTTTTCTCGGCACATAGGTGGGCGGGGTTTCACTTGCACGGGATTGGTTGTAAATGAATTACCACAGTGTGAAGCTGATGTAGCAGAGCTGGATTTGAGTCAGTTTGCATTACATACAGAGGTAACAGACTCCCTATCTCAGCCCTTATCAGCCAAATTCAATTAAACCGACTGATAAGAGCTCAGAAATCCCAGAGCTCTCACCTCCCCTATCTGAGAAGCTCCGCTACTTATCAGACACAAACAGCTCAGAGCTGCTCCCAGCCCCTCCCCCTCTGAGAGCAGGCAGCTATATCACTTGACAAATGAGCAGATAATCCCAAGGGCCATAGAAACGCAGTGTAAACAATGAAGTGAATAAATTAAGATAGCGGCCAAAGCAGTTTTGATTAAGCAATGCATTTAGGAAAAGTCTTAAATCCACATAAACTAGCAGTATAGATAGGATCCTTGTGATGGGACAACCCCTTTAAAAGAGTTTTCCAGGGAGTCTATCATGACTTACTCCCTCTGCTGTATTGTGTCCGATGAGTCAAGGGTGTCTGAACTGGTTCCTACCCAGAGTTACGTGACCTGAACCAGCACCCAGTCAATTGGTCACTCCTCCTTCTCGCTTCGCCCTCTTCCTTTATATAATGGGGGTTGGCTTTGCTATAGTAATGATGTATTCTCATTTACAGGGGCCTCAGACATTAACATCCACACATGTCAGGGAAATTCTGCTGCGAGTTCTATAAATTACCATAGGAGAAAACTACCCAAAGTTGTGTAACTGGTTTCTATGAGTCATAATTCAGTTTTTGTCATGCTGGTAGATCAGAGGGGGTTCGCCAGCTTGTGGTAGCTAATCCACCGTGTTCTGTGCCCATGTGCCCCTAGCCAAAGGGAAAAACACATTCGATCCCAATTGCACCTCCAAATTGTACAGTACGTAGAAAGAACATCTCTGTGTAAAAAGAGAAGAGCATATCCTTGCATTATACAGAGAACATTTCATTTCAGTTTATAAAGTGTAATACCTAATTTGCCCTGTGGTGGTGCTGCAGGTTAAGTGAGTGCTTTCTGATAGATTCCCTAGCAGCAGGACTAACTGCAATCAATGCCAATTTAGTTACTGAAAGGGGTTCTCCAGGGAGTCTATCATCACTTACTTCCTCGGGTGTTTTGTAGGTGATGAACCCAGTGGTTTCAGGACGGCTTCAGGTTTATGTGAACGGAACCAGCATCTGACCCCTCTGCCTCCTTCCTCCTCTTCTGTGTTCACTGTTAGTTACTTGTATCATGGAGGCTGACTTTACTGTTACTGTAGACTGTGGTAGCCGTGAACATGGGAGAAGAGAAAAGAGGTGGAGAGATTCGGGAGTTGGGTGCTGGTTCTGATCATGTGACCCAGGGTTGAAATCTCTGGATTCGTTGTATACAAACCCCAGGGAAAGTAAGTGATGACAGACTCCATGTAGAATTCCTATCACTAAACAAATAAAGTATCTGGTGTGAATTACCCGCTATTTGCCCTGATGGGGTTCATAATATTTAGGCCTCCTGTTGCTGAGATTTCAAGCGATGAGTTGTAATCTGTGAGGGAACCTTGCACAAAGTGTTTACTTCATCTGCAGTGCCCCTGGAGGTGAAATTATGTATTACACTTGAAATGAAATGAAATGAAATGTGCTGTCTGGGTAATACAGGGATCTGCTCTTCTAGGTTAATAAAAACATGTCTACTTTCTCTAGAAACAGTGCCACACCTTTGCATGGGTTGTGTCTGGTATTGCAGCTCAGCTCTATTCACTTCAATAAAGCTGAGCACTAATAGCAGACATGAAGATTCTTTTTGTACCTACTGTACAAATTGTGGGGCCACATTTATTAATGTCTTTGGGCAGGGCCACAATGGCAGTTAGGGGGAGTTCACACGGAGTAACGTGCCGCGTGATGTGGCGCGTATACGGCGTGTGAGACTTTGCGCACCGTAAAAGCTCCCACTGATTTCAATGGGAGCTTTTACGGCGCGCAAAGTCTCACACGCCATATACGTGCCACATCACGCGGCACGTTACTCCGTGTGAACTCCCCCTAATGCGGAAAACATGTCAGCGACTAATCCCCTGAGATCGACAATAGAAACCAATAGAACTGTTTGGGGAGTCCCCAAGTGGACCTCAAGAGCGGAAAATGTGAACCTAGCCTAATATTTGCAAGAGTATACATCTTCCCGCTAATATCCCGGCACTCCATTTATTACTAAGCACCTACCGGTACTTCCCATAGAAGTGAATGGGGCGTTAGTCACGCAAGCGCCCTGGCATTTCATATTGCAATGGTGACATCAGAGTGATTTTCAGTCCCCCATTCTTATGATCGCTGGATGTCTCAGTTCTTGGACCACAAGTGATCTGACACTTATCCCCCAATATGTAGTGGCACAGCCCCTTTAACTCTATCTGGTTATGATTTGACACTTTGTGGTTTTGAGTAAATGTCCACTTGTATTTTATTAGATCAGTATTTTATCACTTGCCGCTCCGCACCGTACTTTTACGTCACCTTGACTATGTTGTTTACGTTCAGTGCAGTAATAGTATGGTGATGTTACATGGCCAAGACCTGGGACTGGCTGCCAGAGTCAAGAGATAACCCTGGATACCGTGACCAATAACAATCACAATAGCCAGGGGGTCCGAAGGCAAGATCGCCAAAGTGATCAAAAAGCCATTCATACCAAACATTGGTACCAATAGAAAGTACAACTTGTCTAGATAATAAAAAACCCTTGAATATCTCCGTCACCAAAACAGTATATAGGACATAGGCGTCAGAATACGGTGACACTATGAAAATAGTTTGTTTTATAAAAGTGAGGTTTTATTTGTAAAAATGGTAAAACGTAATAAAGCAATATAAATCTGGTATCGCCGTAATCGTAATGAGCGGCCAGACAAAGCCGCCATGTCATTTGTAATGCAGAGTGAACTCTGTAAAAACAATATACAAAAAATTATAGTACAGTTGTGTGTTATTTCACATGGACCCAAAAATACTTAATAAAAGCCAATCAAAACATTCTAATAAAAAATTCTTATAAAATTATAATTCGTCACGCAAAGAATAAGCCCAAAAGAAAAAAGCTATGACTAGGGTTGAGCTTTAGGATCGGAAAAGATCGGATTCCGATGGCAATCGAGTAAATTTCACGATCGCGATCGGAATTCCGATCCCGATCTTTTCCAATGGGATCAAGGTCGGAGGTTATCTCAAGATCGACTCAACCCTAAAAGTGACTTTTCCCATAGAGAAGCATTGACGGGTTGAGCGATCGAGATCGGAAAAGATCGGATTCCAATCAGCGATTGAGCAAATTTCACAATCGGGATCGGCTGGAAAATGATCGGAAATCGGATTTTAAAATCGATCCTGAAATCTCAAGATCGGCTCAATCCTAGCTATGACTTTTTGAAGGAGGGGGAGCTAAAAAAAAAAAGAAAAGTTGCTAGGCATTAACATACAAACTACTCTGCATCCTTAAAGCGTTAATAGTATTCTTCCCTCAACAAGACACTTACAAGACTCATTAGAATTTCTATTAAACCGCAAAATACATTTATCTTCAAGGGTTTCCTCTGCCCCAGTTTTATAGGCTTGACCTGGTTTTCCAACTGGAAATCTATCACTTTCAGCTAGATGTAGTGTATAAAATAGATTCTCTAGAGGTTCCATGTATACAGCAAAGACACACGTATGGACCCTGTATGGTGGGTCCCAAGACATTCCATGTACTGACGTGTGGCACCAACAGGAGACTACCAATGTATGTTCTTTCTTTGATAGTGTGGATGCAAACTTTAACACATTGTTCAGTTTTTTTTTGCTTTTAAAGGACCATACTTGATATGGCGCCCCCTGTACTTATTTTGATTCACATGCAGAATGTTCATCTCATAATCTGCCCTTCATGTAGCAAGCAAGCCCATATTAACCCCTTTTAGATCCTCACAGTCCAACAATTGAACATGACTGTTAGATACTTTTCTCCTTAGTCCTAAAGTGCAGTGCTGAAGACCTCACCACTTACTTCCATGATAAATCTCAAAGAAGTCTCTCGCCCTACTACCTGCATTAGTGACCTCATCCCCCATAACCTCTGTCCATGACTGTCACCGTACCAAAATAGTTAACCTCTTTCTTTCTTCTGGAATCTTTCCTCCTCTTTAAAACATGGCGTCATAAGCACTCTACTAAAAACCCTCTCTTGATCCGTCTTGTGCTTCTTACTACTGACTCTTCTCTAATCTTCCTTTCATCTTCAAATTCCTAGGATATTTGGTCCCCTCTCGCCTTATCTGTTGTCTCTCTTCTCGACCCCTTACAATCTGCTTTCCACTCTCTGCATTGCTCTTACAAACATTTCCAATGATCTCATGACAGCTAAATCTAATGGCGACTATTCCCTAGCGATTCTTCTGGATCTTTCTGCAGCATTTGGCACTGTAGATCACCAGCTCTTCCTCAACATCTTCCCAGTTCCCATCTATTAACCCAAGGATTAAGCTTACTTAGTTCTTTTCCTACCGCTCTACATTCAGTGTATCATTTGCCAGATACATCTCTTCTTACCTTGCCCTGTCTGTTGAGGATCTTTATGGATTAGCCCTAGATCCCCTCCTCTTCTCAATCTACACAAACTGTCAGCAAATTTATCTTTCATTGCCATCCAATTGCTGATGCCACCCAACTATCGACCTCTTCTAGTGGCATCATGCTACATTACTACAGAACACCAATGACTGTCTCTCAGCTTTCTCTAACATCAGGTCATCCTTCCATTTGAAACGTATTCTTTCTACAAAAACAACATTTGTAATGCGATTTTCTCACAATATTGTCAAAAAGTAAAAAGAACTGAACTTCCTGGGTTTCTGCCATCTACTAACCTAACTAAACAAAACATTTCTTTTTCAAGCTGTGGTCTTACCAAGGTGGCATACCTGTTATTTTGGGGTTATGTTTGACTTTTCTCCCTCATGTCACCTGCACTTGCCCTGACTTACTCTCGACTCAACTACTACAATTCCTTACTAATCCATATTCCCCTCCATGAAATGTCTCCTCTTCAATCGACTCTGAAAGCAGCAGCCAGGCCTATCAGTCTAAACAATACACCAATGCCTCTACCCAATGCCACAGTACACCAATGCCTCTACCCAATACCACAATACATCGATGCCTCTACCCAATGGCACAGTACACCAATGCCTCTACCCAATACCACAATACATCGATGCTTCTACCCAATGCCACAGTACACCGATGCCTCTACCCAATACCACAATACATCGATGCTTCTACCCAATGCCACAGTACAACGATGCCTCTACCCAATACCACAATACATCGATGCTTCTACCCAATGCCACAGTACACCGATGCCTCTACCCAATACCACAATACATTGATGCTTCTACCCAATGCCACAGTACACCGATGCCTCTACCCAATACCACAATACATCGATGCTTCTACCCAATGCCACAGTACACCGATGCCTCTACCCAATACCACAATACATCGATGCTTCTACCCAAAGCCACAGTACACCGATGCCTCTACCCAATGCCACAGTACACCGATGCCTCTACCCAATACCACAATACATCGATGCTTCTACCCAGTGCCACAGTACACTGATGCCTCTACCCAATGCCACAGTACACCGATGCCTCTACCCAATGCCACAGTTCCCCGATCTCTCTACCTAGTGCCAGAGTACACCAATGCCTCTACCCAGTGCCACAGTAAATTGATGCCTCTACCCAATACCACAATACATCGATGCCTCTACCCAATACCACAATACATCGATGCTTCTACCCAGTGCCACAGTACACTGATGCCTCTACCCAATTCCAGAGTACACCGATGCCTCTACTTAGTGCCACAGTACACCGATGCCTCTACCCAATACCACAATACATCGATGCCTCTACCCAATGCCACAGTACACCGATGCCTCTACCCAATGCCACAGTACACCGATGCCTCTACCTAGTGCCACAGTACACCGATGCCTCTACCCAGTGCCACAGTACACCGATGCCTCTACCCAATACCACAATACATCGATGCCTCTACCCAATGCCACAGTACACCGATGCCTCTACCCAGTGCCACAGTACACCGATGCCTCTACCCAGTGCCACAGTACACCGATGCCTCTACCCAGTGCCACAGTACACCGATGCCTCTACCTAGTGCCACAGTACACCGATGCCTCTACCCAGTGCCACAGTACACCGATGCCTCTACCCAGTGCCACAGTACACTGATGCCTCTACCAGTGCCACAGTACACCGATGCCTCTACCCAATGCCACAGTACACCAATGCCTCTACCCAGTGCCACAGTACACCGATGCCTCTACCCAGTGCCACAGTACACCGATGCCTCTACCCAGTGCCACAGTACACCGATGCCTCTACCCAGTGCCACAGTACACCAATGCCTCTACCCAATACCACAATACATCGATGCTTCTACCCAATGCCACAGTACACCGATGCCTCTACCCAATACCACAATACATCGATGCTTCTACCCAATGCCACAGTACACCGATGCCTCTACCCAATACCACAATACATCGATGCTTCTAACCAATGCCACAGTACACCGATGCCTCTACCCAATATCACAATACACCGATGCCTCTACCCAGTGCCACAGTACACCAATGCCTCTACCCAGTGCCACAGTACACCGATGCCTCTACCCAGTGCCACAGTACACCGATGCCTCTACCCAGTGCCACAGTACACCGATGCCTCTACCCAGTGCCACAGTACACTGATGCCTCTACCAAATGCCAATCACGGCACTGGTTTCCTTCCATCATAGAGAAATTTAAACTTACCAGCCTCATCCACAAAGCTGTGCTGTGCATAGTGCTGCAACCTCTCTACATCTCCTGCTTCATCAACCTCTAGGACCCTACCCTCTCCATTCAACCAGTGATCTAAGATTAACTTCCTTTCTTCCAACTTCTATCTCCAAGACTTTTCTTGAACTACACCACTTTTCTGAAATGCTCTAGCCTTCACTATCAGATCAATATCCAAGGTTCTTGGCTTCATATGTGCCCTCAAAGCATATCTTCTTAGACAGGCCTATCAATTTCCCTAATCTGACTTTTCTACATATACTCTCCCTAAATGTACTCTCCTCTGTTTACCCACTCTCTTCCTCATGTCACTCCTACATAAAAAACAGTGATCTTTTGGCAACGGAGGCTCCAATTCACAAGGGAAAAACGTAGTGTGATTTAGGCGACCATAGTATGCTTAAAATGCTGGGTTCTGGTGACTCCCTTTAAAGAGGACCTTTCACCACCTCCAACAAATCCAGCTCTTGTCATCAATTAATAGGCGTCACTCATCTTTTTCTCTAGCCCTCACCATTCCTGAGCAATCAATGCTGTTAGTTTTGGTGCCTGATATATTTATTCTGTGTACAGTCAGGAGGGCGGTGTCAGGCACAGGCAGACAAGGGGTGTGTTCTTTGCTCTGCCACTGTCTGCCACTGATTAGAGCTCTGAATCACGCCCCCTCCCTGACACCACCCACCTGACATTACAGAGCTTAAGGAGCACATCAGACACCAAAACTAACTGTGCTTGTTATTTGGGAATGGTGGGGGCTAGAGAGAAAATTCCAACTGTGCTGGAATCAGTTGAGCGGCGCCTACTTACAGATACTAAGATCTATAACTGGCGGAGGTGGTAAAAGGTTATAAGTGATAATTCATATCTGTACATACAAAGTAGCTGGTGACTGCCTTATGCAACTTTATATGTACTATGTTGTTTTATAAAACATGGTTGAACCAATGTACCAAACAAGCACTTTACCTTCTTGTAAGGTCTTGCGTGCAGGACCCTCACTCCTATTTTTACTTTTTAATAATTTATTTGGTAGGTATATAAATTCTGTGAGTTGTAAAGTGCTACATAATATATTATTACCATCATTATTATATGTTTTACAGCGGTCCGCCATTTATGTATCAGGGTTCCTTAGACATATTATTACCTAGCGCATGGTCAGCCAGACAAACTACCGCGCACCTGGCAGGCGTTTCCTATAGTCCTTCATGCATAACAGTATGTATGAATATTTTGGTTGTCTCGCTCCTCCAGGTCATAGTATAAATAGGCTTTGATTTCTGCCAGACCTATGGCATGCGGTACTTTAGGTTTGCATCAGGGTAGTGATTTTTCTCTCTAAGGGTTATAATTACATGGCGAATCAGAAGCGATTCACAGCCTACGAATTCTTGCTTTGTTAGGCCGTAAACAAAATAAAATTGCCTTACTCAGGAAAATGCCTTTATATTGTTACATCTTGCTAAATGTAACTTAAGAAAATACAATTCTTGTGGACTGTAGTGGATGTCTTAAGATGCATGAGCTTGCGGGTCTATAAAACAAAGAAAACACAGAAACAAAGGCTTGTATTCATCTTCCATTATTGTTAGATTCCGTCAATTTTCTAAAGGATCTGTCTGCGCTCCTGGAATTTTTTAAGTAAATACTCCATAAAACAAGATTCCTTAAGAAGGACCTTTCATCAATTCTTTCATTAAACACTCCTTTATGTATTCTGAATTTTTTTCTGAAGCCCCGACCAATTATCTCTATTAGCTACAACACTCAATATGCTCTCTACTGTCAGGTGGGCGGTCCCTGTCTGTCTGCTTCAGTCTAGCAACACCCACCTGATGGTATAGAAGCTAATTAACGTAATGCTGAAATTATCGGCATTGATTGTTCAGGCAGGGTCGGGGCTAGAGTAACAATTCCAGCTATGCTTGAATTAGTGTGGAAGCATCTACAGAAGGATGCAAAGAGTTAAAGTTGCTATTGGTGGTGAAAGATCCTCTTTAGACTAAGACCCTAGGTAGCGAGCCGCAGCCGCAACGGTTTTGGAAATTGCAACGTTCCCACTATGCGTAATTTTCTGCAACGTGTGAATGGGATTCACTAGAATTATTTATCAAAACAGATACATCACAATAGCTGACTGGTCCTCTTTAGTCAATCAGTGCAGAGAATATCAGACTGTGTGGGGTGCACCCTATTGGCAAGGGTAATAACACCCAGATTTTAGCTTATTCCAGGATGTATAACAGAGGAATGCTAAATGCAGAAATTCTAATAGTCTGGAGCCAACTCATTGCAGCCTATGGGAGAGTTTTCTAGGCATGCTCGGTGCAGAAAAGGGGGAGTAGATAAGCTGAGACATCATCTGTCGTCAGTAATGGATGCACTGGCAATGGTGTCAGTGGTGTTATCTATAGATGTGTTATCTTCTGTTGTAATCCTGTCTGTGATGTAAATTAAGCGACTTCTGCAAAGAAACCTGTACAAAATTGGAAAGTCTATTATTTGGCTTAGTGGCCAGAATGAAAATTGCAGGATTTAGATTTTTTTTTTTTGTGACATGCGAAAAATCATCAATTCTAAGAAAGTATGTTTAATATATAATGCATCCTACTGATGCAGCAACAAACATGGGGGTCTCAGACCCCTCTTCTAGTGATCAGACACTTTTATCCTGATACTTGAGAATATGCGTATCAGTTCCTTGATCAGCCGTCATAGAGTAATGATATTTTCACACACGGCAGACTTCTTCCAGAAATTTTTGAAAATCAATTTCATACTTGTGAACAAGGTTGTTTTAACATCGAGCACCTGAATTTCTACAAGGCCCATTCAGATGGATTGGACGGTCGCAGAAATTTCTGCAGCAAATCTACTACATGTGAATTGTAACAAGGAGAAACAGGAGAGGAGAATACTTTCATAGGGACAATCCTGGTGAACCTAGATGTGATTTAGGACCTCGTCCCTACTAATGTTATATTTTCTGTTCCTGTTTGTGAATACACGTGTGGCTTATCTGGGGCTGCCCGGTGACATAGATGTGAAATTTTGTGTATGGTAAATTGTCCTCTTTATCACAGAATGGAAGGAAAAGAGAGATAAATAAGAATAATTACATAGCATGAGCTCTTATCTCCGGTGTAACAGGTGTCAAAAGGAAAGGAATAAATAAGGATACAACAGGAAAATGGTGGAGAATGCGGACATGTCCCTTGTGAAACATGTGGCCATAGTAAACAAAGTCAAAGTGTTTGTCCACATTTACAACCATTAGATGTATGGCCATAATCTATCTACAACAAAAAGAAAGCAAAATTTTCAGATTTATTTAAATTTGTCTAAAAAATGTCCTTGAGAACAGGAACATCTTGAATTTTAATCCTATATGTATTTAATACTTTGTTCCTATTAGGTATTTTTCAGAGTTGCTTGATATGTTGCAGATTTTAGGGGTGTACTGCTTATTAAAAATCTGCAGCAAAATCCATGTAAAGGGGATTTTCCAAACAGGGCTATTAAATAACCTACTGAGCTAGTATAGGAAGGAATTCTAAGTAAGTGTTTTTGTTTAATTGCCCTATAAAATATATGTGGATTTATTTACAATTACAGCTTCTAGTGACATGAATGTACAGTCTAGGTGTAGAATCACATGGCCCAGAAATTAATAGAAAATGCAGTCATTGCAACATTTACCTTTCAGAGGTTACTAAATCAAAGGACGGAAGCAGCACTCCAAGGGATAACGTGAAGTCTGGATTTATACTCCCAATTTCCAAGCTTGAAAATGGCTCCATGGAGGAGATGAAATATTGCCTAGTAACATTGGGTGAATAAACCCACATTTCATTTCATCCTTTGGAGTGCTGCTTCTTTCCTTTGATTTAGTGTCTTCCAGTGGGGGGTTGGAGTTCAATATGGGAAAGTGTGCGGTTGCGTTGTGAAAAAAACAGATAGGTCATTAATATCAGATTAGTGGGGGTCCAACACTCGGCACCCCCAACTGATCATCTATTTTTAGTCCTGATACACATAGAATGGAGCAGCTCCCTTCTCTGTGCAGTCGCCAAACCAGATCACTGCAAATCAAGTCCTATTCATTCGAATGAGAACTAAGCTGCAGTGACTCAGTTCTGTCACTACACAGAAAAGATACGGGAGATACTAGGGGTCATAACAACTAAGAAGAAAAAAGAAAGACTCAGGATCATTTAGTTCTCTGTACAGAGTGATCATAAATTGTTTGAAAGTTTAGGTACATGTTTCCCAATGCAGACCCCAGCCTTCTTAAACCCAAATAATAAACTGTTGGGGTGGTAAATGCATTATCATTTTTTTTTTTTTACAGTGAAGGGTTAAAATGTAGCTTTACCTAGCCGCATTCCAAGGACCTCTGCATGCCTCTACTGTCAGTGGTGCAGGCTATGCAATAACAAGACTGCATCTCTGAGCCGCTGACATCCTTAGTGTAATGCAGACTTCTCGCAGCCACATACTTAAATTTAACTCCAGTTATAAATAGTTATAAACTTTCCATTAATGAGTAGTTCATGAGATTATAAGAAACATTATAATATAATAATAATATCTGTTTCTTTTTCAAGTTATTAAGCTGTTCTCCTCCTCCTTCTCTTCAAGCTGACTGCTTGTTTATACTTATTTGGCCTCTCACACTGCGCTCTATGGAGATGGGAGGGGTGGAGTAAGAGGCTGCTGCCTGGTTATTTGATTTTTTACCTTACCCTGTGTACTAGCAGCCTCTTATCTACAACCTAGTAGCCTTAAGGCCCAATGTAGCAATCTGCAGCCAAAAAATAGTGCAGAAAAGAGTTTTTGATTCTATTATACGAAAATGCCAAAGACTTTTTGGAATTGCAGCATTTCCACTGCAAACTTTTTTCTGCAGTGTGTGAATGGGATTAGCCATAATCCCATTCGCTTTGCAGGTAATGTAAAACACAGTGACCAAAACACAGCAGAGTGGCAAAGAGTAGGAGCAGCAGTTATTTGAGTGTCTTTTCTAGCAGCTACAGTACTTCATCCCCCTCTACTATTCATAGACTAATATGTAGAAAGTAGCTCTGCCTGAAAAGTGGAGAAGAAAACAGATTTCTTAAAAAAAAAAATCTATTAGAGTTGCCTCTGCTAGACGTATTCTAGATGCATGCTAGATATACTCTTTCTTACACTTAGTTCCTATATATTTATATATAATTATTCCCCCCCCCTCCTAAGGACTTTGGCTGTCGGTTCACCTAGTCAACCCCTACTGATAAAGTTGTTTAACCCTGAGCTATATGAAGTATTAGGTTTAAGTGGAGCCGATTTCCATTGCCGCTTACATTGTACATTGATGAATTGACTATATGCAACGCTGTAAAAAATCCAATACTCCTGTGAATTTTCAAACATGTTAAGAAGATGCAAGAGAAAGAAGTCACGCTGCTACAATAAATTATATTTATGATACAAATGTGCAAAATAGTATACAATCTCATAAGGTTAGATCATCCAATTTATGGATCTCTATATGATTTCCAAGTACAGTATGTGATGCAATAAGACTAAAAGCCTATCAAAAGGCATGTTCACACATACCAGAAATGTTGCAGAAAAATTCCACATGGAAATTGATCTATTGTGAACATTTTAAATCTGTTGATTGTTAATTTCTGCTGCGGGTTTTCACCCTGTTCAATCAAGAGAAGTGAAATCCAAGGTGACGATTTGTAGCAAACCTCACACATGTAACATGCTAATTTTAGTGCAGATTCGGGATGGACTTGTGGTTTATTTTTTCATCTCAACTGCACCCATCTGAGTACTTCACATAGCTGAGACCTTGCAAAAATAAGTTAAATCAAACCAGTCCCTCTTGATGTCAAAATTCTGTAGCACATGGTTTACATTCTAAATGTATACCACATATTTGCTTAATTTAAAGGGGTTTCCCATCTTTCTCTCTTGCTAGTTTGCCTGTTCTCTCTTCTTCTCACTTCCTAAATTCTTCCTCAAGCTGGTGGGCAGCTTTGTCTGGTTGATGGACAGGACACTGTGAAGTATTTCAATTTTTTTTTTTATAATTACTGTAAATCTAATATAAATACAGATCAAATAATATGCACAGTAAATGTATATTACATTACATGGGTTTGGAGAGAGAAAAAAAATCTTACATTCCACCAGGGCAGACAACAAACTTGAAGTAAGGTCAGTGTTATTTTTTTTTATTTTAAATTTGATTGTTATTGAGGAGAAAAGTTTTCATTGCAAAATAATAAGAACACCAAAAAAATAAAAATAAAAAACAGTGGGTACAAGAGGAAAGTAACAGTGCTCACAATCAGCAAAGCATAGATAAATGACATGAGACAACATTCTCAACATCCGTCGCAAATCGGAAGGGGAAAACCGATAGGAGCAAGGAGTAGAAAAGAGGAGGGGGAAGGGATAGAGGAAAGGGATGGGGCACAGGGGGGAACATTTTGTATGGAAAGATAACTGAAAGAGAAAAACAAAAAAAAGAAACAAGGGTAAACCAAGATAACTAGAGCATAAAACATTTCCGCACATCTTAGAGCAAACCTTAGAGCAAAACCCTAGAGCAAACTGGTGCATTTCCTGCAATGATCATAGGTCCGGCGGGGTGAGGAAGTATGGTGGCTTCTGGTCCCAGCGAAAAATCAGCAACCGAGGCCGGTCAAGGGTTCAGGACAGATGAGGGCAAGGTCTGTACGGAAGAGTCTTTCCTGTTTTCCATAAAAGTGAACCATAGGGCCCATCGAGAGCGAAAGCTTGGGAAAGTGTGATTTTTGGAGGCCAGCATCCGCTCCAAGGTCAGTGTTATCTTTTTGTTTAAATATGAGACAACGAATACTGCCTGAGCCTTTACCAACTAACTGCAGTTAGCAGAAGGTAACTAGGGTTGAGCCGATCTTGATATTTCAGGATCGTTTTTAAAATCCAATGTCCAATCATTTTCCATTCGAACTCGATCCCAATTCCGATCCTAATGCGAGTCAATGGAATTTTTCTAATAATCGAAGATCGGATTTAAAAAACAATCCTATTCACTACACAGCATGGAGTCTAAAAATTGAACACTTTAACTTTTAGACTCCACGATGTGTAGTGATTAAAAAATCCCCCAGCTACTTAAGTTCCCCCTGCTGTCCACTTACCTGCACAGAAGCGCTGCCCCTGCCGCTCCACGATGCTCACTCATCTTCTTTCTACTTCGCATGTCTACAGAGCACCATATGTGCCTCCACCTCCATGGCTAGTGTTACTAATGCTGGGAGTAGGCGGGGCTTGTTGTGGCTTAGGAGAGTGTGGGCGGGTACAGGGCGGGGAGACGTGAGTGCATCATTCACGTCTCCCCTCCCAGTACCCACCCACACTCTCCTAAGCCACAAGCCTTGCCTTTTTCCTAGGTCTGTAACACTAACCTGAGAGCTAGGGGCGCGCACGGACTGAGAAGAATGGGGAGCAACAGCAGCAGCGGATCTGTGCAGGTAAGTGGACTATTCTGTTTCTAGTGGACTATACTAGTCTGTTTCCTCTCTGCTGTGCTGTAGACTGGACTCATTTGCTACATTTGCATTACTGTACATTGACTACTGGCCAAGCATTGTGGCAAATAACCTCTGGCCTCGATCCCGCCTAAAAAGATCGGGATCGGAATTCCAATCGTGATTGTGAAATTTACTCCATCGCCGATCGGGATCCGATCTTTTCCGATCCCGATCGCTCAACCCTAAGGGTAACCGATCTGAGAGGAAGCATAATCCATAGTTATCCATATCTGTAACTCAGCCCCCCTCATTCCATATAACCTGTGATTAGATAACAGGTCCGGTACCTTGACAATGATGTGAAAACATTTGGGAGAAATAATGTCACATAAAAGGTAGACAAAGCAGAATTTCTAAAGCAACGTATTTAGGAAATCTCTTGAATTTAATAAGCTAGTAATTTAGAGCCTTTAAATGGGAATACTTCTTTAAAGCTGACCTTACATATTAGATTTTGGATAGCCAAACTATGATGACTGATGGCAGCCAGTTGATAAGGGGGGCAGTTTTAGAAGCTCAGTGAGTCTGAGCAAGTTGACTGATGATCAACCACAAGCTGTCAATCACGCTAGGCACTGGTATTGTCAGCTGACAACTATCCGAAAATATCCAGTTTGGCCAATCTTCCATTGGCCAGCAGCAAACGACCATTGATGGCATCTACACGTCTACATGGTGAATTTGTGTAGCTGCATTTCTGCCACACATTGCCAAATATTAAGACCCCCAATGCCAATTGCTGCTTACTAAGTGGGAAATACGTGTGAAATACCCAAAATAATCATGCACAGCAAAATAAGCCACACTTCTGGTACACATAGCAATCTCCCAATGTTGCAAAGATGTACATTTTCATCTAACTTACTGAACGGGTTACTGGAAATTGAAGGAACAAAAGTCACCGAAGAAAGTATAAAATAATTCTATGGTGTAGCCCAATGATGATGTGTTTGTATGTGACTACTGTGATAAAACATTTTACTAAAGTATTAGTTCTGGATGACTAAAGACGTTATCACTGAAAAGCTATTGATTCTGACAAAAGGACGTGTGAAAAGTTGACCTCCACATGTATAAACATGACCAAAGAGTACAGCGTGATCAATTTAACCACCAGTTACACAATAAATGAAGACACGCACCAATAACCACAACCCATTTATACTCTTGTATTGTTACACTTAGTATTTCCTCACCTGGAGACATAGGATTGAGTTCAGGAATTGGTAAGAAATGAAGCCTAGACATCGATGTAGTAAAAAGCTTTGTCTTTTCTCGGATTAAAGGGGGTCTACTACCACAAAAATAGCTTCTAAACCACTTGTATGCTGTTGTATGGTTGGTTACCGACACAGTAAATGTATCCTTTTTGTGTCAAAGTGCAAAGTGCAAGCCACAGCAAAAAAGTGATGTGGGAAAAACCGCAGCGGGAACGAGTCACGATTTTTCCTGTAGCAGGAAATGGACCAACCAGAGCCGGATTAAGGCCAAAGGACAGCGCTCACCCAGAACATTTAGACAACCTTCTTTATTAAATAGTAGAAAGTGGATATGGTACAACGCGTTTCGGACCCATATGGTCCTTTGTCAAGTGCAAAGTAACTGGTCTGGATGGCTACAAGAAAACATCTGTGGGAAACATCTTTTCATAGTTGAATAGTGCGGGCAATGAAAAAAATTTTTTGTAATATTTCTTATTAGGGAAAAATGCTTCTTTCTCTTTTTATCAGGTTATTTCCTAGCTTCCTTCCCTTCTAAACTATCACTCAAAAAAATCTGGGAAGAATATTCAAATCTGACTTCCATGATGTAATCCTAATTACATCATGGAAGATAGACTTGCACATTCTCAGTCAGCGCCCTCTATTGGTGTGAATACCTGAGGCACTAGCATCCTAATTACATCATGGAAGTCAGATTTGCATATTCTTCCCATGTTCCTTTGCACAGTGGAGCATTCATGGTTTTATAAGATTCCACACACCTAAATGGTGGTTCTCTCCCTATGGAGTGACGATATCCCCTTAACCCTGTCTAAGCCTCTCGCCTCTGCCAGATCAGTCCTCTCTGTGCCAAGCTGATGAAATGCAAATACATTGAAACAGCTGTCCTTGGTTGAGACTGTATCTGGTAAAATCCCAACATCATTGCAAACAAAGGCCTCTGAGATGGTCGGCATGATGTTAAAGGGAGCTCCCTCTATTGGACGTCTTGACTCAGACTGTGTTTTCCTAATTACATCATGGAAGATAGACTTGCACATTCTCAGTCAGCGCCCTCTATTGGTGTGCATACTTGAGGCACTGGCATCCTAATTACATCATGGAAGTCAGATTTGCATATTCTTCCCATGTTCCTTTGCACAGTGGAGTTCTCATGGCTTAATAAGACTCCACACACCTAAACGGTGGTTCTTTCCCTATGGAGTGATGATATCCCCTCAAAAAAATCTGTTATATTTGTCTTGAAATGGACTGCTGGTCACATGACTCATATTACACATGTCTATAGAAATCTACAGAGAGTGGAGGGGGAGGAGTTAGCAGAGAGAGAGATATAACAACAGAAGCAAAGATTTAGGGCCCATGCACACGACCATGTTCTAGTTAAGTATGCTATCCAGCTTTTTTGTATGGACCCATGCACACCACTGTGCAATAAACCCCAAGACATGTTATATTCCTAGAGGACAAGCAGGGAAAAGGAAAGTATATACTCAGCCACTTGTAGTCCCAAAAGTAATTCCACTAAAATCCTTGTGGACCCGGCTCGGATGTACGCTCCCTCGGTCCGAAGCAGACAAACAGCAAATTCACAAGATAAAATTGACTCCAGCCCGGTCGTAGCGTAAATACAAAACTTCTTCTTTATTGTTTGAACTCCAAATCGATAATAACACACACACGAAACAGGAACAGGAATGTGGCGTCAGACTGACGCGTTTCGGATAGATTTCCTTTCTGATCAGACTCTGAGAAAGGAAATCTATCCGAAACGCGTCAGTCTGACGCCACATTCCTGTTCCTGTTTCGTGTGTGTGTTATTATCGATTTGGAGTTCAAACAATAAAGAAGAAGTTTTGTATTTACGCTACGACCGGGCTGGAGTCAATTTTATCTCATGGATTTGATGTTATATTCCTGTCCAGTTTTATAGCTGTTCTAGCTTGCCCCAGTTAATAGGGCGCAGAAGCATGGCCGGTGCACTGGCAGTACATGGATGACATCCTTGTGCGGCCCATGCCGTTTCCTCTCAGCCGCTGTTACGCACAAGGTTAGGTGCATGACACCTTAGTCTGATGCTAAAGTTAAATAGGAGCTTTTTTATCACAACCAAAGTGCTTTATTCACAGTACAGGTAAATAATTATACTGTGTATGTCCTGCGTGATCCTGGGGATGTTTCTAAGCGAAAGAGTGATTCTCCTCTAGTTACTGTGTGTATAACGTGACACCAATCAGCTGAGGGAGAACTGTAAACTACAGGTACCAGGTAGAGCATACAGAGGGAAAAATGGAAAAAAAAAGTTGAATACAAGTCACATAATGACCAAAATTAGTGTTACTCCTCAAGTACACACTCTGTACTAATGGGTTATACAAAGTTTGTTTAAAGATTAGGTATACTGCACAGCTGCTTCCAAACATTATTACACCTGTACATGAGTTGTGTCTAAATCTGGCCATACACATAAGATATTTATCTGCAGACATTTGGCAGATCCAGCTATTGGAATAAAACAGTCATATCAGACCAGAATGGATTAAAAGCCCCCAAGAAGTAAATGGAAAATGACATGCTATTGGTTGTCATTCAGTTGGTAATCCAACTGTTATCCGAGTGCCTACAGCTGCAAATTTGGCCCCACATCGGATGCACACTTTCCCATCTTCAAGGGGTCATAGGTCCACACTGGAAAACATTTCTCTTACTGGATGCCTCAGATGGCACTATTATACTGACCATCATTGGGGGAGAAGAACATACAGATACATTTCCTCCTGAAAGCTCCTGGTGCATGTATAAAGTGAATAATGAAAAAAAGTTGCATGAAAGTTTCCTTTGGCCAGTTTAAGAAGGATGTGTTCAGTCCATGAACTATGGACCATTTGTCATCTGTATTTCCTATATCATTGTCATCTATAATGGGGCCTTACTGTGAGACTACTGACCCTTAAAAGCAGGACAGACAGCAGTACCTGCGGTGAGGAGTAAAGGACAGTAGTACCTGCGGTAGTGAGTATGGGACAGCAGTACTTGCGGTGGTGAGTATAGGACAGTAGTACCTGCGGTAGTGAGTATGGGACAGTAGTACCTGCGGTAGTGAGTATGGGACAGTAGTACCTGTGGTGGTGAGTATAGGACAGTAGTACCTGCGGTGGTGAGTATAGGACAGTAGTACCTGCGGTAGTGAGTATAGGACAGTAGTACGTGCGGTGGTGAGTATAGGACAGTAGTACCTGCGGTAGTGAGTATGGGACAGTAGTACCTGCGGTAGTGAGTATAGGACAGTAGTACGTGCGGTGGTGAGTATAGGACAGTAGTACCTGCGGTAGTGAGTATGGGACAGTAGTACCTGTGGTGGTGAGTATGGGGCAGTAGTACCTGTGGTGGTGAGTATGGGGCAGTAGTACCTGCGGTGGTGAGTATGGGGCAGTAGTACCTGCGGTGGTGAGTATTAGAGATGAGCGAGTACTGTTCGGATCAGCCGATCTGAACAGCACGCTCCATAGAAATGAATGGAAGCACCTGGTACTTCCGCTTTGACGGCGGCCGGCCGCTTAACCCCCCGCGTGCCGGCCATGTCCATTCATTTCTATGCGAGCGTGCTGTTCGGATCGGCTGATCCGAACAGTACTCGCTCATCTCTAGTGAGTATGGGACAGTAGTACCTGCGGTGAGGAGTAAAGGACAGTAGTACCTGTGGTGGTAAGTATGGGACAGTAGTACCTGCGGTGAGGAGTAAAGGACAGTAGTACCTGCGGTGGTGAGTATTGGACAGTAGTACCTGCGGTGGTGAGTATGGGACAGTAGTACCTGCGGTGGTGAGTATGGGACAGTAGTACCTGTGGTGGTGAGTATGGGACAGTAGCATCTGTGGTGAGGCATATGGGACAGTAGTACCTATGGTGAGGCATATGGGACAGTAGTACCTGTGGTGAGGCATATGGGACAGTAGTGCCTGCGGTGAGGAGTATTGGACAGTAGTACCTGTGGTGGTGAGTATGGGACAGTAGCATCTGTGGTGAGGCATATGGGACAGTAGTACCTATGGTGAGGCATATGGGACAGTAGTACCTGTGGTGAGGCATATGGGACAGTAGTACCTGTGGTGAGGCATATGGGACAGTAGTACCTATGGTGAGGCATATGGGACAGTAGTACCTATGGTGAGGCATATGGGACATTAGTACGTGTGGTGAGGCATATGGGACAGTAGTGACTGTAGTGAGGAGTATGGGACAGTAGTGACTGTAGTGAGGCAGTGACTCACAGTATCATACAAAACTATGTTATTGTTATACAGTGTTCACTCCAGGGAATACAGTCAACATATGGTCCATATTTCACAGACTGAATACACCCATCTGAAAAACGGAGTGTAGTCAAGCACATCCGCCATCTGGACTATTTTCCTACTCATTCAGCACCTGAACTACTTCTTCTTGCTTCTGGTGTTGGACAGGTTTCCGGCAACCCTGAGTTTTATTGTAATGCTTTACTGAATCTTCAGTTATTCTCCATTTATTATATGTGTTGTTAAAATTAGTAATGCCTGAAATCAAGTCATAGAGAACGTATATATACTATAACTTACCACCCAATGTGCCATATGGCTGGGGGTAGAGATTCGGCAAGAAACTGTCAATGTATACACTGTGAGATAGTTCTGCCTATATGACTTTGTAATTAAACTGAGCAGAAGACATTTGCATTTTAGAGATTTATATGTTCTCAGTTGGAAAATTAAGCTTGGCTATTTGTCATAACTGAAACGACTGACACCAGTGGAAAATCTGTACGCAGCCCCATACCTAGCATGTGCTATTTATATAACTTGTGTCTGTACAGATGGGTCCAAAATTTGTAAAATTTGCAAATTTCCAAAGGATTCCAATTTTTATGAAGACAATTAAGTACAATATCACAACACAGAGAATGGAGATCTTGTGAAAAAAAATATCACAAATTATGTTGTTTTGAAAAGCTGGTCATCTCATGTCCAGCCTATACGAAAGGTAAAGGAGGACACATTCATATATCATAATTAGAACATGTGCAGAATTTGCTCTTCCAAAATGCTTTGAGAGAGTTCAGCTAAGTTAGGGGTTAGGGTTGAGCGATCAGGAGCGGAAAAGATCGGATCCCGATCGGCGATAGAGTAAATTTCATGATCGCGATCGGGTTCCGATCCCGCCTACAAAAGATTGGGAATGGAATTCCGATCCCAATCGCTTAACCCTAGTTACCTGCACAGAACTCCCAGGAGCTCTGGGCCGTTGTTCTCTGTTCTTTCCTCTCTCATTCAGACTCCGGCAGAGCACCGTGCCCGCCCCCGCCTCTCTAGGCTAGTGTTACTGATGCTGGGAGTAGGCACTACAAGCCTCACATCTCCCCGCCCTGTACCCGCCCACACTCTCCTAAGCCACAAAAAGCGGCGCCTACTCCCAACATCAGTAACACTAGCCTAGGGAGGCGGGGGCGTCCACAGTGCTCTTCCGGCGTCTGAATGAGAGAGGAGAGGACAGAGAACAATGGTTCGGAGCTCCGGGATGCGGCAGTGGTCCTGTACAGGTAACTGGACAGCAGGTGGGACTAATTAGCCAGCAGATTTTTTAATCACTACACAGCGTGGAGTCCAAAAATTGAAGCCTTCAATTTTTGGACTCCACACTGTGCAGTGAATAGGATCATTTTTAAAATCTGATTTTCGATCATTAAAAAATCCCATTGACTTGCATTAGAATCGGAATTGGGATCGTGATCGGGTTTGGATGGAAAATGATCGGAAATCAGATTTTAAAAACAATCCTGAAATCTCACGATCAGCTCAACCCCATTAGGGGTGTATCTTTTAACAAGTTCTTGACAATTTCTCTAATGGCAACTAGAAGAATTCTAAATGTTGCTCTTAAAGAAGAACCTGCACCACCTTTACTAACTGTAATTCTGGTGCATTTAGATTTGTTTCTCTAGCCCCCACCATTCCTGGGCAATCAGTGCTGTTCCTTTTAGCATCTAAATGCTAATTTACCTGTCTGCTGTCAGGTGGGTGTTCCGATGTTGGAGCAGATAGCCTGAAAGTAGAGAACCTTTATTAGTCCATTGGATACTGAAGTTGACAGTACTGATTGTTCAGGAAGGGTGGGGGTAGAGAAAAAAATTCCAATGGCTCCAGAATCAGTTCATATCTGCATCCCTATGTCTGTTGTTCTGGTCTGTTGGAGGACCAGATTAATGGACACATGGGCCACTACAATATTGCCTATAATGGAATCCGTCCATTCTTTTAAACTAAAATTGCTGGACAATAACATTGGATTTGCAGCATTCTTTGGTCCGGTCATTTTCAATGGTCATTGTGACAGAGACGCAGATATGTTCCCAGCCTGTATTAATCATTCCGTAACCTTCCGTGTATTTTATCCTCAGTTTTTAGGTATCAGTCTTTGTAAAATGTGTTTACAGTCTCACAGAGGCAACCGAACATCAAAAAGTTACAGATTATCCCCCAAGCAAATGCTTTCATTCACTGAGGTTCTATTTCATCTGTAAGGTTACATTAAAATGTACATCTTTTACAGTGGGATTTATCCTGCAGGGGGCCGGGGCTTATGATAATGTTCCTCTCGTGATACTTTTAATAAGGTAATTACTGGAGAATATAGGATTTCTCTAAAACCAACATTTCAATATATTATAAGTGGCAGGTCTGTGATTCGCCTTCAGGTTATCTCATTAGCTCCATGTTTTACATTTATATGCTTTCTTAGATGTGGAATTTACCTTGACTGTCACTAATACTGGATATTGAGGGATTTGACTAAAAATTTGCAATCCTACAACGTACAGATGCCCTGAGATCTATGAAGTGAAGGACGAAATTCAGGGGCCAAGACCGACCTCTAAAGCGAAGGTGTCGTCAGAAAATGATCTATGTGGTAAAGCAAGTTTATACGTTAGACTTCTTCTTTAACCGGTTAAAGACCAGGCCTCTTTTTTCAAATCTGACATGTGTCACTTTAAATAGCAATAACTTTGAGTCGCTTTAATTTACACAAGTGATTTTGAGATTGTTTTTCGTAACACATTATACTTCATGTTAGTGGTAAACACTAATCAATATTTTTGTATTTATTTATAAAAAAAACTAGGAAATTTGATGGAAATTTGGAAAAAATTGCAATTTTCAAAATGTGAAATTCTCTACTTTTCAGGCAGATAGTCATACCATCCAAATACATAAATAAATATTATCTACCATATCTCTGCTTTATATTGGCATTATCTTTTGATTGTCTTTTAATTTATTTTGGACGTTACAAGGCTTACAAGTGAAACAGCGATTTTCCAGATTTACAAGAAAATTCTCCAAACCAATTTTTTAGGAACCACTTCAGTTCTGAAAGGAATTATAAAGGCCTATATAATAGAAACACCCATAAATCACCCCATTTTCAAAACTACACCCCTCAAATTATTCAAAACAACATTTGGGATGTTTGTTAACCCTTTAAGCATTTCATAAGAATAAAAATAATATGGAGGTGAAATTTAGACATTTCATTTTTTTTCACTAATACATTCATTTAGACCTAAAATTAACACATTCACAAAGGGTTAAAGGAGAAAATTCATCTCACATTTTGTTATGCAATTTCTTCCGTACACAGAAATCCCCCACATGTGGGTGTAAACTGATTTTTGGGCACACGGCAGTGCATGGAAGGGAAGGAGTGACACTGGGTGTTTGAACAGCAGATTTTACTGGAATAATTTTCAGGCACCATGTCTCATTTGCAGAGCCCTTAGAGTACCAAAACAATGGAAACCCCCCAAAAGTGACCCCATTTTAGAATCCACACCCCTCACAGAATTCATCAAGGGGTATAGTCAGCATTTTGACCATACAGTTGTTTCACAGATTTTACTAACATTGGAATGTGTAAAAGAAAAATTACTAAAATGTCACTTTATCCCCAAAGTTTTCATTTTCAAAAGAGGTTAAAGGAGTAAAAGGCCCCCACAGTTTGTTAAACAATTTCTACTGAACACTGAAATACCCCATATGTGGCCATATTCTGCTGTATGGGTACATGGCAGGGCTCAAAATAGAAAGAGCGCTATTTGGCTTTTGGATGGCAGATTTTGCTGGAATTATTTTTAGGTGCCATGTCGCATTAGCAGAGCCCCTAGAGTACCAATACAGTGGAAACCCCCTAAAAGTGACCCCATTTTGGAAACTACACCCCCCACAGAACATATCAAAGGGTATAGTGAGCATTTTGACCCTACAGCTGTTTCACAGATTTTATTAATATTGGGGCATGAAAATGAAAATTTACTTTTTTTTTCCAACAAACTGTCACTTTAGCCCCAAATTTTTCAATTTCACAAGAGCATAAAGGAGAAAAAGCTCCCTAAAGTCTGTTACACAATTTCTCCTGAACACAGAAATGCCCCATATGTGGCCATAATCTGCTGTATGGGAACATGGTGGGGCTCAGAATGGAAAGAGCGCTATTTGGCTTTTGAAGGGCAGATTTTGCTGGAATATTTTTCAGGTCCCATGTCGCATTTGCAGAGCCCCTAAAGTATCAATACAGTGCAAACCCCCTAAAAGTGACCCTATTTTGGAAACTACACCCCTCATAGAATTTATCTAGGGGTTTGGTGAGCATTTTGGCCTCACAGCTGATTCACAGATTTTATTAACAATGGGACGTAAAAATGAAAAATTACTTTTTTTTCAAATTAATCGTCCATTTAGCGCCATATTTTTAATTTTGCAAGTAGTTAAAGAAGCCCCCCACAGTTTGTTACACAATTTCTCCTGAACACGGCAATACCCCATATGTGGCCATAATCTGCTGTATGGGTACATGGTGGGGCTCAGAATGGAAAGAGCGCTATTTGGCTTTTGGAAAGCAGATGTTGCTGGAACAGTTCTCAGGTGCCATGTCGCATTTGCTGAGACCCTAAAGTATCAATACAATGGAAACCCCTCAAATGTGACCCCATTTTAGAAACTACACAGGTGACAGTAAACTGGAATTCACCAAGAAGTGACCCTATTTTGTAGGGACAATTTTAGGGTCTCTGCAAATGTGACATGGTGTCCAAAAACAAAGAATATAAATCTGCACTCCAAAAGCACATATCGCTCCTTCACGCCCTGCTGTGTACCCAAATGGCAGTGTATGCCCACATGTATGACACTGGTGTACCCCGAATAACAGACTTAATGCCATATGTGGGTAGAAATGGCTGTTTGGGCACAGAAGGAAGGAGCGCTATTTTGGATTTTGGAGCACAGTTTGATTTTTGGACGTCATGCAACTTTTGTAAAGCCCCTGAATTGCCAATAAAGTGGAATCCGCAGACATGTCACCCCATTTTGGACACTAGCCCACTGATGGGATTTATCAAGTGGCGTAGCGAGTGTTTTTAACCCTTGAGTGTTGCATTTATTTAGTTTCCAGAAATGAAATCGCAACTGATAATGAGAAGTTAAAAATTAAATTTTTCCAGAGATTCGCCATTTCAGTGCCAATTAGAGATGAGCGAACAGTGTTCTATCGATATCAGGGTGTTCGCCATGTTCGAATCGAATCGAACACCGCGTGGTAAAGTGCGCCAAAATTTGATTCCCCTCCCACCTTCCCTGGCGCCTTTTTTGCACCAATAACAGCGCAGGGGAGGTGGGACAGGAACTACGACACCGGGGGCATTGAAAAAAATTGGAAAAAGTCATTGGCTGCCGAAATCAGGTGACCTCCATTTTAGACGAATAGTGGATTTCAAATCCGGGTCATATGAGAATGTGAACTTTGTGACTATGAGACAGGGATAGCTGTACAGGCAGGGATAGCTAAGGATAACCTTTATTTAGGGGGGAATGTTATTAAAAATAACTTTTTGGGGCTCTATCGGGTGTGTAATTGTGATTTTTGTGAGATAAACTTTTTCCCATAGGGATGCATTGGCCAGCGCTGATTGGTCGAATTCCGTACTCTGGCCAATCAGTGCTGGCCAATGCATTCTATTAGCTTGATGAAGCAGAGTGTGCACAAGGGTTCAAGCGCACCCTCGGCTCTGATGTAGGAGAGCCGAGGGTGCACTTGAACCCTTGTGCACCCTCGGCTCTGCTACATCAGAGCCGAGGGTGCGCTTGAACCCTTGTGCACACACTGCTTCATCAAGCTAATAGAATGCATTGGCCAGCGCTGATTGGCCAATGCATTCTATTAGCCCGATGAAGTAGAGCTGAATGTATGTGCTAATCACACACATTCAGCACTGCTTCATCACGCCAATACAATGCATTAGCCAGTGCTGATTGGCCAGAGTACGGAATTCGGGCAATCAGTGCTGGCTCTGCTGGAGGAGGCGGAGTCTAAGATCGCTCCACACCAGTCTCCATTCAGGTCCGACCTTAGACTCCGCCTCCTCCAGCAGAGCCAGCACTGATTGGCCGAATTCCGTACTACATCTTGCTACATTTTGCTGATGTAGCAGTGCCGAGTGTGCATCAGATGTGTAGTTGAGCAAAACTGACTCAGCACTGCTAAGTCTCTGCATTCGCATAGGAATGCATTGGCCAGCCTTCGGCCAATCAGCGCTGGCTCTGCCGGAGGAGGCGGAGTCTAAGGTCGGACCTGAATGGAGACTGGTGTGGAGCGATCTTAGACTCCGTCTCCTCCAGCAGAGCCAGCGCTGATTGGTCGAGTTCCGTACTCTGGCCAATCAGCACTGGCCAATGCATTTCTATGGGGAAAAGTTAACTTGCGAAAATCGCAAACTGACAGGGATTTCCATGAAATAAAGTGACTTTTATGCCCCCAGACATGCTTCCCCTGCTGTCCCAGTGTCATTCCAGGGTGTTGGTATCATTTCCTGGGGTGTCATAGTGGACTTGGTGACCCTCCAGACACAAATTTGGGTTTCCCCCTTAACGAGTTTATGTTCCCCATAGACTATAATGGGGTTCGAAACCCATTCGAACACTCGAACAGTGAGCGGCTGTTCGAATCGAATTTCGAACCTCGAACATTTTAGTGTTCGCTCATCTCTAGTGCCAACATGTTGTGCCCGACTTATGACAGCAGAGACACTCCAAAAACTGGTAAGCGGGTGGTATCCCGGGCACAACAGCTTTCAGAGCGTTCATCTCTGATACGAGTCGGACACAACATATTACGCACTGAAATGACGTATTCCTGGAAAAATGGTCATTTTCACCTCTCACCTCGCTTCGTATTCATTTATGGATAATAAGTTATAGCAACACTTGGGGGTTAAAAATGCTCTTTGTACCCCTGGATAAATCCTTCAGGGGTGTAGTTTCCAAAATAAGGTCTCATATCCGGGGATTCCACTTTACTGGCGTTTCAGCTCTGCAAAAGTGTCATGGCATCCAAAAACCAAACCGTCTGTGCTCCAAACACCAAAAAACCCTTCTTCCCTTCTGTGTCTGGCTGTGCCCTAATATCAGTTTATACCCACATATGACATTACGTCCGTTATCCTGGGTACACCAGTGTCATACATGTGTCATACCTGTGGCATAAACTTCAGTTTGGGCGCACAGCAGGGCGCAGAAGGGAAGGAGCGCAATGCGGCTTTTGGAGTACAGATTTTGATTTTGATGGACGCCATGACATGTTTGTAGAGCCTGTAAGGTACCAGAAAAGTGGATTCCCCAAAGGAGTGACCCCATTTGAAAACTGCACCCCTCAAAGAATTTATCAGGGGGCGTAGTGAGTATTAGTATCCCAGACGTGACTGCACAGCGGATGGTGAAGAGGGAATATATAAGCGGTGCGGAGGACATTGCAGACACCAAATTCCCTACTATGTCCCAGGAGCTCCTATGATTGGGGGAGTCACTCTGGGGGTCACTTTGGGGGTCACTTCTGGTGTATTTTCCCTCATAAGCTGTAAATCTGGGGAGTCCCCTGATATCCGCTTGCACAGCTTATATATTCCCTTCCTGCCGCAGCCAGTTGTGTTCAAATGATTTGGTGATTTTGGTGTTTTTTTGTCTTCACATTGCTAGATGCTGTATTTTCTTTATTTTTCTGGTGACATGGCCATATAAGGGCTTGTTGTTTGCGGGATGCGATGTATTTTGTAATGACACCATCTTTGGGTGCCTACAACATACTGAATACATTTTATTAACTCTTTCTTGCTGGATTTAAAAAAAAAATAATCAATCCTGGCATTGAGTTTTACCTTTTTAATTTTTCGCCATGCAGTGTACAGTATAAGTAACATGTGTCCTTTATTTTGCGGGTCGGTACGGTTATGGCGATACCTCATTTATGTTATTTTTTTATGCAATACTAATTCTGCAGAACAAAAACACATTTGGGGTCTTAAATCAATGTTTTTTGCATCACCATCTTCTGAGAGGTGTAACATTTTTTTTTTTCGGTTGACAGTGTTGGTTGAGGGTTGTTTTTTTGCGGGACAATGTGCGCTTTTTATTGGTGCTGTTGTCGGGTGCATATGACTTTTTGATCACTTTTTATAGCATATTTTGTAAGATGAGATGGCAAAAAATCATTACTTCCGGCGAGTTTTTTCCGTTTTTTTTTCCGATGTTCACCGTGTACATTAAATATTATTACAATTTTATTGTACAGATTGTTACGGACGCGGCGATACCAAATATGCATTGTTTTTATTAATTTTTAAAGTTTTTTTTTATATAATTCATTTTCTATAGAAAAAAGGGATTTTTGGTCTTTATATTTACTTTTTTTATACACTTTATTTTATTTTTTCACTTTTTTTTTTACTTTCTCATGTGTCCCTTTAGGACACTTGAATCAGTTGATGCTTTGATGAAAGCACCAACTGATTCTGTACAGTAGCTTGCAGGACACGAGCAGGACACGAGCCTGCTCGTGTCCTGCAAGCTACAGAGGAAGTGAGCTGCATGGCTCACTTCCTCCACCGACTGGCAGGATCACCAGGTATGTGGGGGCTCCGGTAGTCTGGGGTCACTGGCCAGACCCCAGACTACCTTTTACTGATATCGGCACCCCCCGATCTCACCACGGGGGGTGCCGATCGGGTTAAATCTGCGGCGGATCCCTTTCGATCGCGACGTGATGTTTCACGGCACGATCGAAAGGGTTAAAACGTTCACTCGGAACTGAGTCCGACTGAACGTTGTTGAGGGGGTGGTTAGGTGTCAGTAACACCTAACCACTGCCCTCCCCCCGCCCCACCCCCTGCCTAGTGAGTCTCTGAAGACTGGTCGTAAATTTACAATCGGCTGGTCTTTAGAGACCAGGACTGCTGGCCATAAATTTACGGCCAGCGGTCGTTAACCGGTTAAGATATTTTGGGTGATTTTTTTAAAGATTTTTCTTGCATTTATCTACATTTAAAAACACAATCCTTAAGACTAAGGCCCCACGTTGCGGAAACGCAGCTTTTTTTTGTTGTTGTCGTTTTTGTTGCTTTTTTTTTAGCCCAAACCAAGAATGGCTATAAAAGGAATGGGACATATATAGAAAGCTCTTATACTTCTACCTTATGCCCAGTCCACTCCTGGCTTTGCCTCAAAAAATTCATGAAAAATTCAAAAGTTGTATTTGCGCAACACAGGACCTTAGCCTAAAGAGGGTTCCTGAGGAACATAACCATATTAGATTTATAGACAATTAAAAATTAAATATTTTTGCAAATATAAATAATTACATTTTTTATACTGTTCAGCTTTCTGTTCTTGAAGTTCACTTGGTAACCCAAAGAAAAGAAGCCTAATCCGCTTAAAAAGTTGTTACCTGTGGATCCTATAGACTATAGAATGGGTGGGATATGTACGATAGGCAATGAGTGGGATATAAATGATAGACAATGAGTGGGATATGTAATGAGTGAGATATGTATGATAGACAATGAGTGAGATATGTATGATAGACAATGAGTGAGATATGTATGATAGACAATGAGTGAGATATGTATGATAGACAATGAGTGAGATATGTATGATAGACAATGAGTGAGATATGTTACTACTGTAAATTCTGCAACAATGTTTACAGTGAAGTCCAAACACACTTCTAAATTTGGTATAGACTTTTTTTTTTTTTTTTTTTTTTAATGTAGATTGTGACCCCACATAGAGCTCACAATGTACATTTTTCCCTATCTGTATGCCTTTGGAATATGGGATGGAAATCCATGCAAACACGGGGAGAACATACAAGCTCCTTGCAGATGGTTTTTTGCCCTTGGTGGGATTTGAACACCAGAACCCAGTGCTGCAAGGCTGCAGTGCTAACCACTGAGCCACTGTGTGGCCCCTTGGTATAGACTTTTTGAGACTGGCTGCATAACTAAGTATTTAGACTATGTGTGAACCTAGCCTTAGAAGTGATCGGATGATTGTACGGTAGACATACGGTACATGTGCTGTAAATAGTAAACCTAGTTATATACCTGCTGTTATATTACTGTTTTATTTTATTATCCAGGCACGTAATGATATGTAAAGTTTATGTAAATGTTATGCAAATTACATGGTAAACATTCTACTGCATAAATTAGGTTAAGAAATTCCACTAGCCTTGGATCCCCTTTCTCTTCCTATCTAGTTAGAAGTGTCTATGGCCCTGTAGAATTTACATAAAATAATTCTCTCTGTTTGTTTTCCATACGACGACTGTCCCTGGCGATCAGGCAGAAGAGAGGAGCCCGTATGGATCATATGGTCTGAATACCTTAATGAGAATGTAATAAAATGTAGATGAGTCTGAGGACATAATGCTTGTATAAATACAGAAACATAATTTCCCCCCAATCACATGAAACAACTGGTATTTGCTCAATATTGGATCATTTATCTCAAAACACCACGGATAAAAGATGTTACCAGATGTTTTTCCCATGAAAACCATTCAAATCCTGATAAGAATTCAGTCAAGCTATAAACAGGGCAATAATGACAAATAGAGATGAGCGAACAGTAAAATGTTCGATATTCGTTTCGAATAGCCGCTCAATACTCGATTATTCGATCGAATATCAAACCCCATTATAGTCTATGGGAGAAAATGCTTCACTACAGGGGATCCCACCATTCAACTCAGGAGAGTCATCAAGTCCACTATCACACCCCAGGAAATGATGACAACACCGTGGAAAGCAACTGGGACAGCAGGGGAAACATGCCTGGGGGCATCAAGTACCTTTATTATGTTGGGATCCCCTGTCAGCTTGCGATATGCCGAAGCTGACTTTTTCCCTTAGGATTGCATTGACCAGCGTTGATTGGCCAGTCTACTGGATTTGGCCAATCAACGCTGCTTCTGCCTGAGGAGGCGGAGTCTAAAATCGGTCCACAGCAGTTTCCATTCTGGTCCGATTTTAGACTCCGCCTCCTCAGGCCTGACCAGCATTGATTGGCCGAATCCCGTAGACTGGCCAATCAACGCTGGTCAATGCATTTCTATGAGAAATATTCCTTCAGCACAAGAGGTCTATAGTAAAACTTGACTTTTATTGGAAAAATATAAAAAATAGGTACCAGACATAGGAAAAAAGATGTAGAAAAACTTACATGGTCAATTCCAAGTATGCATCTATGGTTGAAGACAGACAAGCCTACGCGTTTCGGGACATCCGTCCCTTACTCATGGCAATAGGCGTAGTCACGCGTAGGCTTGTCTGTCTTCAACCATACATGCATACTTGGAATTGACCATGTAAGTTTTTCTACATCTTTTTTCCTATGTCTGGTACCTATTTTTTATATTTTTCCAATAAAAGTCAAGTTTTACTATAGACCTCTTGTGCTGAAGGAATATTTTTCTACTGGGTTCTTGCATTGTTCCACCCCAGCCGGGGGTGTATTTTTTCGTGCACTCTTGGTCTAGCTGATTCTCTTCAAGATTTATGGTGAGCTGTGGACTGTGTTTTTTCTTGTGCATTTAATGCATTTCTATAGCGAGATATAGCAGAGCTGGCTGTGCAGTTAGCCCAGCTACTCCTGACAGATGAAAGAGCTCTGCACTACACCCAACCATCCCCCCAGCTACTCCTCCTGTACTAACATGACTAGCTCAGCTGGGCTATTCCTTAGTACTACTAACACGCTCAGCTCGGCTATTCCTTAGTGTAATAGCCCAGCTGAGCATGTTAGTACTACAAACCCCAACCCCCCAACCCCAAACACCCCCCCCCCCCCCGATGTCCGCATACCTGCAGCTCCCTGTACTTGGTCCACTTCGGTCCATGGTCCGGGTTTCAGAGTGCCCTGCCCCCTCTCCCCGACCAGTATTATAGAGAAGGCGGGGCTTGGGAGAGTGTGGGCGGGTACTACTCCTAAGTCCTGCCTTCTCTATAATACTGGTCGGGGAGAGGGGGCAGGGCGCTCTGAAACCCGGACCATGGACCGAAGTGGACCAAGTACAGGGAGCTGCAGGTATGCGGACATCGGGGTTTTTTTTTTTTGGGGGGGGGGGTTGGGGTTTTTAGTACTAACACGCTCAGCTGGGCTATTCCTTAGTACTACTATGGTTGGGTGTAGTGCAGAGCTCTTTCATCTCCGGTGTCTGGAGTAGCCGGGCTAACCGTACGGGTTCTGCTATATCTCACTATAGAAATGCATTGACAAGCATTGATTGGCCATTGTACAGGCATTCGGCCAATCAACGCTGGCTAATGCATTCCTATGGGAAAAAGTCAGCTCGCACATATCACAAGCTGAAAGGGATCCCGACAAGATAGAGCCCCAAAGAGCTAGGTGAGTAACATTCCCACCTAAATAAAGGTAATCCCTAGCTAACCCTGCCTGTAGATCTGTCCCTGTCTTACATTCATATAGTTCACTGTCCCAAATTAGTCGAATGGTAAATCCACCATTGGAGGTTATCCGTTTCTGGCCGCCAATTCCTTTTTCCGATTTTTTTTTTCACTGCCTACGTTGTCGTAGTTCCTGTCCCACCTCCCCTGTGCTGTTATTGGTGCAAAAAAAGCGCCAGGGAAGGTGGGAGGGGAATTTAATTTTTTGTGAGTTTGCCACCTGGTGTTCGATTGCAGCATATTGTGAAACATGATGGACAAGGCAGGAGATGTGCAGCTTGTAGGAGTAGTAGTGGCCACAGCAGCAGTTGTTTATGGCTATTAGTGCCAGCAACAGTAAAAATATGGAACCAGATGGAGAACACAGGTAACATGGAACAAGTAAATGTTGCAAATTTATGAATTTATGATAATCTACTTTATAAATTCCCATCGTGCCCCACATATTTGTCTCCTCAATAGGCGACAGTAGATTTGTGTCCACTTATGTTGCACCAAAAATTGTAAGGCTTTGTTCCTTTGTTCCTTACACCATTGCCAGCGTACATAATTTATGTACATATTTTGTGCCGAATATTTGTCTCATGGTGAAGTACGTTACGTTAGTGGGACGGTATTTGAGTCAGATTTCTAGAAGCAAGATTAATCGAGAAGAAGGCAAAAAACCCCAAGAGGTTGATGCCAATTGTCTTCATTTTAGGTGGAAAATTCCTTCCTGACTCCAATATGGCAATCATTGTAACCTCATGGATCAATGTCCTAACAACAAAAATCCTATAATAACTATAAACTGTAATATTGCTGCTCCGAGGAAAGCCATCCAGAACTGATCTCCGTAAGTCCATGCTGATATGGAGTTATACCCTTATATTCCTTGCAATACTCCAGGATAGAATCTCTTCGAAACATTCAGACAATTTACCCACAAAAGCAAAGTATTCCATCACTTAATTTCCTCAGGACTCTAGGTGTATACCCTTGAGACTTGGTATTTGGTCTATGTGAATCCTTCCAAGGTGGCTCTACACGTCTTGGGTTAAGAAGGTTACATTTAATATAGCGTTTACTTGTTCAGCCTGAGGTTCACCGGAGATTTCATTTTCCTTTGTAAATACAGAAGAGAAAAATTGTTTAGTAAATTTGCTTTCTCCTCATCACCCTTCACTATGTCTCCCTCTTTTTGCGTTGTAAAGGCCAGCAATTTCAGATTTTACCTTTGTTACTGTTTATATAGTTGAAGAATATTTGGATTTGCTCTGTTTGGAAATGATCTTCCCTGTCTCCAGTTTTGCTGTTTCATTTTATTTCTTATTGTAATTTTTCAGCACTGCCTTCCTGTTTGAGTAGTTTCTAGAATTTCTTAGTAATTGCTTGCTATATATTAGGAAGGCCCTACATTGCCGTAAAGGAGGTTTTTTTTTTGTTGTTGCAGATTTTGCTGTGTTTTTTAGAGCCAAACACAAAAGTAACTACAAAAGGAATGAAAAATATAATATAGGACTGGTTCACATCTGCATTTGAGTACGCTTGGGGACCATGCGAATGGAATACCGAATGCATTAACAAGCAGTTAGCTAAGAAGCCACACGGACCCCATAGACTATAAAGGGTCCGTGTGATTTTCAAGATGGCACTTGCGTGAGTGGCACCCTGATACAGAGGCTCTAAGATGAGAGCGACCTTATCTTTCCTTTTTCAATCTTTTTGTCTGTATCTTCAAGAATCCTCTATTCAAGTACCCTTGCACTATGAATAGCTAATTATTTGGAATGGAAAAACTTGTGGACTGTTTATCTTTGTGTCTATTGTTTATGCTTGGAAGATGCCTGCAGTTGGCTGAATGGAGTGTAGATGTGGTTGCTTTGTTATTGCCGTGTTACCATTCCCCCATGAGCTAAGGTAACATGGAAAACCAGAGGCAGACAAAGCATGGAGGAGAAACCTTCATGAAATTGCGGACTCCTTCTTTCAAGGAAATTTTTTGGTGTCTATTAATTAAGCTTGGAAGATGACTGCGGTTGGCTGACTGGAGTTTCTTCTTCCTGGAGACTTTGTTACAGCTTTTGTTACTATTCCCCCTCCATGCCTTAAGGAAGCATTGCAAGAGAGCAGATAGTATGGAGAAATAATCAGCACCCTGTCTCTCTGGATGTCTTCAGACTTCTTTGGGCAGACTACTAAAGGATTATCTTATTTTATCTTATTCCAGTGTTGTCCACACTAATCAAGCGGATTGAAAAGTAATGCTTGTTTTTTCCTTAGTAGTAGATTTGCTGAGGGTTCCATTATATTTGGAGGTTTATGACTTACCACTATTAGTATTTTTCCCTGCCATGTACTTCTTCCTTTAAAAATAAATGTATCCTTCGGCACTTCACCTTAATATTGAATCACACACTTAAGACAAAAAGACACTTAGGATGAAAATACAATTGTAACCTCCCATATTCCCATATTGCTATTAGCTATAAAAGCTGTTTTTGAGCCACTTAGATGCAGTAAATGCTGTAAACGAGTCCTCTGGTAATCCGCTATCTATCTATCTATCTATCTATCTATCTATCTATCTATCTATCTGCAATCTGCATTTTACGACCTGTTATCTTCTGACATCCTCTTTCTCCAATCTATAACCCCACAAAACAGCAGCATTTCCAGGTTGGGCTGTATTATAATGGCTATGTGGCCTGTAATACCCCATTATCGCCTGTGCTATAGGGAGGGCTGCCTCTAAGGCTCCGTTCCTACGGAGTAACGCGCCGCGCATTCAGACACCTATACACGTGTCAAAACAGATCTCATTCACTTAAATGTGTGCCGGCTTACGGGTGCTAAAAATTGAAATCAATGGGTTAAAAAGCCTCCCATTGATTTCAATGTGTAGCACCCGTAAGCCGACACACATTGAAGTGAATGGGATCTGTTTTGAGCACTCACACTCTGACACGTGTATATGTGTTTGAATGCACGGCACGTTACTCCGTGGGAATGGAGTCTAAGAAATTTATGGGGAAGCCTACCCATGTGCATGTGATTCTTCTTCTATGTCTTCTTCTGATCTGTAAAATGGTAGATGCCATTTACAGTGATTTGTGTGAGTTTCAGACTCACCAAAATCTAAAACATTTGAGAAATTTTTGAAAAATTTGATTTCTGCCAAATCACAACAGAGTAAATTTTGACAAGACCCCTATGAGACACAGTGAGAGTATCAATGTGTTTACATAGAAGGCTGTCAATTATCCTCTGTTGGTGGGGAAATCTGGACTCTTACTGTCTCTCTTAGGAGTCCTGCCTGGACTTACCCTTCGTTCACATCTGCGTTCGGTATTCCGTTTGGGGAGTACGCATGGGGACCCCCCGAATGGAATACCAAACGCAACTGTAAGCAGTGCGCAGTGAAAGGACATGGACCCCACAGACTATAATGGGGTCCATGTGCTTGCCGCGCGCTGTCCACATGAATCACGCGGACAGGAAAGTAGATTGTGAACTACTTTCCTGTCCGCATGATCCCTGCAGAGATCTGGTGGCAAGTATATGGACCCCATTATAGTCTATGGGGTCCATGTGCTTTCACATGAACGCTTTAATTGTTAGAATCCACGCTGTGTAGTGTATCACTAAGTAGCCAGAGGATTATTTTTTTTTAATCCTCTGGCTACTTAGTCCCCCCTGGTGTCCACTTACCTACAGAGATGGCTGCTCCGGTGTTCTTCTTCGCATCGCTGCCGCTCCACGCGGCAGTCTTCTTGCCTCGCTGCCCCCTGCCTCCCAGGTTAGGAGAGTGTGGGCGGGTTAGGAGAGTGTGGACGGGTACTGGGAGGGGAGACGTCACGTCTCCCCGCCCTGTACCCGCCCACACTCTCCTAAGCCACAAGCCCCGCCTTCCTAGCTCTTTATACACTAACCTGAGAGGCGGCGGCAGCGAGGCGAAGAAAAAGGAGAACACCGGGCACCGGGGCAGCCATCTCTGGAGGTAAGTAGCTACTAGAGATGTTACTTTAGTCTCCCATTAGAATGAATGGAGGCAGCTGGCGCGCAGAGGGTTAAGGCTGTGTGCCGGCTGCTTCCATTCAGTCCTATGGAACCACAGTGGAGCCTTCACACTGAGTATACACTATATACTCAGTGTGAAGGCTAAGCAAAGCATTGTGGGAAATACTACCGGTCTCGATCCCACCTAAAAAGATCGTGTTCGGAATTCCGATCGCGATCGTGAAATTTTCTCGATTGCCGATCGGAATCCAATCTTTTCCGAACACGATCGCTCAACCCTACTAGGCAGTCTGAAAATAACTCTTGAAAAAAATGTAAAAAGTTTTATAAATATATTTAAAAACAAATATATATATATATAGAAATTCAAATCACCCCATTTCCCTAGATTACATCTAAAAATAGAAAATTAAATATAAACACATTAGGTAACCCCATATCCGAAAATGTCCAAACTATAAAAACATAAAAATATCAATCCCTTACAATGAAAGCCATAGCAATATAAAAATCAAAATGGCCCAATAAATGTTTTTTTTGCCTCCTAAAAATTAAAAAAAATGGGATAAAAAAAATAAGACATTCTGTAGTATGAAATAATAAAAATTACACCAAATTCTGCAAAAAAGAGACCTTACAGATCTTGTACATGGAAGCATTCTGCGTCCTTTTCACCACCCTAATGGAGTAATTACAGGTTTTTTTCCAATTCTACCCCATTCTGATTTTTTTCCCAGTACATTGTATAGAATATTAAATGGCACCATTGGGAAGTAGAACTCATACGGCAAAAATAACTCCTCAAACGGCTCTAAGAATGGAAAAATAAAACATTTCTGGATCTTGGAATGGAAAATAAAAAAAACAGAAACTCAAAAAATTGGCCTGATCCTGAATATATGAGATTTCCAGGGCTAAATCCCAATCATTTCAGCCTAAAATTCTCAGTCCTCCCGTTTTCAGTTCTGCAATAACTGAACAGCCGACACCTATTAATCGCATTCACCCCACTGGGAAACCGCGCGGGGGATTATTCAGAGCGACAAATCAAGTTGCTACAATATATCTGTTTCATCTGCGTGACTATTACATTACATTACATTTTATTTTGCTAAATTTGTTTGATAGCCCTCTGGTTGTAGAAGGCTGTCTAATCTATTTTTAATATTTTTGTCCTATTAAACCGTGAATTTTATTGCGTTTCCTCTGGATCCGACACCTCCCCGGTTATTTATCTCATACCTGAAATTCCACCCTGACTTGTCTACAATATTACACCATTATTCCTGACTTTTCCAATCCGTAAACTAAAAAAAAAAAAATTCTCCGACACCATAAATAACATATACGTTTCCATTTGATTTAACGCCAACCGCAAAGCGAGCGACAGCTACTATTTATATTGCCGAACAGACACATCTCTGCTTGTTTATGTCATTACTATCATCCTTCTATATGTTACAGGAGGTATATTCGTAACGGAGCGAAATGCGCATTTACCGGGGTCTTGTGTAGACGCGTCAGGCGCTGCCAGGGATAAGGTCAATCATCTTCATCGAAATATTAACAGATTTCATGTCGCACTTACGCAGATGCTAAATGTTCTGACGTTGCGGCAATTATGGGCAGCATGAAACATTAATTATCATCTCAAGCCTCTAATGAATACATATATACACTGAGAGGGAAATTAGCTCATAGGAACCAGCGGGATTTATAGAGCCCTGATAAGTATTATGAGACTACGCTAGATAATCTGGCAAGCGGAGGACTCCGAAGGTTATGGATTATTGCAACTTTTTCTAATTTGATTTTCCCTGTAGAAATTCATTTTAATTCTTGCAATTTTCGTTTATGTAAATTGCGGCTAAATTTTACAATCGTACAGTTTACTCAGTAAAAAAGCTAAGAAAGAGGTAGAGAGATTTAAAGGGAGGTGCCGGGATAAATTAAAAAATCACTGGGCGGCAGGGGTAGAGTAAAAAAAAACAACAACCAAGAAATGGTACACATGTATCCTTGGTCATCTGGGTTGGGCATACCTCTTCGCTCTTCTTCATGGACTACCCAGTCAAGAGGTGAAGAGGGTCAACTGACTACTATGGCCAATTACATGTTGGGCACCAATGATGTCACTGCTAATACATCACCAATACCTAAACTGTATACAAATGTGAATGTTCACTGCGTCTCAGTGCAGGTGGCGTCATCACGCCGTCTACGCTGAGACGCAAACGTCTTACTGCCAGGTGAAGAGGAGGCAGCAGCGGGAGCAGCTCGAGGTCGGTAAGTAAAATAACTTTTACATTTTTTTTTTTATAATAGGCCGCTATCTGCTGGAGTATCCCCAGCAGGTAGCGGCCTATTTACCAACCTCCCCAGACCTGTTCACTGCCGCCCCCGCTTACCTTTGTACTATAGGCCACGGAGCGCGGTAGTGAATAGGCCCAGGCCACGATCCCACTACCACTATTATTATACTGTGCTAGTAGTAATAGCCTGTTACTGCTAGCACAGGCTTTGGGCCTGTATAGCAACAGGTTGTTACTGCTACCACAGGGTTTGGGCCTGTATAGTACTGCTAGCACAGGCTTTGGGCCTAAATGGTAATATCCCAGACCACGTGATGTGTGGGACATTACCATATAGACACAAAGCCATATTAACACCGGATCCCAGAGAGGTGAGTAACACTGTTTATTATGTTCCCTCATCTCCCTTGGGGCTCCGATTATTATACTCGATGGTAAAAGACCCCTGAGTATAATAATAGTTCATGGGTGTGCAACTGTGCGGCATAACAGAGCTTGAAGAGTCCACTGTGGCCCCTGTAACCTCTATTATGCCCCACAGCGGCCCCCCTGCAACCTCTACCATGCCCCACAGTCTATTGTGCCACTGTGGGGCATAATATAGGCTGCAGGGGCCGCTGTGAGATATATATATATAGAGGCTGGGTGCGTGGAGAAGTGAGGAGTCAAAGATGTCTGTGTTTCAAACTTTCAAGTCACAGCTGGAGGAAGTGGTCATGGCGGTCCAAAGGGGAAGAGATGGGAAATGTGGGAAAAGGTCTCCTGTGAGTATTACTGCACAAAATATTACTGCATTGTATTTATTGTAATGTTACCACTAGCACCCCTAACCCCCCCACCGCCATTCAAAAGATGAACAACACCCTTCCCCCCCTGCCCCGAACTCAATACCATGGGGGGAGGGGGGTGATCGTCCGCCTCAGGCAGCAGAGAGGCTAAGATCACCACTGATTGTGGGGGACAGTTTTTGAAGATAAAATCTATTGTGATGGGCCCGTAGAAGAGAAGAAGAAAATTGGAAATGACATGTGAGGGGTATTGGGAGATAAGGTCAGACATGTAGGGAGGGGACAGAAAGTGGACAGTCTTGTATATCATTGTCAGTACTTGTACTGGGAAATGGGTAGCCATTGCAGATATTTCTTCCGCTATGTTTACATCTGTGCCTTGTATCCATCATCCAAAAAATGGTCACAAACAGTTACCCAGTGCACCATCTTCCACTTATTTTTCATGGATTAGTCAATGGGTATCTGACAAAAAAAGCAATCCTTAGACGGATGACAAAATCTGAGATACCAACTCAGACGTGAGCCTATCCTCAACTGGCGCGTCCATGTGAATCTGCATCGCTTAGCATTCACCTTCAGTTGTTCCGTTTCACGTGTTTACGTGTACCTCCTTTCTAAAGGGCATGTTACAAATTGGATGGGGGAAGCTGAATGTATTGACAAGATAAATCATCTAAAGCATATAATAAAGCGATATTGTGTATTAGAAAGTGGCCAATCCCTTTAACTATGAAGATTAACAGCCCGGCTTTATAGCGTAATATGGTGTGCGAGTATTGCTGCGATATGCACATAAGGCTGTATTAGAGGAACATTAGATTCTGTGCTCACATAGGACCTGCAAGGTGAGAGGAACATTTGAGCATCTGGAAGTTCTGAAAACCAAACAACAAGTGAACAAGTAATATACTCCTGCTGTTTGGGAATAATCTGGTACAGTAAGAGCTGATCACCGAGCGCCATCTGCTACAATCACTAATAGTCAAAAAGAGCAAAAGTTTAGAGCCGCAACAGAAGTTTTTTATTATTATGCCCTTCCCCTGTTGTGTATACAGGAATATGAATGTACCCAAGCAGTGTGTGTAACGTAACTGTAAAAATTGTTGTAAAATGATGATAGCATCTAATAAAACGCATAGTAAAATACTTCCGTTTATGGGATTTCATGGTAACATGACTTTACTTACAAAATTAGAGAGAACTTTCACCTATGAACATCTTTACGAAATTGACAAATAACTTTGCAAATACATGACATTACTATTCTTGCATTATTATAATACCTCTGCCTGTTTGGGTCTCTGCGCCACCCTCTGCTTGCACGCTGCGGTGCAGGAGGCATGTTCAGTTATGAGTAGGGTTGAGCGATCGGGATCGGATAGGATCGGATTCCGATCGGCGATCGAGTAAATTTCGCGATCGGAATTCTGATCCCGATCTTTTTAGGCGGGATTGAGGTCGGAGGTTATTTCCCACAATGCCTTGCTACTGGCCAAGCATTGTGGGAAAAGCTAACAATGTTAGTTAGGTCCCATAGGAATGAATGGTTTCAGCCGACACACAGCCTGTGCCAGTGTCCTGGCCACTTAACTACCTGCGCGCCAGCTGCGTCCATTCATTCTAATGGGAGACTAGCTAACATCTCTAGTAGCTTAAGGCTTGGTTCATATATGCTGAATATGCTGATGTGTTCCGTCCATAAGAGTCCGCATAAGAACCACTACGTACGAAACATAAGCGCAACTGCAAGCGCTGTGCAGTTCAAGCGCACGGGCACCATAGACTATAATGGAGTTCGTGTGCTTGAACTGCACAGCGCTTGCAGTTGCACTTGTGTTCCGTCCGTAGGGGTCCTCATGCGGACTCTTACAGACGAAACACATCAGCATATGTGAACCAGGCATAACACTTACCTGCACAGAAACACTGCCACTGGTCTAGTCCCCCTGTTCTCGCTCCTCTTCTCACCGTGCTGCCCCCACCTCCCAGGTTAGTGTTACAGACATAGGAAGAAGGCGGGGCTTGTGGCTTAGGAGAGTGTGGGCGGGTACTCTCCTTCTCCTTGGTTTTCCTCTCCTCCTCTAATAGTTAATCTTAACCTTACCTGTGTGATTGACAGCCAATCCAGTCTCGGGCGAGTTCTGGACTTCCTATAAACAGGTCATCACCCCACACATATTTTCTGGCTATTGTAGCTTTGTCCTTGCTAAGCTTTCTGCTTGCTCTTACTGTATTGTACTTACTGAATTCTGACCTTTGGCTTTTTTTGTGACGACTCTTTTGTATTACAATTTGGTACTGCTTTTCTCTCTGCCTTTGACCCTTGGCTTGCTGCCTCCTCTTCTATGTCGCCTTGTCCGCATTTTGTGTTTACACTTATCTAAAACAGGGACTGTTGCCCAGTTGTCCCTGTCATTAGGACAGTTGTGGCAAGTAGGTAGGGACAAGGGCTGGGTCGAGTTTAGGACTCACTGTCTCTGTCTTTCCCTTCCTCCCAGGTTTCAGCAGCTGTACTGGAAAGTTGCTCAACTAGAAATTCCCTTACAATGACTTAATTTGTATCATGTTACAACAGCCGGAAAGATGTTATGACTAGAGATGAGCGAACAGTGTTCTATCGAACTCATGTTCGATCGGATATTAGGCTGTTCGGCATGTTCGAATCGAATCGAACACCGCGTGGTAAAGTGCGCCATTACTCGATTCCCCTCCCACCTTCCCTGGCGCCTTTTTTGCTCCAATAACAGCGCAGGGTAGGTGGGACAGGAACTACGACACCGGTGACGTTGAAAAAAGTAGGCAAAACCCATTGGCTGCCGAAAACATGTGACCTCTAATTTAAAAGAACAGCGCCGCCCAGCTTCGCGTCATTCTGAGCTTGCAATTCACCGAGGACGGAGGTTTCCGTCCAGCTAGCTAGGGCTTAGATTCTGGGTAGGCAGGGACAGGCTAGGATAGGAAGGAGAAGACAACCAACAGCTCTTATAAGAGCTAAATTCCAGGGAGAAGCTTGTCAGTGAAACGTGGCACTGACGGGCTCAATCGCCGCAACCCAGCTTTCCCAGGATCCTGAATGGAATACACTGTCAGTGTATTCCCGTATACCCGATATATACCCCGATACCCGTTCCAACGGTGTGCCCCCCCACCTTCACCCCAGAAATACCCTGCAAGTCCCCTAGCAATAGAATTGGGGCTATATACACCCACAATTTTTACTACTGGTATACAGTGCCATTGTCTGACTGGGAATTCAAAGAATATATTGGGAATACAAATACCCTCATTTCTTGCTACTGCCATATAGTGCCAGTGTCTGACTGGGAATTCAAAGAATATATTGGGGTTACGTGCACCCACAATTTTTACTACTGGTATACAGTGCCATTGTCTGACTGGGAATTCAAAGAATATATTGGGGTTATAAATACCCTCATTTCTTGCTACTGCCATATAGTGCCAGTGTCTGACTGGGAATTCAAAGAATATATTGGGGTTACGTGCACCCACAATTTTTACTACTGGTATACAGTGCCATTGTCTGACTGGGAATTCAAAGAATATATTGGGAATACAAATACCCTCATTTCTTGCTACTGCCATATAGTGCCAGTTTCTGACTGGTAATTCAAAGAATATATTGGGGTTACGTGCACCCACAATTTTTACTACTGGTATACAGTGCCATTGTCTGACTGGGAATTCAAAGAATATATTGGGGTTATAAATACCCTCATTTCTTGCTACTGCCATATAGTGCCAGTGTCTGACTGGTAATTCAAAGAATATATTGGGGTTACGTGCACCCACAATTTTTACTACTGGTATACAGTGCCATTGTCTGACTGGGAATTCAAAGAGTATATTGGGAATACAAATACCCTCATTTCTTGCTACTGCCATATAGTGCCAGTTTCTGACTGGTAATTCAAAGAATATATTGGGGTTACGTGCACCCACAATTTTTACTACTGGTATACAGTGCCATTGTCTGACTGGGAATTCAAAGAATATATTGGGGTTATAAATACCCTCATTTCTTGCTACTGCCATATAGTGCCAGTTTCTGACTGGTAATTCAAAGAATATATTGGGGTTACGTGCGCCCACAATTTTTACTACTGGTATACAGTGCCATTGTCTGACTGGGAATTCAAAGAGTATATTGGGAATACAAATACCCTCATTTCTTGCTACTGCCATATAGTGCCAGTTTCTGACTGGGAATTCAAAGAATATATTGGGGTTACGTGCACCCACAATTTTTACTACTGGTATACAGTGCCATTGTCTGACTGGGAATTCAAAGAATATATTGGGGTTATAAATACCCTCATTTCTTGCTACTGCCATATAGTGCCAGTTTCTGACTGGTAATTCAAAGAATATATTGGGGTTACGTGCACCCACAATTTTTACTACTGGTATACAGTGCCATTGTCTGACTGGGAATTCAAAGAGTATATTGGGAATACAAATACCCTCATTTCTTGCTACTGCCATATAGTGCCAGTTTCTGACTGGGAATTCAAAGAATATATTGGGGTTACGTGCACCCACAATTTTTACTACTGGTATACAGTGCCATTGTCTGACTGGGAATTCAAAGAGTATATTGGGAATACAAATACCCTCATTTCTTGCTACTGCCATATAGTGCCAGTTTCTGACTGGGAATTCAAAGAATATATTGGGGTTACGTGCACCCACAATTTTTACTACTGGTATACAGTGCCATTGTCTGACTGGGAATTCAAAGAGTATATTGGGAATACAAATACCCTCATTTCTTGCTACTGCCATATAGTGCCAGTTTCTGACTGGTAATTCAAAGAATATATTGGGGTTACGTGCACCCACAATTTTTACTACTGGTATACAGTGCCATTGTCTGACTGGGAATTCAAAGAATATATTGGGGTTATAAATACCCTCATTTCTTGCTACTGCCATATAGTGCCAGTGTCTGACTGGGAATTCAAAGAATATATTGGGGTTACGTGCACCCACAATTTTTACTACTGGTATACAGTGCCAATTTCTAACTAGGAATTCAAAATGCGCAAGGCTCCCGGAAAGGGACGTGGACGAGGCCGTGGGCGAGGTCGGGGGAATGGTTCTGGGGAGCAAGGTAGCAGTGAAGCCACAGGGCGTCTTGTGCCTACTCCTGTGGGGCAGCAAGCATTGCGCCACTCCACAGTGCCAGGGTTGCTTGCCACATTAACTAAACTGCAGGGTACAAACCTTAGTAGGCCCGAGAACCAGGAACAGGTCTTGCAATGGCTGTCAGAGAACGCTTACAGCACATTGTCCAGCAGCCAGTCAGACTCTGCCTCCTCTCCTCCTATTACCCAACAGTCTTGTCTTCCTTCCTCCCAAAATTCCGAAGCTTTACAGAACAATAACCCAAACTGTCCCTGCTCCCCAGAGCTGTTCTCCGCTCCTTTCATTGTCCCTCAACCTGCCTCTCCACGTCACGATTCCACGAACCTAACAGAGGAGCATCTGTGTCCAGATGCTCAAACACTAGAGTCTCCTCCATCTCCGTTCGATTTGGTGGTGGATGACCAGCAACCCACCCTCATCGACGATGATGTGACGCAGTTGCCGTCAGGGCATCCAGTTGACCGGCGCATTGTGCGGGAGGAGGAGATGAGACAGGAGTTGGAAGAGGAAGTGGTGGATGATGAGGACACTGACCCGACCTGGACAGGGGGATGTCAAGCGGGGAAAGTAGTGTGGATGTTGAGGCAGGTGCAGCACCAAAAAGGGTAGCTAGAGGCAGAGGCAGAGGTCAGCAGCTTAGGCGAAGCCAGGCCACACCTGGAATCTCCCAAGATGTTCCAGTTCGTACCCAGCCCCGAAAAACTCCCACCTCGAGGGCACGTTTCTCGAAGGTGTGGAGTTTTTTCAAGGAATGCGCCGAGGACAGATATAGTGTTGTCTGCACAATTTGCCTCTCGAAATTGATTAGGGGCTCTGAGAAGAGCAACCTGTCCACCACTTCAATGCGCCGTCATTTGGAATCCAAGCACTGGAATCAGTGGCAGGCAGCAACGGCAGGACAAAGGCCGCCTGCCGTTCACGCCACTGCCACTGCCTCTGCCACTGCCTCTGCCACTGCCACTGCTGACTGTGCTGGCGATGCACTCCAGAGGACGAGCCAGGACACCACTTCATCTGCCTCCGCCACTTTGTTGACTTCTACCTCATCCTCCCCTGGTCCTGTCTTATCTCCTTCTCCTGCACCATCAAAGGCACCATCAGGCGTTTCTTTACAACAACCCACCATCTCTCAGACATTGGAGCGGCGGCAGAAATACACTGCTAACCACCCACACGCGCAAGCCTTGAACGCCAACATCGCTAAACTGCTGGCCCAGGAGATGTTGGCGTTCCGGCTTGTTGAAACTCCCGCCTTCCTGGACCTGATGGCAACTGCGGCACCTCGCTATGCCGTCCCTAGCCGTCACTACTTCTCCCGGTGTGCCGTCCCCGCCTTGCACCAGCACGTGTCACTCAACATCAGGCGGGCCCTTAGTTCCGCGCTTTGCACAAAGGTCCACTTGACCACCGACGCGTGGACAAGTGCATGCGGACAGGGACGCTACATTTCACTGACGGCACACTGGGTGAATGTAGTTGAGGCTGGGACTGCTTCCCAAACTGGCCCGGTGTACCTCGTCTCCCCGCCTAACATTCCTGGCAGGGACACGAGAAGAACACCCCCCTCCTCCTCCTCCTCTACCGCCTCCTCCTCCGCCACCGCCTCCTCCTCCGCCACCGCCTCCTCCTCCGCTGTTAGATTGACCCCAGCTACGAGTTGGAAACGTTGCAGCACTGGCGTTGGTAGACGTCAGCAGGCTGTGCTGAAGCTGATCAGCTTGGGGGACAGACAGCACACTGCCTCCGAGGTGAGGGATGCCCTCCTCGATGAGACGGCAATATGGTTTGAGCCGCTGCACCTGGGCCCAGGCATGGTCGTTTGTGATAACGGCCGGAACCTGGTAGCAGCTCTGGAGCTTGCCGGACTCCAACATGTTCCATGCCTGGCCCACGTCTTCAACCTAGTGGTGCAACGTTTCCTAAAGAGCTACCCCAATGTTCCAGAGCTACTGGTGAAAGTGCGGCGCATGTGCGCCCACTTTCGCAAGTCGACAGTAGCCGCTGCTAGCTTAAAATCTCTCCAGCAACGCCTGCATGTGCCACAACACCGGCTTTTGTGCGACGTCCCCACACGCTGGAACTCAACGTTTCAGATGTTGAATAGAGTGGTTGAGCAGCAGAGACCTTTGATGGAATACCAGCTACAAAACCCTAGGGTGCCACAAAGTCAGCTGCCTCAGTTTCACATCCATGAGTGGCCATGGATGAGAGACCTTTGTGACATCCTACGGGTCTTTGAGGAGTCCACAAGGAGGGTGAGCTCTGAGGATGCGATGGTGAGCCTTACAATCCCGCTCTTGTGTGTTCTGAGAGAATCCCTGATTGACATCAGGGATAACTCAGATCACACAGAGGAGTTAGGGATAGCATCCGATCCGTCACAGCTGGAGAGTAGGTCCACACATCTGTCCGCTTCACTGCGTTTAATGGAGGAGGAGGAGGAGGAGGAGGAGGAGGAGGAGGAGGAGGAAGAAGAGTTGTCCGATGATGTGATGGTGATACAGGAGGCTTCCGGGCAACTTCGAATCGTCCCATTGTTGCAGCGCGGATGGGTAGACATGGAGGATGAGGAGGAAATGGAGATTGAACTTTCCGGTGGGGCCAGAGGAGTCATGCCAACTAACACTGTGGCAGACATGGCTGAGTTCATGTTGGGGTGCTTTACAACCGACAAGCGTATTGTCAAAATCATGGAGGACAACCAGTACTGGATCTTTGCTATCCTTGACCCCCGGTATAAAAACAACATCTCGTCTTTTATTCCGGTAGAGGGGAGGGCCAATCGCATCAATGCTTGCCACAGGCAATTGGTGCAGAATATGATGGAGATGTTTCCAGCATGTGACGTTGGCGGCAGGGAGGGCAGTTCCTCCAGTAGGCAACCAAGTTCTCACCGGTCCACACAAACGAGGGGCACACTGTCTAAGGTCTGGGACACCTTGATGGCACCCCCTCGCCAAAGTGCCGCCACGGAGGGTCCTAGTGTCACCAGGCGTGAGAAGTATAGGCGCATGTTGCGGGAATACCTTTCCGACCACAGCCCTGTCCTCTCCGACCCCTCTGCGCCCTACACGTATTGGGTGTCGAAGTTGGACCTGTGGCTTGAACTTGCCCTATATGCCTTGGAGGTGCTGTCCTGTCCTGCCGCCAGCGTCCTATCTGAGAGGGTGTTCAGTGCAGCCGGTGGCATCATCACTGACAAGCGCACCCGTCTGTCAGCTGAGAGTGCCGACCGGCTCACTTTGATAAAAATGAACCACCACTGGGTAGAGCCGTCATTTTTGTGCCCACCTGTGTAAAGCACCCCAACATGAAACTCCATGTCTGTACTCAACCTCTCCAATTCCTCCGCATCCTCATACTCATCCACCATAAGCGTTGCACAATTCTGCTAATACTAGGCTCCCTCCACCCTGATTTCCCCCAACTCTGCTGGTTAGAGGCTCCCTCCACCCTGATTTCCACCAACTCTGCTGGTTAGAGGCTCCCTCCACCATGAATTTGCCCAAACTGGGCTGTTTAGAGGCTCCCTCCACCATGAATTTGCCCAAACTGGGCTGTTTAGAGGCTCCCTCCACCATGAATTGGTCCAAACTGGGTTTTTTAGAGGCTCCCTCCACCATGAATTGGTCCAAACTGGGCTGGTTAGAGGCTCCCTCCACCATGAATTTGCCCAAACTGGGCTGTTTAGAGGCTCCCTCCACCATGAATTGGTCCAAACTGGGCTGGTTAGAGGCTCCCTCCACCATTAATTGGTCCAAACTGGGCTGGTTAGAGGCTCCCTCCACCATTAATTGGTCCAAACTGGGCTGGTTAGAGGCTCCCTCCACCATGAATTGGTCCAAACTGGGTTTTTTAGAGGCTCCCTCCACCATGAATTGGTCCAAACTTGGCTGTTTAGAGGCTCCCTCCACCATGAATTGGTCCAAACTGGGCTGGTTAGAGGCTCCCTCCACCATTAATTGGTCCAAACTGGGCTGGTTAGAGGCTCCCTCCACCATGAATTTGCCCAAACTGGGCTGTTTAGAGGCTCCCTCCACCATGAATTTGCCCAAACTGGGCTGTTTAGAGGCTCCCTCCACCATGAATTGGTCCAAACTGGGTTTTTTAGAGGCTCCCTCCACCATGAATTGGTCCAAACTGGGCTGGTTAGAGGCTCCCTCCACCATTAATTGGTCCAAACTGGGGTGGTTAGAGGCTCCCTCCACCATTAATTGGTCCAAACTGGGCTGGTTAGAGGCTCCCTCCACCATTAATTGGTCCAAACTGGGCTGGTTAGAGGCTCCCTCCACCATTAATTGGTCCAAACTGGGCTGTTTAGAGGCTCCCTCCACCATTAATTGGTCCAAACTGGGCTGGTTAGAGGCTCCCTCCACCATGAATTTGCCCAAACTGGGCTGGTTAGAGGCTCCCTCCACCATGAATTGGTCCAAGCTGGGTTTTTTAGAGGCTCCCTCCACCATGAATTTGCCCAAACTGGGCTGGTTAGAGGCTCCCTCCACCATGAATTGGTCCAAACTGGGCTGGGTAGAGGCTCCCTCCACCATGAATTTGCCCAAACTGGGCTGTTTAGAGGCTCCCTCCACCATTAATTGGTCCAAACTGGGCTGGTTAGAGGCTTCCTCCACCATGAATTTGCCCAAACTGGGCTGTTTAGAGGCTCCCTCCACCATGAATTGGTCCAAACTGGGTTTTTTAGAGGCTCCCTCCACCATGAATTTGCCCAAACTGGGCTGTTTAGAGGCTCCCTCCACCATGAATTGGTCCAAACTGGGCTGGTTAGAGGCTCCCTCCACCATGAATTGGTCCAAACTGGGCTGGTTAGAGGCTCCCTCCACCATTAATTGGTCCAAACTGGGCTGGTTAGAGGCTCCCTCCACCATGAATTGGTCCAAACTGGGTTTTTTAGAGGCTCCCTCCACCATGAATTTGCCCAAACTGGGCTGTTTAGAGGCTCCCTCCACCATGAATTGGTCCAAACTGGGCTAGTTAGAGGCTCCCTCCACCATTAATTGGTCCAAACTGGGCTGGTTAGAGGCTCCCTCCACCATGAATTGGTCCAAACTGGGCTGGTTAGAGGCTCCCTCCACCATGAATTTGCCCAAACTGGGCTGTTTAGAGGCTCCCTCCACCATTAATTGGTCCAAACTGGGCTGGTTAGAGGCTCCCTCCACCATGAATTTGCCCAAACTGGGCTGTTTAGAGGCTCCCTCCACCATGAATTGGTCCAAACTGGGTTTTTTAGAGGCTCCCTCCACCATTAATTGGTCCAAACTGGGCTGGTTAGAGGCTCCCTCCGCCATGAATTGGTCCAAACTGGGCTGGTTAGAGGCTCCCTCCACCATGAATTTGCCCAAACTGGGCTGTTTAGAGGCTCCCTCCACCATTAATTGGTCCAAACTGGGCTGGTTAGAGGCTCCCTCCACCATGAATTTGCCCAAACTGGGCTGGTTAGAGGCTCCCTCCACCATGAATTGGTCCAAGCTGGGTTTTTTAGAGGCTCCCTCCACCATGAATTTGCCCAAACTGGGCTGGTTAGAGGCTCCCTCCACCATGAATTGGTCCAAACTGGGCTGGGTAGAGGCTCCCTCCACCATGAATTTGCCCAAACTGGGCTGTTTAGAGGCTCCCTCCACCATTAATTGGTCCAAACTGGGCTGGTTAGAGGCTTCCTCCACCATGAATTTGCCCAAACTGGGCTGTTTAGAGGCTCCCTCCACCATGAATTGGTCCAAACTGGGTTTTTTAGAGGCTCCCTCCACCATGAATTTGCCCAAACTGGGCTGTTTAGAGGCTCCCTCCACCATGAATTGGTCCAAACTGGGCTGGTTAGAGGCTCCCTCCACCATGAATTGGTCCAAACTGGGCTGGTTAGAGGCTCCCTCCACCATTAATTGGTCCAAACTGGGCTGGTTAGAGGCTCCCTCCACCATGAATTGGTCCAAACTGGGTTTTTTAGAGGCTCCCTCCACCATGAATTTGCCCAAACTGGGCTGTTTAGAGGCTCCCTCCACCATGAATTGGTCCAAACTGGGCTAGTTAGAGGCTCCCTCCACCATTAATTGGTCCAAACTGGGCTGGTTAGAGGCTCCCTCCACCATGAATTGGTCCAAACTGGGCTGGTTAGAGGCTCCCTCCACCATGAATTTGCCCAAACTGGGCTGTTTAGAGGCTCCCTCCACCATTAATTGGTCCAAACTGGGCTGGTTAGAGGCTCCCTCCACCATGAATTTGCCCAAACTGGGCTGTTTAGAGGCTCCCTCCACCATGAATTGGTCCAAACTGGGTTTTTTAGAGGCTCCCTCCACCATTAATTGGTCCAAACTGGGCTGGTTAGAGGCTCCCTCCGCCATGAATTGGTCCAAACTGGGCTGGTTAGAGGCTCCCTCCACCATGAATTTGCCCAAACTGGGCTGTTTAGAGGCTCCCTCCACCATTAATTGGTCCAAACTGGGCTGGTTAGAGGCTCCCTCCACCATGAATTTGCCCAAACTGGGCTGTTTAGAGGCTCCCTCCACCATGAATTGGTCCAAACTGGACTGGTTAGAGGCTCCCTCCACCATGAATTGGTCCAAACTGGGTTTTTTAGAGGCTCCCTCCACCATGAATTTGCCCAAACTGGGCTGTTTAGAGGCTCCCTCCACCATGAATTGGTCCAAACTGGGCTGGTTAGAGGCTCCCTCCACCATTAATTGGTCCAAACTGGGCTGGTTAGAGGCTCCCTCCACCATTAATTGGTCCAAACTGGGCTGGTTAGAGGCTCCCTCCACCATGAATTGGTCCAAACTGGGCTGTTTAGAGGCTCCCTCCACCATGAATTGGTCCAAACTGGGGTTTTTAGAGGCTCCCTCCACCATGAATTTGCCCAAACTGGGGTGTTTAGAGGCTCCCTCCACCATGAATTTGCCCAAACTCTGCTGGTTAGAGGCTCAATCCACCCTGATTTTCAAAACAAATGTTGGTGCCAACCTCAACTTACTACAAGGGCCAAATTCACTGCTGGTGACAAGCTCTCCTCACTGCAAGTGCCAAATACACATGTTTCAAGGTGTTTTCCTACTGTCAGAGAGGTGGTATTGAGTGTGTAAAGTGTGTAGTTGTTAGGCTGTGATGTTGGGGTAATAGAGGGTCTTTGGTGTGTTAGATGCCCCCAGACATGCTTCCCCTGCTGTCCCAGTGTCATTCCAGAGGTGTTGGTATCATTTCCTGGGGTGTCATAGTGGACTTGGTGACCCTCCAGACACGGATTTGGGTTTCCCCCTTAACAAGTATCTGTTCCCCATAGACTATAATGGGGTTCGAAACCCGTTCGAACACACGAACATTGAGCGGCTGTTCGAATCGAATTTCGAACCTCGAACATTTTAGTGTTCGCTCATCTCTAGTTATGACTGTTGTAATTTAATGCAGTAAAGGCGGGGGGGGAGGGGAGCCCTGCTCGAGTGAAAAGGAAAATGTTCTGGGAGGCAATGGGTGTAGAAACTGTTGATGCTATATTAGTAGGCAAAATAATCAAAAATAAATAAACCACGCCCACTTGGCTAGTAGACCCTAATTTGCTTCTACATTAAAAGGGCTTATATCTTTGGAATAGCTGAATGGATTTGGATAAGCAGGACACTAAAACGCTTCAGGGTGACAGCACCTATTAGACCTGCAGACGTAACAAACACTATCTCCCTAGAGGCAGCTACAGGCTGCAGACTATCTGTGCAGGGGATTTGGAGCTCTGTATCTGAAAACTTCAATTTAGCCAAAGTAAAAGACAAATTTTTGAGCCTAAAATGACATGGTGTTAGAATATAGACCAACTATAAAGTATTTGGACATATAGGTGCTAAAAATTGGCTTATGGCTATAAAATATATATATATATATAAATATATATATATATATATATATATATATATATATATATATATTATAATTTTGTGTGCAAAGCTGAACGATCAATGTAACATTGAAAGGTTGGAAATCTCGGCTTGGAGAAGAAGGCATATGAGCAGTGATCTTATTAGTATGTATAACTGCGAATATATAGAGATTTGACAAAGGAATATTTTATATCCAAGAAACGTTTAAAGGACTAGGGGCATCACATGAAGGAAACGATTTTATCATCAGTCTGGGAAGAAGTTTTGTACAGTCAGATCAGTTAAACAGTATGGATGGAGAGAGAACGTATGGAAATAATTTTATACAAGAAATTGAGGCCTTTCAAGGGTCAAGAAGGAATCTTTTTCCCTGTGATAAAAGATATATCTAATACTGGCTACTGAAATTAAAACTTGAGAAGTGTGTCTTGTTCAATCTCCTTAAAGAAATAAAGCAGGATAAACTGACACAAAAGGGGAAGTTATGAAACTATTGGGAAAAATAGTTTCTTTGTTGCCTGTAGGAACCAATCACAAAATGCGCTTTATTTCTCATAGGGTATCAAATCTGTTCAGCCGTTCCAAAGATATAAGCCCTTTTAATGTTAATGTAAATTAGAGTCTACTAGCCAAGTATGGTGACATGGTGTGTTCTCTAGGCCTGGAACAAGAGAAAAAGAAAAATACGGCACCGAGCCGACCCTAGTGTAGTAAATTCAGCACAAGTATGAGTAAAGGTAAGCAAATGGAAAGCCGCTCACCTTAGGGGGTTGTGTAGGACACAACCCCAACATTTAAAAAGATGTTAGAAACCGAGAGGGAAGCAGCTGGAAGAAACGTCACTGGGACGTAGAGGCATCAAGAGACTGGGACCAAAATCTTCAGAAGGTTTGGCAAGGAGAAGCGCTCACCCAATTGGATAACGATATGTTTATTAAGGCACGACGCGTTTCAGGCACTTAGGCCCTTTATCAAGTGCAATAAATCACCTTCCCAGAGCAGCTGGGAGTCTTAGTGGTTCCGAGTTCAGGCTTCTCTAGGCCTGGGTCTCTGTATACAATATTGCCGCCCACTATGCTCTAATCTACATAAAACAATAAAAGGGCCCATATCTTTAGAATAGCTGAACAGATTTCTATAACTAAAACACCAAAATGCTCAGGATGACAGCACCTCTCAGATGATGGTTGTCTTGGGTCTGTTCAGATCTTGTGATGGCTCTTCTTTAAGGCCTTCAAAATATTTGATAAGTATGAACATCAGGCAGCAAATACATCCTGATGAAGGCAGACGCTGCCACTATGGAACAGGTACTGCCATGATGCCCACATTATCAGGTTTGGGGCAATGACTGTAATACATGATAATATGTTGTAATACATTGGTTGTATGCTTGGGTTGGGTTAAAGAAAAAAACATTTTTTTTTAAATAAATACTATAAAAAAGAGCATAGTAAATAAAATATGATTGAAAAGACACAACTTTTTATATTAAACAATTTTTCAATTATTTTTTCCATTATCCATGTACCTAGCTATATTAAAAAAAATAATAATAAAATTGAGCAATTTTCACTTTGGCTACTAAGCCTAATTCTAAGTATATACTTGCTATTTCTGTAGGGGGAATCAAACAAATAAACAGGATTACAATAGAAGATAACATCATTGCATACATTACTGGCAATATACATTGTCACAGCTTATCTACCCCCCTCCTTGCACAAAGCTCTAGATTATTGCTGCCTATGACAATGAGTCTGCAGTAAATTATATTACTGAATGCAGAACAGTGAGGAACCTCAGACAAGATGGCCACCCTTATAACCATAAACAGAAGATAGAATATAAAAATTTTTTAAAATTGGCTATACGTTCCTTTTAAACTAGATTAAGAGAGGAATATAGACAGTACTGTGGATAATACAGATACACGTCTGGACCCTGGGGAATTAGAATGAGCTGACATTTTCCCTGTTACTGGATGTGTAAGATGCCGTCATGTGGAAGCCATGCTCTGTATATTTCTAGATGTACATAATAGATTCATTATTGTTGTTTCCTCCATAGCGTTGCTGTTTATTCATTGGGAAAGGCAATTATAGACATTGTTCTAATACCATGAATGAGCCTGTTTAAGATGCAGCCAACACAATGAATTCCTAGTGCACCTGCAGCTGTAGCCTCCATCTACAATGGACGAGTGTGTAGTAAGAAGATGTGAAGTATATGATAATCACCCATGATTGTTCCTAAGGATGTAAACTTTGTAACATCTGCCATTTGCAAATAATGAATTGGTGTAGCCTTGCTGGAGCAGATGACACTGTTTTTTGTATTTGACGTATTAGGATTTATAATTTTTTTTATAGGGCATTGGGAGATTTTACCCAGGGTCGCCTTTGCTGGGGCCATAGGACACGTGTCTGTCTCATCAAAACTAGGCTAAACAGTAGCAGATAGGTGTAAACTGATACGTGGACAGAAAATGAAACAAAACAGCAACAAAAGAAAATATTGGTACTGTTAGAAATAGACCTGGGGCCTCTGCAGATGGTATTGTGAGGTTGCTAGTCTTTTCTTTTCACTTTCTGTTTCTATAAGAACTAATCATCTGTCTTCCCAAGTCTTTATTAGGCCACTTCCATCTTTCCCTCACTGCTGGCTATTCAGTATTTCTGGTGGTTATCTGTCTGTACTCGTTCCTGTTTGCCGTTTGTATCTGACCTCTGGTTTAGTTATGTGACCACGTTCCTGCCTTGTGAATCTGCTCCTATGTTCCTCTCTGTTACGACCCCTGCTTGCCTCCTAGACTTCTCTCTGCTGAACGACTTTGTACTATGCCAATCTCTTGCTGCCAACCAGATTGTCAACAATTATCTTGCCTAATCCTTTTGTACTGCGGTGACCTCTTGTTAATAACTGAGCCAATGACCACGAAATACTCTACAACAAACCTTGTGGCTGAAGCTGCTCTCCTGCTACTTGGGTGCTTTCTGACCATCTGCCAGGTCCAACACAATTCTGGTGAGTTATTCTGCTCTTCTGTGTCTTGTGTTACCTGTGGTATGCCTGGCCTACTGTACTCTATTTCAATAGCTGCTAACTCTGACTGAAGGGTTCTGCCAAGCCCAACCCCACCACTAGGGGCTCTGGTGAACACCTCCGGAGGCTGGACTTGCCTCTGTTGTGAGGTGCAGGGTGCTGGGTGCGCTGATCATAGTTTCTAGTAGAACATAGTTTTCTGGAATTTACCTTGTCTGTCTGAGTTTTGAACTTTGCTGATAAAAGGTAGTTACTAAACAACAAATAATTCTAGCTAGCAGCTGGAGAGCTTCTTTCCAGCTTATGAACACAACAAAATCCATATAGCCAGCATATCCTACTAATGTCAAAAGCCAAGAAAAAAGATATAGGATGGCACTGCTGAATGCACAAATGAAAGTCCCGACAAACTGGAGGTAAGTATGAGGAATATAACCTTATGTATACAAAGCTGTGGGGGTGCTCAACAACCGAAAAAAGACTGTTAGAAAAATAGAGCAAATGCAGAAAAATGAGGAAGGGCACTCACCCACGTTCACGCTTGTCTTCATAAAATGCTTCTTTTATTAAGGTAACATATTTCTTTAAAAACAAGTAGTGCAGGGAGGGAATAGAGCATATATAGGCATGTAGGCATACATGAGAAAGAGAATCTAATTTGTCGCAAACAACGAGAGCTATGAAGGACCAAAGAGTCACAGAGTTCTCCGCAAGCGGAGATGAGGGGGATCATCATCGCTAACAACACACTCATTATATGGCGTCCCAGTGAGCTGCTGAGATACCGGAACACTCACGGGCACAGCTCGAGGAATTTCAGTGGCAGCCCAGCTTGTCAGCTGCCGAAACGCCGCAGCAGGTGGATCATCAACACCAACAACACGCTCATTATATGATGTTCCAGCAAGGTGCTGAGATGCCTAAACAATCACAGGCACAGTGCAAGAAGCAAGTTCAGTGGCAGGCCAGCTTGAGAGCTGCCAAAACGCTGGAGCATGCGGATCATCAACACCAACAACATGCTCATTATATGATGTTCCAGCGAGCTGCTGAGATGCCGGAACAATCACAGACATGGTGTGAGGAACAACATCAGCAGCAGGATGGCTTGCGAGCTGACAAAATGCCGGAGCAGGCAAACCATCGATGTCAGCAATTTGCTGAATATAGGCAGATCATCGACACCAACAACCTGCAGATGAAGTCACGGGCAGAAGCTAGTGTAATATATGATGGAAATGGAAATCTGTCTTTGCAAGTATGGTCTTATAGGTAGTCTTATAAAGAGTTCCATTCTACATAAAGACAAGCATGGCTAGATGGTCTGTTCTTAGACATTATCACAGGTAAAACATGACATGAGGTCAGGCAGTTCATAGGAATACAGTAAGTCATTTCATGTTATACTCATAAACAGGGTGTGTGAAGTACTGCAACACAATGGCTGATTTCACTGGGAAACATTGTAATATGATGCAATTCTGTATAGAAACCAGAAGATAGCTCATTATGTCCTTTGTAGAATTTATATGCATTGTTATATGAGAGGAACTCCCTATGACTTCATATGCTTCAGCATGGTCCAGGAGAAGCGGACACAGCAAAAGTGACTCGCTGACTCAGCGTTAACTGCTGACAAGATATCTTAGAGGTGTAGCTTTATAGATTTATCCTGTTGAGCTTCAGTGCAGAAGATTAAAAGAACCCCCTACCATTTTATAATACCGCCACCTTATTATAAGACAAAGGGGTTTGGGTGTAACACTGTGGCTATTGTATAGACAATCCCAGGAAACCAAAATGATTGAGTCGAGTTTCTTCTACCCATTGCTTGTGATGGCACATTGTGTAGAACTAATAACCAAATGCAGGGGCACAGCTGTATAAAGTGAAGAGGTAGCATTTTCAACTGGTGCATGAGGAGTCCCAAAGACTTCCACATTACTTAACAAGACACCTGTTTGGTTATGGTGAGGGATCTTGACACAGATTTTGCATTTGAGCCAAGGAGTTACTCTTCTGACCAAGTTTGTGTTGTATTCTTATCATTACATACAACATTTCAGGTTAGTACAGATGTGTGGAGGTTGTCCAGGAATTTTTTTTATTGTATGTCACCTACACAGATCAGCTGTATAGGTCTCCTTCCAACACCCCTACTATATATAGCAGGGGTTGGAAATAGTTGCCTCTGGTTCCTGTATAGTGGCCAGGCACTGGTACTGCACTCCCATTGACTGCAGTAGTACTGATGACCAGTCACCATACAGGTCACAGTGCTATGAGTGTTAACATATTCATTTTCCAAATATCCAAATTCAATGCTTACAAAATTATTTCCAAGCTCATTACTTACATGACCACAGGTAAACAAAAAAAAAAAATAACTTGCAGTGATATTCAACCGTTAACCTCCCTTAAAGGGGTTGTCCAGGACTTACAGGAAGGTGAAGACAAAAAAACAAAACATTCCTTTTGCAAGTGCTCTGGTGTTTCTCACTTCTGTCTGGTCCAGCAGGATCCCAAGTAGTAGCCTAAGCAGCTTAAGGAAAGGAACCAAGACATCAGTCACATATGTCACCTGTGACTTCTCGGTTCCTTTCCTTAGGCCACCGACAAGCAGGATTCCCTCATAGGAACAAGAAGAAGCTAGGAACCTATGTTGCTCAGGTGTTTGTGTAAGGGCTGAACACACTTAAATAACCAGGAGTATTCAGGGACATATAACCTGTACATATGGCCTCTTTAAGAATCACAATATCACACTTAGGGAGCGTTCACACTACCGTCGGTGTCCGACATGTAGTGTCCGCTCCTAGTGTCCGCTCAAAATCTGTCACGGACACTAGGAACCCTGCATGCAGGGTTTTTCTGTCCGCTTGTGAAGTCGGACATCTTCACTTGCGGACAGGGAAGGACGGGCACGGAGTGCAAAAGAACGCACCCGATGCCCATTGAGATGAATGACAGGTGTCACGGACACAGCTAGTGTCCGCTCCTAGTGTCCGTGACAGATTTTGAGCGGACACTAGGAGCGGACACTACATGTCGGTCACCGACGGTAGTGTGAATGCCCCCTTACCCTACAGGCTAAACAGAAGCAGTGTGTGCACAAAGATGCACAGGACAACTGAGCCACCTATGGAGTGGTGGAGGAACTGGGCGAGAACAGTAAGTATGATGGCAACCACAAAACCACGTCAGCATTACAATTATATGACTCCAATCAGAATATTGCAAATTTTTATTTTATTTTTGAAAGCTAGTCATCTCGCACCACACATCTTAGGATTTGTTGGGTCACGAGGAAAGGTAAAGAAGGACACATCTGTAGGTTACTTGGTTACTTATATAATGATACCTAACATTATAATACTACTGATACTAAACTCTGGTCCCACTGGAGGATGTCTGGTGCTTTGGTGGGCTAGTCTATCCCCGTCACAACGTGACTGAACCACACATAGTAGATACATAATGTAAAGATGAATTAGTGACTTATGGAACTTTTTTGCTTTGGCGATGAATACTTTTTAATGATTTATATTGAATTTGGCTTCCTTTACACCGGCCTGTCCAACTATCAGCCGTCTCTAGCACCTGGCTGTAGTACAAATTAGGTACATATGACACTTGGGGCCCCGCTATGGCCTACTTTCACAGCTGTCTTATAGATTGTTCACGCTGTACTATTGATCCATAAGTAAATCATTAAAATCCTGTCAAAAAGAAGGCTCAAGAGTCATCCTGCCCTCCAGTATCATCTGTACCCATTTTACTACAATCAGGTACTACAACGTAAGACCTGGATGGATTTCAGTATATAATATTCCATTATGTTATATTTTCTTACATACAAATCCATATCAGGAATCAGAAAGGACATAGTAAAACGGACAAGGCTTTTCCTTATACTTACAAACATTCTAAAAAATTGGCTTATGCATATTATGAGTTCATTGTGGATTGGGACTTGTCTACACACATGTCCTTCCTTACCTTTCATTTTGAAGGGATCTGTCCAGACATGTGTGTCCTGAGATGACCAGCTTTTCAAAACAACACAATCTTGTGATACTCTATCTATCTTATCTATGTGCAACTTCCCAGTGGTTGTTTTGTGAATTCTATGGAGACTAATCCCAAATTGTTCAGTTTCATTAAAATCCCAAAAAATTGGAATATTAAGATTGAATTTGGCTTATTACTAGAGGTGAGCGAACAGTAAAATGTTCGAGATTCGATATTCGTTTCGAGTAGCCCCTCAATATTCGACTACTCGAACCGAATATCGAACCCTATTATAGTCTATGGGGGGAAAATGCTTATTTCAGTGGTAGGCAACGTTCGATCAAATTATACTTACCAAGTCCACGAGTGAGGGTCAGGCTGGATCCTCCGAGAAGTCTTCTCCGCGCAGCGTCCCCGCGGCATCTTCCGGTTCTGAATTCACTCTGCCAGGCATCGGGCCTGGGCAGAGCCGACTGCGCATGCCTGCACTACAAGTGGGCATGTGCAGTCGGCTCTGCCCAGGCCCGATGCCTGGCAGAGAGAATTCAGAGCCAGAAGACGCCGCGGGGAAGCTGCACGGAGAAGACTTCTAAAGGTAGGAGAAGAACCAGCATTGATTGGCCGACTGTATAGCATTCGGCCAATCAATGCTGATTCTGCATCGAACTTTTACATTCGAATAGCGAGTGGTACTCGATCGAGTACGAGTATTTCGAATACCATAGTATTCGATCAAATACCTAGCCGATCGAGTACTACTCGCTCATCTCTACTTATTACGAACCGATTTGCTCATCTCTAATTCCTACCAAAAGTAGTCAACGGAAGGACAATAGAGTCATGGATAACCAAACCACGTTAATAAGCCCAAAGAGCTCTTCAATTTTTTCTTAACTCAGACTGGATACCTAAAAATTGTATTTTTATTTTTTTTTATGTAGATTGTAAGCCCCATATAGGGATCACAATGTACATTTTTTTATTTTCCTTTCAGTATGTGTTTGTAGAATGGGAGGAAATCCATTCAATCACAGGGAGAACATGCAAACTCCTTGCAGATGTTGTTCCTGGTGGGATTCGAACCCAGGACTCCAGCGCTGCAATGCTAACCACTGAGCCACTGTGTTGCTCCCTTGATACCTAAAAATGTAAGTGGGTTCCTGACTTCTGTCCTTATTGAGAATACTAGAGCAATGTGGAAGTCATTGGCTCGGGAGACCAGCTAGTTTCTGGAGGCCTGATGCTTAATTATTCACAATTCCTTTACAGTTAATTTTCACCTTTTCTTCTCAACACATTTTTGCAGCCTGGCTAATATTAACCACGCATTTGATCGCTCAGTGATCACACTTCAATAATTTGGTACTTTCAACTGTGTCTTTTCTGAAGTTACCTAATAATGCACAACTAAACATGAAATACTCGATTTCTCACCTTAAATTTTCAGCTTTTACCCGGAGGCAACTTTATTACTTAAACTATTTTCATATGCCATTATATAAATTGTGCTTTTATTCCAACCCTATCTCATTTACTGTTATATCATCCAGCTGCATACGCAGATACAGCAGTTGTTTCTATGCGGCCACCTGCGAGCACTTACGTAAATGGAGGCCACCACCATACAACTAGAGCATGACTAACCCAAATGATCGATAGTGATTGTCACATCAACCATGACAAAATAAAACCAAATAGTTCAATAAGTCAATCCAAGTCATTAAATGTTAGAAAAACATATTTTCTATTCTTCCAATGTGGCTTCTAGCCCATAAAAAAACAAAAATTAACAAAAAAAGATGTGTTGTTTTGTAACGGGCAAGGCATTCTGACCTGTTGTGCTACCTAACTTTTTTGGCGCTAGGCCATTATCTATTTAGCCTTTAAACCTTTGTACAGGGGGGTGGACTTTGGTGCGGGGAAACTACCAGGGTGTAAACTCTCAGAAGCTGACCAAGGACTAGATACACTTCAATGGTCATCACCGAAAACACAGACAGAAAGTAGTAAGGTACAGACCAAAGAGTCAGAACTGGAGTTACAGACTGGTGAAGACAGGGGTGAACCTAGTCTTTGTGCCGCCTGAGGCGGACGTCAGAAAGCCGCCCCCCACCCCGGGAGGAAGGGGCGAAGCCGAGCGGAGGGGGAGGATCGGAGTGGAGGGGGCAGAACGGGTGGGGTTAGCAGGCAGAGAGCAGGCAGGGAGAGGACCTGCTCTCTGCTAAGTGTGAGGGGCGGCTGCTGGAGCAGCCCCTGGGCCGCCCCAATCCACCGCTAGGTGACGGTGACACTAAGCCAGGACAGCTTGTCCTGGACTGGCTTAGGACAGCAAAAATGCTGCCCCCCCCCCGGAGCCCCGGCATAGCGCCGCCTGAAGCGGTCGCTTCAGGTTGCCTCATGAGAGGTGCGGCGCTGGGTGAAGAGTCAGGACAAATCAAAGTCGGTAAAAGGTATCAGGAAGACCAGAATGAGCCGACAGATCAGTCAGGAATGAAGCCAAAGGTCAATACACTGTCTACCAATAAGTATTTGGACACCTGTGGTAGAATAGGAAAACAACATTTATATATCTATACAATAGTTGGTAGAACCAGCAGATACTTCCTTATGGATGGTATTGAGTGACACAATACTCCGGAATGTCTGGTGACACTCCTGGTGTATGTGAGCCATCGGTTGGGTGCGGTTTCTCTGGCCAGCACTCGTCGGTCTCTATCTCCTAGTTTCGGGGGTCTGCCAAATCGGGGCACATTCCACTTCGTAAACACATAGGCCTGATTTTGGGTAATTGCTACATCCCTTAAGGATCGACCATTTCTGTGGTTCCCCACAATTACCCCTTTCTCTAAATCGGATAACTCTGCACTTCGTGGCATCTTGCATGTGACTAATGCCAATGCTGTTTCCTATCTAACAGCAGAAGAAGTGACGTACATCACGTCCGCAGATATCTTCATTTACATGGGTGTCCAAATACTTATTGGTAGACAGTGTACACTATTACAACTGTAATATGCAGGACAAGCAAGTAATAGCCCTCAAAGGAACTAGTAGTGCTATAGACTGAACAGATGCCATGTTCACGGTCAGATTTTCCACGCCGCAGGATTGCTGTGTCCCGGACCCCCACGATGCGGAAAGGATACTTGTATTTTGTTAGAATGACTCATTTTTAATGATGGTAATAAACTATCAAATAATAGTGCTCAGCGCTGCAATCCTGGTTCAAATCTGACCAAAACCAGCATACTAATAGGGGATTTAGATTTTGAGCCCTACGGTGAATGACAATATCTGCGAAGCATCGGGGAATATTCTGGTGCTATATAAGCCAAATAAATAAATAAATAAATAAAGGATATTCCACGTGGAGACTTTTCTATCTACTAATGTTGCTCAGTGAATGATGAATGGAGTCAGTGACCCCATACATCAATTTATTGACCTCAACATCATTTGAGAGAAAGCAAGGACTAATGACCTAAAAAGTCATTAACCAGTTCTGAAGAGCCAATGACGTGCCTTGTTTTATGATTGATTTTCTGACATCGCCTCTGGGGAAATGTGTGTCTTCATAAAAAAAGGGGAAATCACCAAAGGAATATTCACCCCATCTGTGGCTGAGAAAGAAAAACTCAGCCCCAATGAAGGCAATAACTGATGTGAACAATGACTATATACCATATGGGGAATATATATATGTTTAATAATATAGAGTTGTAAGAAAAAAGTAAGTAAAGCCATTGGAATTTCCAGGAAATCTGCATTGATTGGCAATAAAATGTGATATTGATATGATTTATATCTAAGTCAGTTATAGGCAATACTATGTAACTAACCTCACATACAAAGTATAATATACACTCACCGGCCACTTTATTAGGTACACCATGCTAGTAACGGGTTGGACCCCCTTTTGCCTTCAGAACTGCCTCAATTCTTTGTGGCATAGATTCAACAAGGTGCTGGAAGCATTCCTCAGAGATTTTGGTCCATATTGACATGATGGCATCACACAGTTGCCGCAGATTTGTCGGCTGCACATCCATGATGCGAATCTCCCGTTCCACCACATCCCAAAGATGCTCTATAGGATTGAGATCTGGTGACTGTGGAGGCCATTGGAGTACAGTGAACTCATTGTCATGTTCAAGAAACCAGTCTGAGATGATTCCAGCTTTATGACATGGCATTGCATTATCCTGCTGAAAGTAGCCATCAGATGTTGGGTACATTGTGGTCATAAAGGGATGGACATGGTCAGCAACAATACTCAGGTAGGCTTTGGCGTTGCAACGATGCTCAATTGGTACCAAGGGGCCCAAAGAGTGCCAAGAAAATATTCCCCACACCATGACACCACCACCACCAGCCTGAACCGTTGATACAAGGCAGGATGGCTCCATGCTTTCATGTTGTTGACGCCAAATTCTGACCCTACCATCCGAATGTCGCAGCAGAAATCGAGACTCATCAGACCAGGCAACGTTTTTCCAATCTTCAATTGTCCAATTTCGATGAGCTTGTGCAAATTGTAGCCTCAGTTTCCTGTTCTTAGCTGAAAGGAGTGGCACCCGGTGTGGTCTTCTGCTGCTGTAGCCCATCTGCCTCAAAGTTCGACGTACTGTGCATTCAGAGATGCTCTTCTGGCTACCTTGGTTGTAACGGGTGGCTATTTGAGTCACTGTTGCCTTTCTATCAGCTCGAACCAGTCTGGCCATTGTCCTCTGACCTCTGGCATCAACAACGCATTTCCGCCCACAGAACTGCCGCTCACTGGATGTTTTTTCTTTTTCGGACCATTCTCTGTAAACCCTAGAGATGGTTGTGCGTGAAAATCCCAGTAGATCAGCAGTTTCTGAAATACTCAGACCAGCCCTTCTGGCACCAACAACCATGCCACGTTCAAAGACACTCAAATCACCTTTCTTCCCCATACTGATGCTCGGTTTGAACTGCAGGAGATTGTCTTGACCATGTCTACATGCCTAAATGCACTGAGTTGCCGCCATGTGATTGGCTGATTAGAAATTAAGTGTTAACGAGCAGTTGGACAGGTGTACCTAATAAAGTGGCCGGTGAGTGTATGTGTCTGTTATTGAGCACACGGAGCAAACACTCACAGCACAGGGGAAAGAAAATAAGTGAACCTTTCTCTTAAGGAAAATATATTTCGGTGAAGGAAGTGAGATTGGAAGTGTTGTGGAAGGGTAAGTTTATCGTTGTTTTGCACATTGAGTAAAGGCACACAAAGCCTGGTTACAGTTTTTTTCATGTCAAAAAAGATTGGTCAATGTGATGCATGTCTTGAGGTACAGGGGTGGCGTAATCTGAGGGGGTTCAGTTGCACCCGTGTCTGGGAGCCTTAAGGGGCCCATAAGGTGTGTTTTCTAAATATGAAAAGATCAATTCTATAAATGATTAAAGATGAGCAAGTAGTTAAATACTCGATATTCGTTTCCAGTAGCCCCTCAATATTCGACTACTCGAATCGAATATCAAATCCTATTATACTCTATGGGGGAAAAATGCTCGTTTCAGGGGTAGGCAACATTCGATCAAATTGAACTTACCAAGTCCACGAGTGAGGGTTGGGCTGGATTCTCCGAGAAGTCTTCTCCGTGCAGCGTCCCCGCGGCGCCTTCCGGCTCTGAATTCACTCTGCCAGGCATCGGCCTGGGCAGAGCCGACTGCGCATGCCCGCACTACAAGAAAATGGTCGCTTACAGTCAAAGCGGCCATTTTCTTGTAGCGCGGGCATGCACAGTCGGCTCTGCCCAGGCCTGATGTCTGGCAGAGTGAATTCAGAGCCTGAATACGCCGCGGGCACCCTGCGCGGAGAAGACTTCTAAAGGTAGGAGAAGAATCAGCGTTGATTGGCTGACTGTATAGCATTCAGCCAATCAATGCTGGTTCTGCATCAAATTTTTCCATTCGAATAGCGAGTGGTACTCGATCGAGTGCAAGTATTTCAAATACTGTAGTAGTCGATCGAATACCTACTCAATCGAATACTACTCGCTCATCTCTATAAATGATACGTTAGACGACTTGCCAAAGATTTTAAACTGGGCCCAGGAGCTTCATGTTATGCCTCTTCATTTCCGAATTTTTATTAGCTTGTGTTTATTTTGTGTTGAAGTGTTTTCATGATTGGATGACTAAATAGGAGCTCAGTTAAAGGGATCCTATCATTCAAACGCATTTTTTCTGACTAACACGTTGGAATAGCCTTAAGAAAGGCTATTCTTCTCCTACCTTTGGTTTTTGTTCTCCTGAAATCCCGTTTTTTGCCAGTATGCAAATGAGTTCTATCGCAGCACTGGGGGCGGTCCCCAGCAACTCTCTCCAGCGCAGCCTCCATCTTTGTCAGCAACGGCCTCTTCATCCTCTTCTTTCGGCGCACGGTGGGTCAAAATTCAACACATGTGCAAGTTGGCTCTGCCAGTGGGCCTCAAGCAGAGCCGACTTCACATGCGGGCAGCCATTTTTTGTGGCAGGTGCAGTACGCTTTGTACTCTGTAGAACTTCAGGAGCGTATTGCGCCTGCTCACGTAAGCGGCCACCAAAAAATCAGCCAAAAGGTGAACCAAACTTTGAAGACTAACACATGTTTTATCAGCATGCATGTTTTCTTTTGCATAAAATATGGACACTGAAGGAAACAATGAAGTCTGATATGGCAAGGCTTCTAGGAAAGAAAACCTCCATATAGATGTCTTCCATCAGAACGTGATACAAACTCTGTATGAAATCGGAGCCGTACTGTAAGGAGGTGCAGGGGAAGGCTTATACACTTCTACGGGTGCACAATGGAGCCATAATATGGTTGTCAGGTTTTCATTGTATTCCAACCCAAATTAATCTTAGCTTTACTCTTCCTTTATGTCAATGACAATGTACATGTTCTCACCTGCTAAAGTCTGTTCTGAATCTGACATTGCTTTTTTAACCCTTTGGGTTCTTGTGTACAAATTACGGTGATAACAGAATACTCAGACTAGTACGATCGGCTTAAAAGCACGAGGCTCATTGAAAGTCAAGTACATCAGGAAATGTGAAATGGCACAAATTAAAATCTATTCATATCAATGAAAAAGAGAGACTCAGGTTTTGCTGTGGCAACCAAAGTATACAATTTATGAGAGAGAAAAGCCACTTGGCCTACTTACTCATCCTTTAGTATTTTTCGGATACATGGCATCATTTCAGCTGTTGTTTAACCCACGAATGACTGACGTATCAACTTTCTAAGACAGTCCCTAATGGACCTTATTTGGACACAACTACAGTATTAGCCAAAAGTATTGGCGCCCCTGCAATTCTGTCAGATAATACTCAGTTTTCTCCTGTAAATAATTGCAAGCACAAACTCTTTGGTATTAATATCTTCATTCATTTTGCTTGCAATGAAAAAACACAAAAGAGAATGAAAAAAAAGTAAAATCATTGATCATTTTACACAAAACTCCAAAAATGGGCAAAAGTATTGGCCCCCTCAGCCTAATACTTGGTAGCACAACCTTTAGTCACAATAACTGCGCACAACCGCTTCCGGGAACCAGCAATGAGTTTCTTACAAGGCTCTGCTGGAATCTTAGACCATTCTTCTTTGGCAAACTGCTCCAGGTGCCCCCTGAGATGTGAAGGGGGCCTTCTCCAAACTGCCACCAATAGATCTCTCCCCCACAGGTGTTCTATGGGATTCAGGGCTGGACTCATTGCTGCCACTTTACAAGTCTCCAGGGCTTTCTCTCACCACCATTTTCTGGTGCTGAACTGAAGTGTGTTTTGGGTCATTGTCCTGCTGGAAGACCCCTGACCTCTGAGGGAGACCCAGCTTTCTCACACTGGGCCCTACATTATGCTGCACAATGTGTTGGTAGTCTTCAGACTTCATAATGCCATGCACACGGTCAAGCAGTCTAGTGCCAGAGGCAGCAAAGCAACCCCAAAACATCAGGGACCCTCCGCCATGTTTGACTGTAGGGACCGTGTTCTTTTCTTTGAAGGCCTCTTTTTTTTCCTGTAAACTCTATGTTGAGGCCTTTTCCTACTTTTGTCTCATCTGACCAGAGAACATTCTTCCAAAACGTTTTTTGGCTTTCTCAGGTAAGTTTTGGCAAACACCAGCCTGGCTTTTTTATGTCTCTGGGTAAGAAGTGGGGTCTTCCTGGGTATCCTACTATACAGTCCCTTTTCATTCAGATGCCGACGGATAGTACGGGTTGACACTGTTGCACCCTCGGACTGCAGGGCAGCTTGAACTTGTTTATGTTAGTCGAGGTTCTTTATCCACCATCCGCACAATCATGCGTTGAAATCTCTCACCAATTTTTCTTTTCTGTCCACATCTAGGGAAGTTAGCCACAGTGACATGGGCATTAAACTTCTTGATAACACTGCGCTCGGTAGACACAGGAAAATTCAAGTCTTTGGAGATGGACTTGTAGCCTTGAGATTGCTCATGCTTCCTCACAATTTTGCTTCTCAAGTCCTCAGACAGTTCTTTGGTCTTCTTTCTTTTCTCCATGCTCAATGTGGTACACACAAGAACACAGGACAGAGGTTGAGTCAACTTTAATCCATTTGAACTGGCTGCAAGTGTGATTTAATTATTGCCATCACCTGTTAGGTGCCTCAGGTAAGTAACAGGTGCTGTTAATTACACAAATTAGAGAAGCATCACATGATTTTTCAAACAGTGCCAATACTTTTGTCCATCCCTTTTTTATGTTTGCTGTGGAATTATATCCAATTTGTCTTTTTGACAATTCTTTTTATGGTTTTCCATTGAAGACAAATTAAACGAAGATAATAATACCAAAGAATTTGGGATTGCAATCATTTTCTGGAAGAAAACACTGTACTTTTCTACATTATTTGTGCCTGAATATTGTATGGTCTCTAGCACTGTTAGAAACAGGTGCCCGATTGTGTGCTCACAGCTAAGCCCACACTCCTAATGTGCGGGATCTAGAAGCCCTTTAGATGTCATGGTCAATAGCGACTTCAGCATCTAAAAGGTTTAAGAGGAAGTAAAATCATAATACCGCATTAACTGCCACCCCAAAATGCTTAATAAAAAATAAAAACGTAACACATATCGGGTATTGTCAAATCTATAATAACCAAAGTTAATACGGCTGTAATGTAATTTTCTCTGTACGGTGAATGGCACAAAAAAAATCTAAAATAACTTTTTTTTGTCTGTGAGCCACTAAAAAATTGCTGTTAAAAGCAAATAAAAAGTGTTATGTTCCCAAAAATAGCATCAGTAAAAATGTGAGCTCTTTTTCTAAGAAAAACAAGTCCTCGTACAATCCCGTTGACAACAAAATTATTAAGTTAGGGGTCTTGAAAAGTGATGATGTAAAAAAATAATATTTTTTTTTTTTACACAAAACGTGAAAAACAAAGACGGTTTTTACTTTGCAAGAAAAAAAATTGGGATAAAAGAATATGTACAAAGTTATAGACTACCACTTGTCAATAAGACAGTTTCACTAAAGGAAAAATAAAAAAAGATATAAAATAAAAATGAAAAAAAAAAAAATCTAAAATAGGTCAATGACTTAAGGGTTAAAATATTTTTATAACTTGTGAATAATGAAACAACTATTACAATAATACTATTATTATTATTATTATTATTATTATTATTATGAATAATAATAATACTTGAATGGCATAACACCAATATGGAAAGGATGGATTGTTAGACACAAAAGTTATCGATGATGTCTGGACTCGACCATCCTAAGAGACAAAACGGTGGCGGACTAATAGAACTTCTGTCTGCCTACAATTGCTGGCCTTGGAGAATATATTGGTCTCAGCCAGGATAAGTTTCCTAAGCTTGTCAAAATGCAAAAGCAAAATACTATTTGCTTGCAGAAGCAAAAGAAATCATGACCAAGGACCTGACCCCGGAGCTTGTTAGCCAAGCTTCTATTAAGCAAGTGCTTAAAACCAATATAGAAGCAGAAAAGATTGAGCTGCTCGAAGGTAAACCACTGCATGGCCAGTTTTTCCAAAGTCTTGACAGACCATTCATCAATAAGGAGACTAGTCGTGCCTGGCTGAGCAGCATCGGACTTAAAGGAGAGTCAGAAAGTAGAATAATCATAGTACAGGATCAAGCACCCAGCGCCAGGTACCACCAAAAGGTAACATTAAATAAACAATGTGCACAAGGCTGAGGAGACCATCGGCCATGATACTGCTGACTGCACTATATACACTGTATACTGCATACTGTGCATTCATATCAATGCAGTATATATAGTTTCAAATACACCATGCATACATAAACACATCCGTCATGTGCCCCTTATGTGATCCTCCCAGCCTCCAGAACAGCGAGTTCCAGCAACGGAAGTAAATGGGACCAGGACAGGACAATGGAGCACTTGGGATAGGTTTTCGTTTTACGCTGACCTGAGTTTGACCTGTGACCTGAGTCTGACTTTGATATAGGTAAAACTATCACTATGTGGGATGTGGCAGTGCTAACAAATCATACTATTTCTGAAAATTGGATGACCAGAACATCATGCTGAAAGAAACAAAGAAAGTTATGAAGTGTAAAGTTTTTGAGATGGAAATGAGCAGAATGTGGAGGACCAAAGCCAGAATTGTGCTTGTAGTGGATGGAGTTCTAGGTACCATGAAAAAAGGATTTAGAGAAAAATCTTCAAGAGCTTCCAGGACATCTTAATACGTGAAAGCTGCAGAAGATCACACTTATGGGAACCACACATATCCTTAGTAATGGATTGGGCTAAGGTCCTATGATCTTGGTTATTATGATAAGGTCAAAGCCATGTTTATGACTAATTCACCAATAATTCTGGGTAGCTGTCGTCATCCTAATTAATTAGGCTGAGTGCCAGGCGGTAAAGAAATGACACCAGACACACAATGTTGGTATTAGTTCCTCTCTCAACCAAGGAGGAAATACTGGCGCACTTTTATTTAAGACAACGAGGGTTAAATAGTAGCAGAGAAAGGAAGAGAGATAACAACAACATAAGTTTTCATATTCATTCCTGATTGGTATAGTAAATCTCAATCTGATATATAGCCAGCTACTCCCGGTCCTGCGTGGTAACCTTGGGGAGATGTCTTCTGGCAGCAAGCCAAGCATTTGTTTTTCTTGCACCCATCCTGGATGCAGGCGCCATCTTATCATGTAACATTACACCAGTTTCAAGCATAAGGAACTATATCTAGCATTCAGCTTTTAAGGATAACAATGTTTTTCATACATTACAGGATTATAACGTTCACAGTTACATGGAATGTCTACATTCCAACAGAAGAAAATTGACCGATCCTAATACTAATAATGTTAAAGGGCTATTCTGCTTTACACTGTCTCCTTTGTCTGCCGGAGGCTCGTCTGTGAGGAGGCGCAGTCTAAGATCAGACCATAGCGGTCTCCATTGTGGTCCGATCTTAGACTCCGCCTCCTCACAGACGAGCCTCCGGCAGGACCAGCGTTGATTGGCCGAATGCTGTACACTAGCCAATCAACGCTGGTCAATGCATTCCTATGAGAAAAAAGTCAGCTCCTTCGTAACAGCAAGCTGCCAGCTCTCGTGACTAGCAAGGACGAGCCTGCTGCAGAACCAGCGTTGATTTGCCAAATGCTCGTCTTTGCTAGTCAGGAGAGCTGGCAGCTTGTGGTTACGAGGGAGCTTACTTTTTATCAGCGCAACTGCAAGCACTGTGCAGTTAAACCGCACGGACCCCATTGACTATAATAGGTCCATGCGCTTTAACTGCACAGCGCTCCTCCTAAACACTCTCCTCCTGCTACTCGTGGACTCGGTGACTCTCCTTTAGTCGAATAGTGGTTTCCCCTGAAATGAGCATTTTTTCTCATAGACTATAATGGGATTCGATATTCGATCGAGTAGTCGAATATTGAGGCTCTACTCGAAACAAATATCGAATCTCAAATATTTCACTGTTCGCTCATCTCTAGTTATGTCAGCCCTCCACAAAATATGACTCTTTCCATTTAAAGAGTCATTGGCATCTGTGCATATCTACAGCATATATCATAAATGTCTTAATTGTGATTCACATCTCTGGTACTTCCAAAGGTCTCCAAATTGTGATTTCTGGCTCCAATCGGATCTGCAGAAGCTGAAATGAACAAAGAGGTGACAATTAGAGATGAGCGAACACTAAAATGTTCGAGGTTCGAAATTCGAATCGAACAGCCGCTCAATGTTCGTGTGTTCGAACGGGTTTCGAACCCCATTATAGTCTATGGGGAACAGATACTCGTTAAGGGGGAAACCCAAATCCGTGTCTGGAGGGTCACCAAGTCCACTATGACACCCCAGGAAATGATGCCAACACCTCTGGAATGACACTGGGACAGCAGGGGAAGCATGTCTGGGGGCATCTAACACACCAAAGACCCTCTATTACCCCAACATCACAGCCTAACAACTACACACTTTACACACTCAATACCACCTCTCTGACAGTAGGAAAACACCTTGAAACATGTGTATTTGGCACTTGCAGTGAGGAGAGCTTGTCACCAGCAGTGAATTTGGCCCTTGTAGTAAGTTGAGGTTGGCACCAACATTTGTTTTGAAAATCAGGGTGGATTGAGCCTCTAACCAGCAGAGTTGGGGCAAATTCATGGTGGAGGGAGGCTCTAAAAACCCCAGTTTGGACCAATTCATGGTGGAGGGAGCCTCTAAAAACCCCAGTTTGGACCAATTCATGGTGGAGGGAGCCTCTAACCAGCCCAGTGTGGGCAAATTCATGGTGGAGGGAGCCTCTAAAAAACCCAGTTTGGACCAATTCATGGTGGAGGGAGCCTCTAAACAGCCCAGTTTGGGCAAATTCATGGTGGAGGGAGCCTCTAAAAAACCCCAGTTTGGACCAATTCATGGTGGAGGGAGCCTCTAAAACCCCCAGTTTGGACCAATTCATGATGGAGGGAGCCTCTAAAAACCCCAATTTGGACCAATTCATGATGGAGGGAGCCTCTAAACAGCCCAGTTTGGGCAAATTCATGGTGGAGGGAGCCTCTAAAAACCCCCAGTTTGGACCAATTCATGGTGGAGGGAGCCTCTAAAAACCCCAGTTTGAACCAATTCATGGTGGAGGGAGCCTCTAAAAACCCCAGTTTGGACCAATTCATGGTGGAGGGAGTCTCTAAACAGCCCAGTTTGGACCAATTCATGGTGGAGGGAGCCTCTAAAAACCCCAGTTTGGACCAATTCATGGTGGAGGGAGCCTCTAACCAGCCCAGTTTGGACTAATTCATGGTGGAGGGAGCCTCTAAACAGCCCAGTTTGGACCAATTCATGGTGGAGGGAGCCTCTAAACAGCCCAGTTTGGGCAAATTCATGGTGGAGGGAGCCTCTAACCAGCCCAGTTTGGGCAAATTCATGGTGGAGGGAGCCTCTAAACAGCCCAGTTTGGACCAATTCATGGTGGAGGGAGACTCTAAAAACCCCAGTTTGGACCAATTCATGGTGGAGGGAGCCTCTAAAAACCCCAGTTTGGACCAATTCATGGTGGAGGGAGCCTCTGAACAGACCAGTTTGGGCAAATTCATGGTGGAGGGAGCCTCTAAAAACCCCAGTTTGGACCAATTCATGGTGGAGGGAGCCTCTAACCAGCCCAGTTTGGGCAAATTCATGGTGGAGGGAGCCTCTAACCAGCCCAGTTTGGGCAAATTCATGGAGGAGGGAGCCTCTAAAAAACCCAGTTTGGACCAATTCATGGTGGAGGGAGCCTCTAAAAACCCCAGTTTGGACCAATCCATGGTGGAGGGAGCCTCTAAAACCCCCAGTTTGGACCAATTCATGGTGGAGGGAGCCTCTAAAAACCCCAGTTTGGACCAATTCATGGTGGAGGGAGCCTCTAAACAGCCCAGTTTGGACCAATTCATGGTGGAGGGAGCCTCTAAAAACCCCAGTTTGGACCAATTCATGGTGGAGGGAGCCTCTAAAAACCCCAGTTTGGACCAATTCATGGTGGAGGGAGCCTCTAAACAGCCCAGTTTGGGAAAATTCATGGTGGAGGGAGCCTCTAAAAACCCCAGTTTGGACCAATTCATGGTGGAGGGAGCCTCTAAACACCCAGTTTGGACCAATTCCTGGTGGAGGGAGTCTCTAAACAGCCCAGTTTGGACCAATTCATGGTGGAGGGAGCCTCTAAAAACCCCAGTTTGGACCAATTCATGGTGGAGGGAGCCTCTAACCAGCCCAGTTTGGACCAATTCATGGTGGAGGGAGCCTCTAAACAGCCCAGTTTGGGCAAATTCATGGTGGAGGGAGCCTCTAACCAGCCCAGTTTGGACCAATTCATGGTGGATGGAGCCTCTAAAAACCCCAGTTTGGACCAATTCATGGTGGAGGGAGCCTCTAAAAACACCAGTTTGGACCAATTCATGGTGGAGGGAGCCTCTAAAAACCCCAGTTTGGACCAATTCATGGTGGAGGGAGCCTCTAAACAGCCCAGCTTGGACCAATTCATGGTGGAGGGAGCCTCTAAAAACCCCAGTTTGGACCAATTCATGGTGGAGGGAGCCTCTAAACAGCCCAGTTTGGGCAAATTCATGGTGGAGGGAGCCTCTAACCAGCCCAGTTTGGGCAAATTCATGGTGGAGGGAGCCTCTAAAAACCCCAGTTTGGACCAATTCATGGTGGAGGGAGCCTCTAAACAGCCCAGTTTGGACCAATTCATGGTAGAGGGAGCCTCTAAAAACCCCAGTTTGGACCAATTCATGGTGGAGGGAGCCTCTAAACAGCCCAGTTTGGGCAAATTCATGGTGGAGGGAGCCTCTAACCAGCCCAGTTTGGACCAATTCATGGTGGAGGGAGCCTCTAAAAACCCCAGTTTGGACCAATTCTTGGTGGAGGGAGCCTCTAAACAGCCCAGTTTGGACCAATTCATGGTGGAGGGAGCCTCTAAAAACCCCAGTTTGGACCAATTCATGGTGGAGGGAGCCTCTAAACAGCCCAGTTTGGGCAAATTCATGGTGGAGGGAGCCTCTAACCAGCCCAGTTTGGACCAATTCATGGTGGAGGGAGCCTCTAAAAACCCCAGTTTGGACCAATTCTTGGTGGAGGGAGCCTCTAAACAGCCCAGTTTGGACCAATTCATGGTGGAGGGAGCCTCTAAAAACCCCAGTTTGGACCAACTCATGGTGGAGGGAGCCTCTAACCAGCCCAGTTTGGGCAAATTCATGGTGGAGGGAGCCTCTAATTAGCCCAGTTTGGACCAATTCATGGTGGAGGGAGCCTCTAAAAACCCCAGTTTGGACCAATTCATGGTGGAGGGAGCCTCTAAAAACACCAGTTTGGACCAATTCATGGTGGAGGGAGCCTCTAAACAGCCCAGTTTGGACCAATTCATGGTGGAGGGAGCCTCTAAAAACCCCAGTTTGGACAAATTCAAGGTGGAGGGAGCCTCTAACCAGCCCAGTTTGGACCAATTCATGGTGGAGGGAGCCTCTAAACAGCCCAGTTTGGGCAAATTCATGGTGGAGGGAGCCTCTAACCAGCCCAGTTTGGGCAAATTCATGGTGGAGGGAGCCTCTAACCAGCCCAGTTTGGACCAATTCATGGTGGAGGGAGCCTCTAAAAAAGCCAGTTTGGACCAATTCATGGTGGAGGGAGCTTCTAAAAACCCCAGTTTGGACCAATTCATGGTGGAGGGAGCCTCTAAAAACACTAGTTTGGACCAATTCATGGTGGAGGGAGCCTCTAACCAGCCCAGTTTGGACCAATTCATGGTGGAGGGAGCCTCTAACCAGCCCAGTTTGGACCAATTCATGGTGGAGGGAGCCTCTAAAAACCCCAGTTTGGACCAATTCATGGTGGAGGGAGCCTCTAAAAAACCCAGTTTGGACCAATTCATGGTGGAGGGAGCCTCTAACCAGCCCAGTTTGGGCAAATTCATGGTGGAGGGAGCCTCTAAAAACCCCAGTTTGGACCAATTCATGGTGGAGGGAGCCTCTAAAAACCCCAGTTTGGACCAATTCATGGTGGAGGGAGCCTCTAAAAACCCCAGTTTGGACCAATTCATGGTGGAGGGAGCCTCTAAACAGCCCAGTTTGGACCAATTCATGGTAGAGGGAGCCTCTAAAAACCCCAGTTTGGACCAATTCATGGTGGAGGGAGCCTCTAAACAGCCCAGTTTGGGCAAATTCATGGTGGAGGGAGCCTCTAACCAGCCCAGTTTGGGCAAATTCATGGTGGAGGGAGCCTCTAACCAGCCCAGTTTGGACCAATTCATGGTGGAGGGAGCCTCTAAAAACCCCAGTTTGGACCAATTCTTGGTGGAGGGAGCCTCTAAACAGCCCAGTTTGGACCAATTCATGGTGGAGCGAGCCTCTAAAAACCCCAGTTTGGACCAATTCATGGTGGAGGGAGCCTCTAACCAGCCCAGTTTGGGCAAATTCATGGTGGAGGGAGCCTCTAATTAGCCCAGTTTGGACCAATTCATGGTGGAGGGAGCCTCTAAAAACCCCAGTTTGGACCAATTCATGGTGGAGGGAGCCTCTAAAAAACCCAGTTTGGACCAATTCATGGTGGAGGGAGCCTCTAAAAACCCCAGTTTGGACCAATCCATGGTGGAGGGAGCCTCTAAAACCCCCAGTTTGGACCAATTCATGGTGGAGGGAGCCTCTAAAAACCCCAGTTTGGACCAATTCATGGTGGAGGGAGCCTCTAAACAGCCCAGTTTGGGCAAATTCATGGTGGAGGGAGCCTCTAACCAGCCCAGTTTGGGCAAATTCATGGTGGAGGGAGCCTCTAACCAGCCCAGTTTGGACCAATTCATGGTGGAGGGAGCCTCTAAAAACCCCAGTTTGGACCAATTCATGGTGGAGGGAGCCTCTAAACAGCCCAGTTTGGGCAAATTCATGGTGGAGGGAGCCTCTAACCAGCCCAGTTTGGGCAAATTCATGGTGGAGGGAGCCTCTAACCAGCCCAGTTTGGACCAATTCATGGTGGAGGGAGCCTCTAAAAACCCCAGTTTGGACCAATTCATGGTGGAGGGAGCCTCTAAAAACCCCAGTTTGGACCAATTCATGGTGGAGGGAGCCTCTAACCAGCAGAGTTGTGGGAAATCAAGGTGGAGGGAGCCTCTAACCAGCAGAGTTGTGGGAAATCAGGGTGGAGGGAGCCTCTAACCAGCAGAGATGTGGGAAAGCAGGGTGGAGGGAACCTTTAACCAGCAGAGTTGGGGGAAAGCAGGGTGGAGGGAGCCTCTAACCAGCAGAGTTGGTGGAAATCAGGGTGGAGGGAGCCTCTAACCAGCAGAGTTGGGGGAAATCAGGGTGGAGGGAGCCTCTAACCAGCAGAGTTGTGGGAAATCAGGGTGGAGGGAGCCTCTAACCAGCAGAGTTTGGGGGAAATCAGGGTGGAGGGAGCCTCTAACCAGCAGAGTTGGGGGAAATCAGGGTGGAGGGAGCCTAGTATTAGCAGAATTGTGCAACGCTTATGGTGGATGAGTATGAGGATGCGGAGGAATTGGAGAGGTTGAGTACAGACATGGAGTTTCATGTTGGGGTGCTTTACACAGGTGGGCACAAAAATGAAGGCTCTATCCAGTGATGGTTCATTTTTATCAAAGTGAGTCGGTCGGCACTCTCAGCTGACAGACGGGTGCGCTTGTCAGTGATGATGCCACCGGCTGCACTGAACACCCTCTCAGATAGGACGCTGGCGGCAGGACAGGACAGCACCTCCAAGGCATATAGGGCAAGTTAAAGCCACAGGCCCAACTTCGACACCCAATACGTGTAGGGCGCAGAGGGGTCGGAGAGGACAGGGCTGTGGTCAGAAAGGTATTCCCGCAACATGCGCCTATACTTCTCACGCCTGGTGACACTAGGACCCTCCGTGGCGGCACTTTGGCGAGGGGGTGCCATCAAGGTGTCCCAGACCTTAGACAGTGTGCCCCTCGTTTGTGTGGACCGGTGAGAACTTGGTTGCCTACTGGAGGAACTGCCCTCCCTGCCGCCAATGTCACATGCTGGAAACATCTCCATCATATTCTGCACCAATTGCTTGTGGCAAGCATTGATACGATTGGCACTCCCCTCTACCGGAATAAAAGAGGAGATGTTGTTTTTATACCGGGCGTCAAGGATAGCAAAGATCCAGTACTGGTTGTCCTCCATGATTTTGACAATACGCTTGTCGGTTGTAAAGCACCCCAACATGAACTCAGCCATGTCTTCCACAGTGTTAGTTGGCATGACTCCTCTGGCCCCACCGGAAAGTTCAATCTCCATTTCCTCCTCATCCTCCATGTCTACCCATCCGCGCTGCAACAATGGGACGATTCGAAGTTGCCCGGAAGCCTCCTGTATCACCATCACATCATCTGACAACTCTTCTTCCTCCTCCTCCTCCTCCTCCTCCATTAAACGCGATGAAGCGGACAGATGTGTGGACCTACTCTCCAGCTGTGATGGATCGGATGCTATCCCTGACTCCTCTGTGTGATCTGAGTTATCCCTGATGTCAATCAGGGATTCTCTCAGAACACACAAGAGTGGGATTGTAAGGCTCACCATCGCATCCTCAGAGCTCACCCTCCTTGTGGACTCCTCAAAGACCCGTAGGATGTCACAAAGGTCTCTCATCCATGGCCACTCATGGATGAGAAACTGAGGCAGCTGACTTTGTGGCACCCTAGGGTTTTGTAGCTGGTATTCCATCAAAGGTCTCTGCTGCTCAACCACTCTATTCAACATCTGAAACGTTGAGTTCCAGCGTGTGGGGACGTCGCACAAAAGCCGGTGTTGTGGCACATGCAGGCGTTGCTGGAGAGATTTTAAGCTAGCAGCGGCTACTGTCGACTTGCGAAAGTGGGCGCACATGCGCCGCACTTTCACCAGTAGCTCTGGAACATTGGGGTAGCTCTTTAGGAAACGTTGCACCACTAGGTTGAAGACGTGGGCCAGGCATGGAACATGTTGGAGTCCGGCAAGCTCCAGAGCTGCTACCAGGTTCCGGACGTTATCACAAACGACCATGCCTGGGCCCAGGTGCAGCGGCTCAAACCATATTGCCGTCTCATCGAGGAAGGCATCCCTCACCTCGGAGGCAGTGTGCTGTCTGTCCCCCAAGCTGATCAGCTTCAGCACGGCCTGTTGACGTCTACCAACGCCAGTGCTGCAACGTTTCCAAGTCGTAGCTGGGGTCAATCTAACAGCGGAGGAGGAGGCGGTGGCGGAGGAGGAGGCGGTGGAGGAGGAGGAGGAGGGGGGTGTTCTTCTCGTGTCCCTGCCAGGAATGTTAGGCGGGGACATGAGGTACACCGGGCCAGTTTGGGAAGCAGTCCCAGCCTCAACTACATTTACCCAGTGTGCCGTCAGTGAAATGTAGCTTCCCTGTCCGCATGCACTTGTCCACGTGTCGGTGGTCAAGTGGACCTTTGTGCAAAGCGCGGAACTAAGGGCCCGCCTGATGTTGAGTTACACGTGCTGGTGCAAGGCGGGGACGGCACACCGGGAGAAGTAGTGACGGCTAGGGACGGCATAGCGAGGTGCCGCAGTTGCCATCAGGTCCAGGAAGGCGGGAGTTTCAACAAGCCGGAACGCCAACATCTCCTGGGCCAGCAGTTTAGCGATGTTGGCGTTCAAGGCTTGCGCGTGTGGGTGGTTAGCAGTGTATTTCTGCCGCCGCTCCAATGTCTGAGAGATGGTGGGTTGTTGTAAAGACGCGCCTGATGGTGCCTTTGATGGTGCAGGAGAAGGAGATAAGACAGGAACAGGGGAGGATGAGGAAGAAGTCAACAAAGTGGCGGAGGCAGATGAAGTTGTGTCCTGGCTCGTCCTCTGGAGTGCATCACCAGCACAGTCAGCAGTGGCAGTGGCAGAGGCAGAGGCAGTGGCAGAGGCAGTGGCAGTGGCGTGAACGGCAGGCGGCCTTTGTCCTGCCGTTGCTGCCTGCCACTGATTCCAGTGCTTGGATTCCAAATGACGGCGCATTGAAGTGGTGGACAGGTTGCTCTTCTCAGAGCCCCTAATCAATTTCGAGAGGCAAATTGTGCAGACAACACTATATCTGTCCTCGGCGCATTCCTTGAAAAAACTCCACACCTTCGAGAAACGTGCCCTCGAGGTGGGAGTTTTTCGGGGCTGGGTACGAACTGGAACATCTTGGGAGATTCCGGGTGTGGCCTGGCTTCGCCTAAGCTGCTGACCTCTGCCTCTGCCTCTAGCTACCCTTTTTGGTGCTGCACCTGCCTCAACATCCACACTACTTTCCCCGCTTGACATCCCCCCTGTCCAGGTCGGGTCAGTGTCCTCATCATCCACCACTTCCTCTTCCAACTCCTGTCTCATCTCCTCCTCCCGCACAATGCGCAGGTCAACTGGATGCCCTGACGGCAACTGCGTCACATCATCGTCGATGAGGGTGGGTTGCTGGTCATCCACCACCAAATCGAACGGAGATGGAGGAGACTCTAGTGTTTGAGCATCTGGACACAGATGCTCCTCTGTTAGGTTCGTGGAATCGTGACGTGGAGGGGCAGGTTGAGGGACAATGAAAGGAGCGGAGAACAGCTCTGGGGAGCAGGGACAGTTGGGGTTATTGTTCTGTGAAGCTTGGGAATTTTGGGAGGAAGGAGGACAAGACTGTTGGGTAATAGGAGGAGAGGAGGCAGAGTCTGACTGGCTGCTGGACAATGTGCTGTAAGCGTTCTCCGACATCCATTGCAAGACCTGTTCCTGGTTCTCGGGCCTACTAAGGTTTGTACCCTGCAGTTTAGTTAATGTGGCAAGCAACCCTGGCACTGTGGAGTGGCGCAATGCTTGCTGCCACTCAGGAGTAGGCACGGGATGCCCTGTGGCTTCACTGCTACCTTGCTCCCCAGAACCATTCCCCCGACCTCGCCCACGGCCTCGTCCACGTCCCTTTCCGGGAGCCTTGCACATTTTGAATTCCCAGTCAGAAACTGGCACTATATGGCAGTAGCAAGAAATGAGGGTATTTGTAACCCCAATATAGTCTTTGAATTCCCAGTCAGACAATGGCACTATATACCAGCAGCAAAAATTGTGGGTGCACGTTACCCCAATATATTCTTTGAATTACCAGTCAGAAACTGGCACTATATGGCAGTAGCAAGAAATGAGGGTATTTGTAACCCCAATATATTCTTTGAATTCCCAGTCAGACAATGGCACTATATACCAGTAGCAAAAATTGTGGGTGCACGTTACCCCAATATATTCTTTGAATTACCAGTCAGAAACTGGCACTATATGGCAGTAGCAAGAAATGAGGGTATTTGTAACCCCAATATATTCTTTGAATTCACAGTCAGACAATGGCACTATATACCAGTAGCAAAAATTGTGGGTGCACGTTACCCCAATATATTCTTTGAATTACCAGTCAGAAACTGGCACTATATGGCAGTAGCAAGAAATGAGGGTATTTGTAACCTCAATATATTCTTTGAATTCACAGTCAGACAATGGCACTATATGGCAGTAGCAAAAATAGTGGGTGTATATAGCCCCAATCCTATTGCTAGGGGACTTGCAGGGTATTTCTGAGATGAAGGTGGTGGGGGGGACACACCGTTGGAACAGGGATTTGGGGTGTATATATGTGGTATACGAGAATACACTGTCAGTGTATTCCATTCAGGATCCTGGGAAAGCTGGGTTGCGGCGATTGAGCCCGTCAGTGCCACGTTACACTGACAAGCTTCTCCCTGGAATTTAGCTCTTATAAGAGCTGTTGGTTGTCTTCTCCTTCCTATCCTAGCCTGTCCCTGCCTACCCAGAATCTAACCCCTAGCTAACTGGACGAAAACCTCCGTCCCCGGTGAATTGCAAGCTCAGAATGACGCGAAGCTGGGCGTCGCTGTTCTTTTAAATTAGAGGTCACATGTTTTCGGCAGCCAATGGGTTTTGCCTACTTTTTTCAACGTCACCGGTGTCGTAGTTCCTGTCCCACCTACCCTGCGCTGTTATTGGAGCAAAAAAGGCGCCAGGGAAGGTGGGAGGGGAATCGAGTAATGGCGCACTTTACCACGCGGTGTTCGATTCGATTCGAACATGCCGAACAGCCTAATATCCGATCGAACATGAGTTCGATAGAACACTGTTCGCTCATCTCTAGTGACAATATTTGCCAGGATCTCTCCATTCACATCCGTAACTGTTCTAAAAATCTGAGCACCTTTACATTCACAACAGCTAACTCAACGGGCAGGACCGGGGTCCAGGGCTCCCATTTTTGAGCTCCACAACTAGCAGACATTCTTGGCAGATTCTGTGGAATACTCCTAATACTTCTCTCTTCTGCTAGATCTACTCCTGGCTTTGGCTCAAAAACTGCAACAAAACATGCAACTTGCACAAATTGTGGCTTCAGGCTAAAGGGAGTCTACCACCACCAAAATAGTTACTAAACCACTAACATGTTGTGTAGGGCTGGTTAGTGACATAGTGCATGTACCTTTCTGTGTCAATATCTCGCAGCCGGGAAATTCAACTTTTATTCCATATGCAAATTAGGTGTTTGGTGTACTCTCAAAGTAGTACAACTGATGTGATCCATGGACAACGATTTGGAGCAACCACAAGAGAAGACAACACTCACAATTGTCTTAGGGCAAATATCATTACCCAGGCCTCATCCCAGTTGCACTTGATGGCTTAAAGATTATTTCTTTTGCATTGCTTCATCAGTTTGTGAACATGAAGGTATTTTTATTGTCCTTTCAAAGAACTCTACATGGCACATTGTTGATTTGGGACACATTTTGGACCTGACAGACTCCCATTAAACAATTGTGTAGTAATTTTTATGTCATGGGGCTGTTGAGCGATCGGGATCGGAAATGTTCGGATTCCAATCGGCTATCGAGTAAATTTCACGATCGCGATCGGAATTCCGATCCCGATCTTTTGCAGTGGGATCGAGGTAGGAGGTTATTTCCCACAATGCTTGGCTACTGGCCAATCATTGTGAGAAAAGCTATAGTATCAGATGAGTGAGTACTATTCGAAACTCCCATTTCGAATTGCATGCACCGATAGGAATGAATGGATACATCTGAGATGTAGCAGAGCTGAGTATACGGTAAAGCAGGGACGAAGCAGAAGAGTAGATAGACAAGTCAATGTACAGTTATGGAGACATAGCAGAGTCCAGTATATGGCACAGCAGGAAGGAAACAGAAGAGTAGATAGTATCTATCTACTCACAAAATTCACTCAACTTACCTGCACAGATCCGCTGCCGCTCCCCATTGTTCTCAGTCCCCTCCTCTCTCATTCACATGCCTTCATAGTGCCCTGCACGCCCCCATCTCCCTAGACTAGTGTTAGAGATGCTGGGAGAAGGCAGGGCTTGTGGTTTAGGAGAGTGTGGGTGGGTACTGGGAAGGGAGACGAGAGTGATGCACTCACGTTTCCACACCCACACTCTCCTAAGCCACAACAAGCCCACCTACTTCCATCATCTCTAACACTAGCCTAGGGAGATGGGGGCACACACGACGCTCTGAAGGCATGTCAATGAGAGAGGACCGGACCAAGAAGAACGGGGAGTGGCAGCGGCAGTGGATCTGTGCAGGTAAGCGGACACCAGGGGGACTAAGTAGCCGGGGATTTTATTTTAATCACTACACAGCGTGTATGCTGTGTTGTGAATAGGATCGTTTTTAAAATCCGATCTTTGATTATTTAAAAAAACCATTGACTTGCATTAGGATCGGAATTGGGATCGGGATTGAGTTTGAATGGAAAATGATTGGAAATAGAATTTTAAAAACGATCCTGAAATTTCAAGATCGGCTCAACCCTAGCTGTAAACCTTTACTGGTCATATGATGATCCCATAGGTATCCCGCTTAATACATTATAATGAGCTGAGTACCCATGTGACCATCACATGATCAGGAGGTAAAGAAGGTGGGCTCCATCCAGTAACCATTAGCAGAGATCATGAAAAGCAACACACAATAAATACTTTTTTGTTTGCTTAAACTAGAAAAATATAACTAAGAGTTTTGATACTACAGCAACGTATAATAAATCTAATAAAAATAATAATAAAGGCAAGAATTTCACAAGGTGACAACCCGTGGCTAGGTTAACTAGCGGGGTCAGTGTGAAGCACGTACAACATAACATTCGATATTAGTGTAGGCTGTAAAAAGACATGCCTTGGAGAATCTGTTGTGGAGAGTATATGGTTATTAGGTGTTAAGACAAGTGGAAGCTGCAATAGTAGGTCAGTTCAAGACTACAGTCAGTTCAAGAGGAGAGTTGCCCTTGCAACAGGAATTGTTGGAGGAGGGGGGGGGGCAGAGACCAGCGTCACTGGGGATAACACAGGACAGGAATTTGAGAAGGGGGAAAGGGTATGGGGACCCGCGCCACCGGGGGTCACACAGAAGACAAATTTGGGAGGGGGTAAAGGGGACTGCCCAGGAGTTGGATACTTGAGTATATCCAGATCTGTACGCCGGCGCAGGTGGGTCGTCCCCACCGACCACCCACGGACGAAGTCGTGGGCAAATGCTAGTGAGCTATAATTTTGCACTAATTTTCAGCGTAAAGTATAGTAAATCTGCCAACACTTGAGAGACCCTTCCCCATTCTGCTCAGGATTGTTCCCTCCTGTGTAGCCCCACCTAGTTTCCATGTTACCCTTCATTCACATCTGCGTTCATTATTCTGTTCGGGGGTCCTCATGCGGAATACTGAACGCAACTGCTAGCGGTGTGCAGTGAAAGCAGAAAGACCCCATAGACTATAATGGGATCTGTGTGCTTGCCATACACTGTCCGCACGAATCATGTAGGCAGGAAAGTAGTACTTTCCTGTCCTCATGATCCCTGCAGAGATCTGGTGGCAAGCACATGGACCTCACTTTAGTCTATGCGGTTTGTGTGCTTTCATAGGCACACCGCGTGCAGTTGCATTCGGTATTCCGTTTGGTGGGGTCCTCATGCGAACTCCTCCGGACGGAATCCAAACGCAGATGTGAATGAGGCCTTACTTGTAAAAACTGGAATAGGTCAAAAAGTCACAACTTTTTGTGCAAAGATCGCGTGAGCCAAAATTGGCCAAATTTTTTCCTTTTTTTTTCCCTTTTTTTAATTTGGATGCCAACAGTTGATCATGCGATGGAGAGGGCATGCGATGGGCCTACCGCTGAGAGGCAAAGATGTTCGAAGAGTAACAGCACCCTACGTAGATTGTGTGATTTGTTAATCAAGATGTAAAAGTGGGTTAGCTGAGTGTACTGGCAATGGGAGGCGGTGGTTGTGGCATCTAAGGGTATTAGTTCGGAGAAATGTAGGAAAGATAATAGCACCCGATAAAAGCAGAGCAGCGGCGAACGCAGGGTGTGGGAGAGGAAGATAGAACGCAAGGCAGCGGGAAAGTCTGAGTTGCTTGAGATAGGAATCATAGGGCCATCATTTTTGAACAGACGTCTGACAGCACCGTCGAGTTGACAGACCCTTGGCTACATTTTTGTAAAGTTTGAAAGTTTCCTCTTTGTCCAGACATCTGATGATAAAAATTACTTTTTAGAAACATTGCCTAGCTTTTGGTCCATGCATTATTTTAAGCATTTTTTTTCTCTGTTTCATATATTTTTAGCTTTAGTTTCTTTGTTAGGTGCAGCAATTTGTTCAGTTTTTTCAGCAGAAACCAAGGCTCACAGATGAAATATCCTGCACAAAAATCTAATTATTTTTTACTGAACTGATGGGTGGTCAAGAAGCCACATATTCAATACTGTGTTCTTGTTTTTCCCCGATCCTTTGGCAACTCCAAATACATCCCCTGACCTATAGAAAGGGCTGAAAAACATTTACTTTACATCTACAGATGGGAACCGCTGATATTAACAATGCATTAGAACTTCACAATGGGGAGTCTGACTAATATGTGTTCCTAAAAAATGCTGTGATGTTTGCTGTCCAACTTGGAAGAGCTTTTAGAGATTTTGTACTGAAGCAAATTCTCAAATAGATTTTGTAAAAAAAACCCTGAATATTTGGTATATGATTCTTAACCCCTTCCAGCACAGTGCCATAGTATTACATTGTGCTCAGCAGAGAATTAAAGGGGCTGTCCCCCGAAGTAAAGTGAGAAGGGCCTTTCCCTTGCTAAATATTCAACGTGACTGAAGCTAAACTGAATGTGGGCAGGGTAGGGCACTGCAATGGGTGCACATGAGATAGATAGAGTACACTATTCAGCTATATCTGATGCTCCCATTGAAGTGAATGGGAGCACTGACCATCACCAGTCCCGCCTACAGTCAGCCTGGCTGTGATCTGTGAAAAAGGTCCTTCTCATCTTACTTTGTGGGACAACCCCTTTAATGTTCACCACCATGAAAAGTCTTCAACTAGGAGAAAATGAAGAGGTATTGAGCTGAACTTCTGCCTTAGATTCGTCTTCATTATCTAGCCGTACAATTGAGTTGACTGTCTTGTGTCATCGGTTGCATGGCAAGATAGAGTACGGGGGCTTATTTTTACAGTGTCTTGCTCCAATCTCTCTACCTCCTATTGGCAGATTGATGGTCCTGATTTTAATCTGGAATGTGCCTCAAAATCAATTCCAAATTCCATATGTACATACCATAACAGTATGACCTGTTCCCAGCATCAGATATCAGAATCACACCCTTTGTTTGCTCCTGCCTGACACCGCCCTTTTGACAGTGCATAGCCTAAACAGTATATCAGGCACCAAAACTAACAGCATTGATTGTTTGGAAATGGTAAGGGCTAGAGAAAAAATTCCAACTTTGCCAGAATCAGTTTGGCAACACCTGTTAATTGATTTGGCTGCACCTATTATGTGCCTAAATTTGGCTTAAAATTCTATGTGAATGTAAGCCAATTGATAGCTGGTGTAAGTTGAGACTAGATAGTCTGATGATATGGCAGATTTATCATCCAGCATCAGTCACTGTGATTAGAGATGAGCGAACACTAAAATGTTCGAGGTTCGAAATCCGATTCGAACAGCCGCTCACTGTTCGAGTGTTTGAACGGGTTTCGAACCCCATTATAGTCTATGGGGAACATATACTCGTTAAGGGGGAAACCCAAATCCGTGTCTGGAGGGTCACCAAGTCCACTATGACACCCCAGGAAATGATACCAACACTCTGGAATGACACTGGGACAGCAGGGGAAGCATGTCTGGGGGCATAAAAGTCACTTTATTTCATGGAATCCCTGTCAGCTTGCGATTTTCGCAAGCTAACTTTTTCCCATGGGAATGCATTGGACAGCGCTGATTGGCCAGAGTACGGAATTCGACCAATCAACGCTGGCTCTGCTGGAGGAGGCGGAGTCTAAGATCGCTCCACACCAGTCTCCATTCAGGTCCGACCTTAGACTCCGCCTCCTCCGGCAGAGCCAGAGCTGATTAGCCGAAGGCTGGCCAATGCATTCCTATGGGTATGCAGAGACTCAGCAGTGTTGAGCCAGTTCTGCTCAACGACACCGTGTGCCAGTCAGCCCATCAGATGTAGCAAAGCCGAGGGTGCACTAGAACCCTTGTGCACACTCAGCTCTTCTACATCAGAGCCGAGGGTGCACTAGAACCCTTGTGCACACTCGGCTCTGCTACATCAGATGTAGCAGAGCTGAGGGTGCATTAGAACCCTTGTGCACACTCGGCACTGCTACATCAGAGCCGAGGGTGCACTAGAACCCTTGTGCACACTCGGCTCTGCTACATCAGATGTAGCAGAGCCGAGGGTGCATTAGAACCCTTGTGCACACTCGGCTCTGCTACATCAGAGCCGAGGGTGCACTAGAACCCTTGTGCACACTCGGCTCTGCTACATCAGATGTAGCAAAGCCGAGGGTGCACTAGAACCCTTGTGCACACTCGGCTCTGCTACATCAGAGCCGAGGGTGCACTAGAACCCTTGTGCACACTCGGCTCTGCTACATCAGAGCTGAGGGTGCACTGGAACCCTTGTGCACACTCTGCTCACGCTAATAGAATGCATTGGCCAGCGCTGATTAGTCAATGCATTCTATTAGCCTGATGAAGCAGAGCTGAATGTGTGTGCTTAGCTCAACTACTCCACCGGCGTAGTTGAGCTAAGCACACACATTCAGCTCTACTTCATCATGCTAATAGAATGCATTGGCCAGCGCTGATTGGCCAGAGTACGGAATTCGACCAATCAGCGCTGGCTCTGCTGGAGGAGGCGGAGTCTAAGGTCGGACCAGAATGGAGACTGGTGTGGAGCGATCTTAGACTCCGCCTCCTCCAGCAGAGCCAGCGCTGATTGGTCGAATTCCGTACTCTGGCCAATCAGCGCTGTCCAATGCATTCCTATGGGAAAAAGTTTATCTCACAAAAATCACAATTACACACCCGATAGAGCCCCAAAAAGTTATTTTTAATAACATTCCTACCTAAATAAAGGTTATCCCTAGCTATCCCTGCCTGTACAGCTATCCCTGTCTCTTAGTCACAAAGTTCACATTCTCATATGACCCGGATCTGAAATCCACTATTCGTCTAAAATGGAGGTCACCTGATTTCGGCAGCCAATGACTTTTTCCGATTTTTTTCAATGCCCCCGTTGTCGTAGTTCCTGTCCCACCTCCCCTGCGCTGTTATTGGTGCAAAAAAAGCGCCAGGGAAGGTGGGAGGGGAATCGAATTTTTTTGGAGTTTGCCACATGATGTTCGATTCGAATCGAACACATCGAACAGCCTGATATCCGATCGAACATGTGTTCGATAGAACACTGTTCGCTCATCTCTAACTGTGATATATCTGGTATATTCTTAGATTAAGGCTTGGTTTACACTACTGGTATTTGTCATTTAATGTGCATTGTTCTCATCCTATTCTGGTTGAAAGCAACAAACATTAAATGATAGATGAAGCAAAAGCCCTCTCCGTCTGGTCTGTCTGCATTCACCCCAATGTAAGAAACATGATGGAAGCTTTCTCCGGTCTTGTTTTTTACTCCTTCTGATGGGAGATTGGAAGATTATGTAGATAATCTGTTTTCCCTTAGCCCAAACAGCAGCACAAGATGGGGTATTCCTGCCCCTGTGTACTGTTAGGACAGGTGGAACTTTTAATAAACTAACAAGTTACCCTCCCATAAAAGGTCCAGGAGACCTCCCCCTCCCTGTGTTAGTCTCCAAGTACCATACAGACTATAATTAACTTATCCATACTAGAACAAAGGGGAGGGAGCTTTGTGCTGCTGTTTGGGCTAAGGGAAAACAGATTATCTACATAATCTTCCATTCCCCCTACGCCCAAACAGCAGCACAAGATGGGGATTTAACAAGTAATACCCCTTCTAGGGAGGGCGATCCTGACAAGCAGAGGTCAGGATAGAATAACCAAAGGACTTTGCCTTGGAGGTATGCCAGTCCAATCTATAGTGCCTGGCGAAAGTCAAGTGGGAAGACCACGATGCAGCTGCACAGATCTGGTCTACTGAGAGGGACTGCCTCTCTGCCCAGGACGCAGCCACCGACCTGGTAGCGTGGGCTCGCAAAAATTCTGGAACCTACAGCCCCTGTGTCTGCAGGGCCACTGAGATGGCTTCTCTGATCCACCTTGACAGAGTAGCTTTGGACGCCTTAACACCTCTGTTGTGACCAAAAAAATTGATAAGTAGGTTTTCTGACTTGCGGAATGGGCCTGTCCGGTCCAGGTATATCTGCAGTGTTCGCACAAGATCCAAACTATGCATCTTCTCCTCCCACTCCTAGGAAGGAGAGGGGAAGAAGGTGGGCAAGGTTATAGTCTGGTTTATGTTTTCCACTGACAGAACCTTGGGCAGAAAGCCTTGAACAAACCTAAGCTGGACTCTGTCTGGAAAAAAGATTGTGTATGGCTCTGACGCCGCCAAGGCCTGGAGCTCTCCTACTCGCTTGGCAGATGTGATTGCCAGCAAAAAGGTCACTTTCCACGAGAGGTATTTGAAGTCCACCTCTGTTAAGGGTTCAAATGGAGGGCCACATAGCCCTTGTAGGCCAGCAGCTAAGTCCCATTGGGGAGCCGGGGGCCGTACCGGGGGTCGGAGCCTAGAGGCCCCTTTCTGGAATTGCCTTATAAGAGGATTCTGAGACAGTCTAGTCCCCAATAGAGTGGATAAAGCCGAGACATGTACTCTCAAGGTGGCTGGGGACAATCCTTTGTCCAACCCTTCTTGTAAGAACTCCAGAACTGATTCAATGGATGATGTATCACACTGTCTCCTGGCTCCCCAATCCTTAAATACTTGAGCGATCCTCTGGTAACTACGATTGGTTGAGTCCGCTCTAGAGTGGGCCAATGTTCTTAAGACGGCCTGGGACAATCCTCTGTCTCCACGTACGGTGCGGTCAACCTCCAGGCAGTGAGGTTGAACCTGTCCAGATCCTGGCAGAGCTGACTGTTTAGAGTTACCAGGTTTTGAACACACGGAAGCCTCCAGTAGGTCCCTCGACTCATTAACATGAGGTGGGTAAACCATGCCCTTTTCGGCCAGAACGGCATGATGACAATGGCCGATGTCTGGTCCTGCCTGAGTTTCGCCAACACCCTGGGAATCATTGGAATTGGAGGGAAAACATATTCTAGTTTGAAGCTCCAGGGTATTGACAGGGCATCGATCGCCAAGGGATTGCCGTCCCGGTACAGGGAGCAAAATCGTCCCACCTTGGCGTTGTGTTGGGTGGCCATCAGATCCACCTCGGGGAGACCCCACATCCTGGTGAGCTGTTGGAAAATTTCCGGGGACAGAGACCATTCGGCTGTTGTTACTAGTCCCCTGCTTAGTTGGTCTGCCAGGACGTTGAGGTGGCCTTTGATATGCACCGCTGACAGCCGGGACAAATTCTTCTCCGCCCAAGAAAATATCAGGTCGGTCACCCTCATCAGGGAGGGAGACCTGGTGCCTCCTTGTTTGTTGATATATTGAACGGCCGTAGAATTGTCTGTCCTTACTCTGACAGCCTTCCCTTGAAGTTGGGGAGTCAGAGTCCGTAGTGCCAGATAAACTGCCGTAAGCTCTCGCCAATTGGAGGAGCGAGTCTTCTCCTGCTGGCTCCATGTTCCCCGTATTAGGGTCTCCCCCAGATGCGCTCCCCAGCCTGTAAGGGAGGCATCTGTGGTCAACAGGGTCCAGGAGGTCTGGACCGTGGACCTCCCGTCCTTGAGTTGGGACCACCATTCTAGTGATCGACGGGTACTGATGGAAAGCTGGATAGGCTTCTGAAGTCCCAAGGGACTGTGGTTCCATACTCTCAGGATCTCGAGCTGTAAAGGGCGCATATGCCATAGAGCCCAGGGAACTGCCTCGATGGTCGCGGACATGAGACCTAGGACCTTCATCGCTGTCCTGATTGTAACCTTCCTGGTTCGGGATAGGTGGTGAACCGCTCGACCAATCTTCTCCTTCCGAGGAGAGGGCAGGGAGATCATCATACTGAGAGAATCCAAGCTGAACCCTAGGAATTGAATCAGGGGAGATGGAACCACTACTGACTTTTGCCAGTTTACTAGCCAGCCCAGCTCGCTTATAAATGCCACTGTGATGCTCAACTGTGTGGCGAGGAGCTCCCTTGACTGAGCTTCTATCAGCCAATCGTCTAAATATGGGACAATAAATATCCCCTGGAGGCGCAGGGCGGCTATGACCGGGGCCACTACCTTTGTAAAGGTGTGGGGGGCTGAGGTTATACCGAACGGGAGAGCCGTAAACTGGAAGTGATGTAATCTTCCGTTTAGATATGTGGCAATCCTTAAATACTTCCTGTGTGGAGGATAGATGGGGATATGGAGGTATGCGTCCCTCAGATCCAAGGTGACGAATAGATCTCCTGGCTGCAGAAAGGGGAGAACCGACCTTATGGTCTCCATACGGAACCGGACCTTGCGGATAAATTGATTTACATACCTTAGGTCGATAATCATGCGCCACCCTCCGGTCGACTTTGGCACTAGAAACACGGGTGAGTAGACGCCTTGCCCCTGTTCGTCTAGAGGGATGGGTTCCAATGCAGCCTTGTCGATATACTCCAGCACAGATCTTTGAAGATGAAGTTGTTTGGTGCCCTGAAGAGGGCGGGTCCTCCTGCATCTGTCTGGAGGAAGGGAAAGGAAGCTTATCTTGTAGCCTTCCCGTATAAGCTGGAGAACCCAAGGATCCTGGATATGATGGTGCCAGGCGGATAGATGTAAGGAAAGACAACCCCCCACCTTGGCTCTGCAGGCAAGGGGATCGTGACAGTCAGAAGGTGGCTCTCTTTTCACCACCACGGGAGGAACCTCGACCGCCTCTTGGGCCCGAGGGGCGCCTACGAAATTGGCCTCTTGATATGCCTCTGGAGGGGGCGTAGCCCCGAAAGGATCGTTGCCTGGATCCTGTAGACTGGGGCAGGTTCTTACCTTTTGAATCGGCCAGACCCTCCATTATCCGGTCGAGTTCACTCCCAAATAGCCTGCCTGGCTCAAAGGGCAAGGCGCATAGATTGAATTTGGAGGCGTTATCTGCCCTCCAGGGCTTAAGCCAAAGCGGGCGCCTTGCAGCGGTGGACAATGCCATGGTTCTTGCTGCCAGCTTGACCTGGTAGAAAGCAGCCTCTGAGAGATAGTCAGACATGAGGCTAATATTTGTCATGGCCGACAGCAAGTCGTCCCGATGGACCCCGGAGTCAATATCTCTCTCCAGTTTTGAGATGTCTGACCGCAGTCTAGCGACTACCTCGCTAGCTGCGATGCCCACTGAGGCTTATGCTGAGGAAGAGGCGTATATACGCCTCAGGGACCCCTCCGCCCTCCGATCCATCACATCCTGGAGGTTAGAGCCATCCTCCGCAGGTACTACCATACGCTTTGACAATTTGGAGACGGCAATGTCAACTTTGGGCGGAGGGCCCCAGGAGCTAGATTGTGCCTCGGATAGGGGAAAGAGAGACCTAAAGCGCCTAGAAGCAATGAATGGGCGTTCAGGGAACCTCCATTCAGCCTCGAGCCTTTTGATCAAGAGAGAGGTAGACGGAGACTCCTCAGTAGCCTCCCCTATCTCTTTAGCCCGAACCACTTTTAGAAGTTTGGGCATCTTATCCACCGAGAAGACCGGCTTAGTTGGGTCCAGGTTGTCCTCCTCTGAGGAAACCTCATCCAAGATTTGGAGACCCTCCATCGGTGGAAGAGAAGGGGGCGAATCCAAACGGGGTCTCTTAGATAACTGAGAGATCGAGACCTTCATCTCTCTCATGGACTCCTCAACAAATTCTCTCACCCAACCGACTACATCACGGACCGAAGTGTCTTCTGAGGGGGGACCTCGACACCCGCGACAACATTGATAGGCGTAGCCATCAGGTAAGGGCACCTCGCACTTAACACAGGCTAGGTGGCGACGTTTGCTGGAAGCCTTCCTTTTAGGGTTATCAGCCACAGAGGAGGAGGATGACATCTAAGGAAAAACATATTACTCATTATTTTCCTTACCTTACAGCTTCTACCCTCAGAGCCCACCAGGGGGCATACATCACCTTTAGATAGGATTCAGAGCACTTCAAGTGTCTAGGAATTTCTACTTTCTGGTTGCCCAGGGAACAGTAGGAACCTGCAAGCTAAGCAGACAGGCAACCTACTCTGGGCAGACCAGAACTATATAGGGCGAAAGGGGGGCGGAGACAAGCTAGCTCCGCCCCTTCCACCTCCTCTGCCCGAGCAAAGGCTGAGGGGCACAAATTTCCTTTAGCCTAACACGGCTAAGCAGGTTGGAGAGGGGGGACACTGCCCCCTTAAAATCTTTCTAAAACGGAGGCTAAGAACACTGAGAAGCGCTCCCAATCCCCGCACGCGCGGGAACGCCGGACCGCGCATGCGCGAAAAGGATTCCCGCGCATGCGCGGAGAGAGCGGAAGTCCGCGGAGCACCCAAGCAGTGCCCGCGGCAGAAACTAAGGCCTGCGGCACAACGTTCCTCCCCCGGCCGCCGGAGCATCTCCCCCCCAGGAGGCGGGGGAGAGCCGGGAGAGCACGGCGCAGCAGCGCCGAAGACATCAGGGAGATGCCGCCTCGCATTCCCTCTCCCCCACCCGGACGCCGGAGCACGTCCACCCAGGCAGGGGGGGGGGAGCGCCGCACAGATGTCAGGAGAGAAGCCCCACTCCCCCAGGTAAGACCAAAAAAGGGGGGGGGGCTAAAAGAGATTCCCAAGAAAAATCTGTGGGAGAGGAGGAGACCTCTCAATCAACCTGTCCTGGTAACAGGACAGAAAAAAACACAGGGAGGGGGAGGTCTCCTGGACCTTTTATGGGAGGGTAACTTGTTAGTTTATTAAAAGTTCCACCTGTCCTAACAGTACACAGGGGCAGGAATACCCCATCTTGTGCTGCTGTTTGGGCGTAGGGGGAAAACACTGTGCAGGCTACACTTTTTCTTCCATTACCAAAGTAAACAAACATGAAGTAAGAAAGTGTCCACCATGTTGTTTCCATTAGAGTCAAATACTCTGTTACAGTTAATTTCCGTTGCTGTCATCCTATGATGGTTGACAGCAACAGACATCAACAACAGTATTGTGAACGTAGCCTAAGTTTACACTGTCTAACTAGTAGTAATTCTCAGCAAGTGTTCTCACATTTCTGCTAAAATCTGAAGCACAGCCTGATGACCAGACTGGCGCAAGGAAACTTCCAGAGGAGCTCATCTCCTGAATACAAGGGATTGAAGTAAAATGACCGGCAGCTCAGAGCAGAAACATATCAGGTCCACCCTAAGCAACAACTGCCAGCTGATCTCTAGTGTCACTCTGGAATGCTACAGGTGGAAAAGTATTCTTGTGTCTATGGACTTATTCTGCTGAATGTCTTATACTATTTTCTCATGCTTAAAGGAAGTCTGGCACCAGAATAGTCCCTGTCGAACAGGGTTCACATTAATAAAACAGGACAACACAGAATAGGAATGGCAATTCCCTTGCTTGTTCTAGAAGGTGGAATGAGTTGTAAGCAAGTAACCCCATAGCCAGCCATTTAGAGTATGTCTAAGCCATTGCCAGTTAGACGGTCTCCCCGACACCATTGGGCCATAGAATATCCAAGAAATGGACATTTGTTGCTAAACTAACTGCTAAACAGTGAAGACCTGTATCCATGTCTTAGGGCCCCTTCACACTACTGATACGCTGCCTGATTCTGAACGTTAAAACACGGTCAGAATCAGCGCGTATAAAGCAGATCCCATTCATTTCAATGGGGAGCCGGCATACAAGCGCTCCCCATTGAAATGAATGGGCTGCTTTTTACTCTACGAGCGCTCCCATTGAAGTGAATGGGAAGCGCTCACGTGCATGGCTCAGACTGAGCCGAGCGCCGGGCCCCTTCACACGGCGAGCCGTACACGCAGCGCTTCCCATTCACTTCAATGGGAGCGCTCGTAGGATTTGTGATTGCTAACATGAAGACTACCATGAGCTACATCTGCCACAGGTCTCCTGGCTATTATTTGCACCTTACATCAAGGGAACACCACTGTCTATCAACCAGGAGATAGCGACAAGGGGAGCTATAACCACTATCATCTCCCTCATCATTATCCTTCACATGTGTTGCGGGAGGTTTTAGTAGAAAGGACACGTCCACGGTGACCAGACCATGACCACTTTCAAAGGAGAGACCTGTCTCCATTTTGCTATAGAAATAGCAGTCACGCTAAACATTGCAGTTGTACAAAGTCCTGAAGGAAACAAAACCCAACCTCTTTGCATTCTATGGTTTTACATATCAGGACATTAGACAAAAAAAATCTGGTCCTCAGAACTTCTGTAAATGAGAATAAAAGCTCAGATGAACAATAACACATAGAAGATGCGCAACAATGTCATTATTTATTTAACATACATGAAGCTAAAATGGAAAAACCATATGTGAAAAACTAAGCCCATCCAATGAATCAATAACTCGAAGAAGAAGAAGAACCACCTTTACAGCAATAAGTTGATATTCTGGTTTTCTGGATGACTTTCTTAGTCTTTCACATCTTTCTGGACGGATTTTGCCCCAATCTTCTTACAACATTTGATTCTAGAATACTTTGGTATAAAGAAAGGTTCATGGTGAACTCAATGACCAGGTGCTATGGGTGCAAAACAAACCCAAACTGTCCCCCTCCACCACTGTGATTGATGGTTTGTATGAGGTGTTTGGAACAAACAAACATTGTACATTATACTCAACTTCTCTACTTGGGTCTTGTCTGTCCAAAGGATATTGTTTCAAAAGTCTTGTGGTTTCTTTAGATACAACCTTACAAACGTAAGCCGTTCTGTCTTTTTCCAAATGGACTGTCATGAACTTAAACATTTGCATATTGAGACCGGTAGAGTCTAAGATGTACCTCTTATTTGGAAATGGCCTTATAACCCTTCACATTATTTCTCTAAGATCATTGCTGATGTCTTTCCTCATTGTTATTGAGATAACACATGCATGAATGTTGCCAACCAGCAAACTGCTAAAACTTCTGCTTTTATATACTACTTCTGCTTTTTATTATTTATTTTTTACTTCTCCTTTTAACCTTATTAATCCATGGATGCAGGAACGGTGTATATAATTGTCAGGACCTGAATTGTTTATAAAATGGTTGAGTGTTTTGGTGTTCGTCTGGGGATTTCAGCCAGTGTCCTGTGGTTCTTTGGTCGGTTCTCTTATCACTGAGCTGTTGGGATAGTGGATGGGTCTCTGCCATCGTGTTCACTTGAGATTGCTTTGTATCTCAGTGGATGCGAGCTTCAGGTGTGTGTATTTGTTGTCAACCTATCACGTCTTTCAGGGGTCTTTATAAGGCTGACTGCTGGCTTCAGTCCTTGCAGGTTTTTGTGGTTATCAGCTAGGATTCTTGGCCCAGTCTTGAAGGAAAGTTTAGTTGGAGTTGTACTGTTTCTGGAGCTGAATTTGGAGTGGTTTGAGTTTTGTCTTGTGTGAGAGTCTGCTTTTCCCACATACATTCCTACTCAACCCTTGTCCTGCATTTCTTGCTGCCTGTCACTGTTTGGTATTAGTGAGTTTCTGTTTAGGGTTTCAGGTTTGTTTTGCCCCTGTCCTGTGATACCCTTTCCTCACTACTACACTCTTCCTCTCCTCAATTCCTGTTGTGTGTTTAGTGGTTGTACTGCACCTGTTAGTTCACCAGAACGTCCCATCCTAGTTAGTACTGTTTGCAGCTGCACTTATTCTTTCGCTAGGGGTGACCGCCTCTAGTTTCCCAGTCCCTAGCCTCTTTCATCTCTCATTCTATCTGTCTGTTAGGTCTTCGTATTTAGAGAGCCAGTAGTTGTCAGGGCTGAGCTTAGCTCGAGTACAGCTGACCAACTCCCTCAGGCAGGGCCTAGCAAGCCGTCGTAGCATTAGGGACAGCTTTCCTTTCCAGTTTCCCTAGTAGTGCTAGCACCATTCAGTACCACGGTTGTCGGGCATTGACACAACCATGACAATAATTTTTTAACCAATACTTCTGAAATTTAGACTAGATTTTACTAAATTAATAATGACACGTTGCAATTTGTCTTGCATTATTGCTCTTCTGAGGTTGTGTTTACCTTCTAAGGACCAGATGTTTAAGTGACTATGTCCTGATACCTAAAACCATAGAGCTAACATAGGGTGTGTTATGTCAGTCCAGGTAGCTGCAACGGGGATAAGGGATAGCAGTAGGGAATCTCGCCCTGCACTACTCCCACTAGCTATCCCGGTCCCTGCCTCACGGGTGTGGGTCGGCTGTTCTCAGGCTAAGCCTGACCCCGACAGCTCCTCTCTCACTGATTCCGTAGGCCTAGAGGGAAGTGGGAGAAGAAATGCCCTATAAGACCTCTAGGGACTGGAGACTAAAGGGGGTCACCCCTAACGAACAAGTGAAGCTGCTACTGACAGGGACTGACAAGGGTGTGCGCTGACTAACAACACAAGCAGCACACAGGAAACATGTGGGAAAGGATTCCCCCAAACCAATATGGGAAGGAACCTAACACTAGGAAACAAACACAGGGAAACTGAGTAGAAATCAAAGGATAAGGCAATTCACTCACACAGTCAATTTTACACAGAGGGAGGATTGGTGAACACAGAAGGGAAAACACACAAACCAACTCGTTCACCCAAACCTCCCAAAAACCAACCACGGAACTTCCTCTATCCCAGAACACCACCTACTCCTCCTGCTAAGGCCTAGCTCTGTAAAAGAGACACTCAGCACAGAACCATGGGAGGCATGGGTTTAAATACAGAGTAGAGACCACTCCTCCCAGGTGCAAATGGGAGGACAGACTAATCAACCAGGAGATAAAGCTGCCTACCAGCAGTGCGCGCGTGCAAGTCAGAAGGTGTGCACCAATACTCACGACAGGACAACCCCGCAGCGCCAGGATGCCACCCCAGACACTGCGCAGCCAAAAACTCCCCAGGTAAGAAAAATAGAAATAAAAGAACCTAAATACTCCTAACAGGGTGTACCTCATTTTTCTCATAACTGTAGCTCAAATAATACAGATTCTTTTTGGATAGAAGAGCTGCATGCTGTCATACTTAAGTAATATTAAATGTTGTTCTCGCGCATTTTAGAAATTGATGTATACATGTGCAGCCTGTCAAGCCATTATTTTATTGTTCTTTGCTATCTTGGTATTGCTTTGTTATTAATATCACTATTGTAAGTGATCACAATGTGAATTATATTTGACACCTACTCTATATCAAGGTCAGCGCACGCCCGTGTCACTGCTGAAAAGTTCATCTTGGTTCTTTATTGAAAATTGCTGCAAACAAACAAAAACCAAAAACAGAAAAATAGAAAAACCACCTTAAATCTGCAAATATATGATTTTTTTTTATATTTTAAATGCATTACTACTTTATTCTCAATACTAAGCTGCATTCACATTATGTTTTCTGCATTCATTTAGCATGGCCTTTTAATGGATCAGATAAAAATGGATGAAAATGAAAGGACCCGTTCTTCCCCACTTTTCTGAATGATTTCTGTTTTTTCTTTTTTTGACATTGAACTCTACACAAACACATGTCCTGCCATTGGTATCCTGTTATGTTCCTTTGTAGTGGGTCCATTAAACTGATCTGCCAAATAGATGGAAAAAAAAATTATAAATCCAAGGGTGGACTAAGGCTACCATGGGCCTTGTGTGGTAAGAAGATTGTGAGACCCCTCAGGTGTTTAAGCTTTTTAAGATGATCTGACACTTATGGACTGAATAGGCACCAGAACCACCAGAACCAAAGCTACTACGTCATAGAAAAATTCGGGGGCCTTCTGTTCTCTGGGCTCTCTGTAAACGTCACCTTGCTGCTATTTATTTCCATCTATTTTAGTTTAACATTGAAGTCATTGCAATGATGCAAAAGGAAAATGCCCCATTTGTATCCATCATTCTGTATTTCTGATGGATCTGTACAATGAATCTAATTGTGGAGGACCTGAAGAAGGACCTAGGAGTAGGGTTGAGCGATCAGGACTGGAATAGATTGGATCCTAATCAGCGATCGAGTAAATTTCACGATCGCAATTGGGTTCCGATCCCAGCTAAAAAAGATTGGGAACGGAATTCCGATCCTGATCGCTTAACCCTTACCTGCAACTCAACTGTAATTTACCTGCACAGAACCGCTGATGCTCCCTGGAGCTCTGGCCATTGTTCTCTGTCCTCATATCTCTCATTCACACGCTAGCACGCCCCCGCCTGCCTAGGCTAGTGTTACTGTTGCTGGGAGTAGGCGGGCTTGTTGTGGCTTAGGAGAGTGTGGGCAGGTACCGGGCGGGGAGACATGAATGATTCACTAGGGAGGCGGGGTCGCGTACAGTGCTTGTTGGCGTCTGAATGAGAGGAGAGAAACGGACAGAGAATAATAGGCCAGAGCTTCGGGGAGTGGCGTACACACCGGGAAGGGAGGCGGCAGTGGTTCTGTGCAGGTAAGCGGACAGCAGGGGCGGACTAAGTAGCCGGTGGATTTTTTAATCACTACACCACGTGGAGTCCAAAAATTGAAGCCTTCAATTTTTAGACTCTACGCTGTGTAGTGAACAGGATCGTTTTTAAAATCCGATTTTCGATCATTAAAAATTTCCATTGACTTGCATTAGGATCGGAATTGGGATCAGGATTGGGTTCAGATGGAAAATGATCGGAAATCAGATTTTAAAAACGATCCTGAAATCTCAAGATCGGCTCAACCCTACCTAGGAGACATGGTGCTATGCTGTGCCAATATACAGTATACAGCATTAGAGACATGATACTGTGCACTACCCATATTTAGTATATAGGATTAGAGGACTGGCACTGTGCAGTGCCTATATACAGTATACAGGTTTAGAAGAGTGATACTGTGCAGTGCGCATAGACAGTATACAGGATAGAGGTGTGGTACTGTACAGTGCCCATATACAGTACACAGTGTTAAAGGAGTGGTACTGTGCAGTGCCCATATACAGTACACAGGGTTAGAGGAGTGGTACTGTGCAGTGCCCATATACAGTACACAGGGTTAGAGGAGTGGTACTGTGCAGTGCCCATATACAGTATACAAGATAGAGGAGTGGTACTGTGCAGTGCCCATATACAGTACACAGGGTTAGAGGAGTGGTACTGTGCAGTGCCCATATACAGTACACAGGGTTAGAGGAGTGGTACTGTGCAGTGCCCATATACAGTACACAGGGTTAGAGGAGTGGTACTGTGCAGTGCCCATATACAGTACACAGGGTTAGAGGAGTGGTACTGTGCAGTGCCCATATACAGTACACAGGGTTAGAGGAGTGGTACTGTGCAGTGCCCATATACAGTACACAGGGTTAGAGGAGTGGTACTGTGCAGTGCCCATATACAGTACACAGGGTTAGAGGAGTGGTACTGTGCAGTGCCCATATACAGTACACAGGGTTAGAGGAGTGGTACTGTGCAGTGCCCATATACAGTATACAAGATAGAGGAGTGGTACTGTGCAGTGCCCATATACAGTACACAGGGTTAGAGGAGTGGTACTGTGCAGTGCCCATATACAGTACACAGGGTTAGAGGAGTGGTACTGTGCAGTGCCCATATACAGTACACAGGGTTAGAGGAGTGGTACTGTGCAGTGCCCATATACAGTACACAGGGTTAGAGGAGTGGTACTGTGCAGTGCCCATATACAGTACACAGGGTTAGAGGAGTGGTACTGTGCAGTGCCCATATACAGTATACAAGATAGAGGAGTGGTACTGTGCAGTGCCCATATACAGTGTGGTGGGTCGAACCAAATCTCTGCCCCCCACTTGTAGGGGCACAGCCTATTTATAGAAATAAACATTGAAATGTAAACATATTTATGCAATACACAACACCAACAAACTAGTGTATACACATTTTTCGGCATGCTGCAAACCCACCTGCCACGGCAAGGTGCCCTCATTGTATACGTGGCCTACACAACAACATTATATATTTGACCCAAAATGTACTCAGGTTACTATAGTTAGAAGCCAGTCTTATTCTACAGCCTTGTGCAGGCGGAAGCCATGCACGACCAAGATGGAGGCAGCTACGGCCCCACAAAGTACAACGGAAAAGATAAAGACAGTTAACACCTGTTAAAACGCGAAATAAATGTACCGTATGTAACATGAATATTAATTTAAGATACTTTGTAGCTTTCATCTTTTTATCTGTTCAAGGTGTAATTAATTATTGAATGAATTAATGTTGATTTGTTAATTTGCGAAAATTAAATTTGAGAACAAAATTATTTCCGTTGTGGCTAAATTGGAGTTTTCCTTAAAAGATATTTAATATAGTTAAACTTAGTAAAAAAACATTTATTTGAACATATAAACAATTACCAAAGTCAATTAACTCATCGAACAACTAGAAAGAAGCGGCACTACTGAAATATTATAACCTTTGTTCTGATTCTATATCACTCTCTCACAATTCCATCGATTGGAGTATAGGACAGATAGACACGTTGTCAAATTGAGAAGACCGTGCGGCCAGTCGGGTGGTGCTCTCTATATACTGTATATATAGTCCATACAAAAATAGTAAAACAAATAGAGCAGAAATAGGGCACTCACTGAGACAACGGGTCTAAAACCAATAGACTTTTATTTCATTTCTTTAACCCCTTCCCGACATCCGCCGTAATATTACAGCGCATGCCGGGTGTGTAACTATGGCGACCGCCAGGGAAGCTTTAAGCCAGAGGCGCCATTTTCCCGGCGGCGCATGGGTGCCGCCATTTTGCCGGTGAGTGTCAGAGCTGTCAGAGTGTCAGAGTGCCATGACAGCTGGGAGCCTTGTTAAAGGCCGGTCTGCAATCTCTATCTCTCTACGCAGCCTGCAAAAGAAATGATGATTTTTTGCAATACATTGCTATGCACTAGCATTGTAATGCATTGCATTAGTGATCAGACCCCCTGGGGTTCAGCACCCCTAGGGGGTCTAATAAATGCAAAAAAAAAATTAAAAAAAAAAGTAAAAAAAAATATAAAATTTTTTTAAAAAGTATTAAAAATTAAAATCACCCCCTTTCCCTAGAACACATATAAAAGTAGTTAAATACTGTGAAACACATACATGTTAGGTACCTCTGTGTCCGAAATCGCCCGCTCTACAAATCCTGTTTTCCTGTTCGGTAAACGCCGTAGTGGGAAAAATAGTCAAAAGTGCCAAACCGCCGTTTTTTCACTGTTTTGATTCTGATAAAAATTTGTATAAAAAGTGATCAAAGCAATAACATTTCCCGAAAATGGTAGAACTGAAAAGTACACACTGCCCTGCAAAAAAAGACGCCCTATACATCCCCATACACTGACATATAAAAAAGTTACGGCTGTCAGAATATGGCGACTTTTAGAAAAAAAAAATTTAACACAGTTTTGAATTTTTTTTAAGGGGTCAAAATGTAAATAAAACCATATAAATTTGGTATCCCTGGAACTGTACCGAAACACAGAATACAGGGGACATGTCATTTTGGCTGTATAGTGAATGCCGTAAAACCGAAGCCCGTATGAAAGTCGCAGAAATGCATTTTTTCTTCAAATCCACCCCATTCTGAATTTTTTTCCAGCTTCCCAGTACATTCTACAGAATAATTAAGATCGTCGCTTAACTATATGTGCTTCCATTCTACTCTGTCCCTGTGCACTGGATTTTAACCCTAGAACGCGTACCCATAGAAATCTACACATTCACGCACCTGGGGCCTTTTAGGCCTGTTTACAATTATCATGGAATAACTGAAAAAAAATACTTTTCAAAGTTTATTGCATAGTAAGGATGCATTCCCACTAGTGCTGGGGTCTGCCAGGATGGGATTCCGTAATGGATCTGACCTCCTGGTGACCCCAGCTAAGGCTGGCGGACGCATACCTGGGGCCTCGCAGGCCTGCCAGGTTACTTGTTTTCTTTTTTCTGTAAAATTACTTTAGTTTGAATTTTGAAACTCTAGGTATTCCTCAGGTATATAGTTGTTAGTAATTTCCAGTTGTTCATATATTTTTATGTTATAGGCATTTCGGTATAACAACCTTTTTTTGGGACTACCCCATATTCACGCACCAGGGGCCTTTTAGGCCTGTACTAGGTTTACATGTGATACTCAGTCTTTTTGTCTGTATTGTTGCTGGGGAAGAACTTTTATGACTCTGCTATTGCTGGCAGGAGTGTGGGGGGTTTCAAAAATCTAACTAAAGTAATTTTACAGAAAATAGAAAACAAGTAACCTGGCAGGCCTGCGAGGCCCCAGGTATGTGTCCGCCAGCCTTAGCTGGGGTCACCAGGAGGTCAGATCCATTACGGAATCCCGTCCTGGTGGACCCCAGCACTAGTGGGAATGCATCCTTACTTTCCAATAAACTTTGAAAAGTATTTTTTTTCAGTTATTCCATGATAATTGTAAACAGGCCTAAAAGGCCCCAGGTGCGTGAATATGGGGTAGTCTCAAAAAAAGGTTGTTATACCGAAATGTCTGTAACATAAAAATATATGAATAACTGGAAATTACTAACAACTATATACCTGAGGATTACCTAGCGTTTCAAAATTCAAACTAAAGTACTTTTACAGAAAATAGAAAACAAGTAACCTGGCAGGCCTGCGAGGCCCCAGGTATGCGTTCTAGGGTTAAAGAAATGAAATAAAAGTCTATTGGTTTTAGACCCGTTGTCTCGGTGAATGCCCTATTTTTGCTCTATTTTTTACAATTAACTTATTGCTTTTATACATTATCTTTCTTAACTCATTACACATTTTTTCTAATAAGATTTCAGACACACTGACTCCAGTAATCTAGAAGAATAGATGATATTGAATTGTTGGTTCTTCATGTTCATTTTGATAGTTCCATTGGGTGTTGTCTCTTTGGAATTCCTGCTTTCCTCTGGGACCTCAATTTTGGGCTTTTATCAAAAATCTAATCCCTACGGAGCCCAATATTTCCTCTAAGCTGTGCGCTCTGACGAGGAAAGAGTTGTATTAAGGATTAACAAGCCCAAAAATGGCTTTAATTGTCTATCTAAGGTTGGAATTTTTTAACTCTATCATATCCAGAATTCATAGCTTAGAGGGAACAGTAACTAAAACCCTGGACAATGAGGAGCTCAGTCAAGTTACTCCAATTCTTTGGTCAATCAGTGGTGCAGGGCATTAGACCCATTTATATGTGCTTTAATACTTGTGCTTACTCAATAGTAGATGACCCATGGGCACTCTATTACTTGCTTGTTATACTAGGTTCATATTAGCGTTGCATCGAGGTGAACAACAAAGAGGTGAACCACTAAAACAGTGGTAACACATGGTGCCTGGTAGACCCCATTGAAGGTCTATGCTGACATACTATGAAATTAGCCCCATAACTGTCAAAGCTTTAAGGGGTTATCCATCTTTTAAATATTGATGGTGTATCCTTAAGACAGAGCCTAAGTAGTCTTGGAAGATTGCTATTTGTCATCATCAGTTAGCCACTAAAAGGTATCAACTACTGATGGGCAAACTTCACAAGATTAGCCTGGTTCACGTCCGCGTTCAGTAATCCATTCGGGGAGTCTGCACGGGGACTTCCCGAATGGACTACTGAACTCATTGGCAAGCAGTGAGCTTATGAAAGCACACAGATGCCATAGACTATAATGGGGTCCGTGTGCTTTCCACGTGGCGTCTGCACAGAACATGCAGAAAGAAAAGTACTTCATGACTACTTTCCTGTCCTCAGGACGCATGCAGAGACTGCGCGGAAAGCACACGGACTCCATTCTAGTCTATGGGGTCCATGTGCTTTCACTGCTCACTGCTTGTTAATGCATTCGGTAGTCCGTTCGAGGGGGCCCCATGCAGACTCTCCAAACTGATTACCGAACGCAGATGTGAACCAGGCCTTGGTCTTGTGAATATTCACAGGCAGGTTTAGTTTCGGACCATATTTCTTCCAACTGAACCCGAAGAACTACCGCTGGCAAATCCCAAAAATTTCAGTAGAGGCCATGAATTTTAGATTGTGGGGGTTCCAACTGTCTGTATCCCTGCAGATCAGCTGTTTCCCATGGAGCTGCTCATTTTCCATAGGTTTATTAGTAGTTGTTATGTACACTACAGCCATATCCTATGGAATTGAATAGCAGACCACTCTACCCGTAACCCGTTAATACAACACGTAAACAATGGTGGATAATCCCATTCATTACATTGAAAGCCCTACTGGTTAGAGTGAAAATGGATGATCCCTATACAGTTCTACATCAGCAATGGGAAAAATGTAAAAATGAAAAAAAAACATCATATACAGTAAATACCTTTGTAACACTGTCTGCATGAAATATAGGCATTGAAATTGGATCCAATATTAACAGTCTATGCGCAAAGTAATTATGGGACTGTAATAATTCCCTTTAGTCAATGTGATTTTTGATTCCCAGTGTGAAATTTAGGTCAGTAATACGGTATTATTCCTTCTATGTCGCAGGCGATTGTATATCGAGTGCCTATTGCTTTTACTACCTCCCTGTGTATTGTCTGCCACAATACGCCATTTATATGATACTGTCCCTGCTACTCGGCAATGCAATAATGTGACAACAAATGAAGTCGGGGGGTAATTAAAAAAGGTTCAGTAGTTTGTCAATTAAAATTCTTCCAATAATTTACATTTATAGATGTTTCAAAAACACTTTTGTAAATGTAGAATTCTATTACCGGGACACAATTTCACGGATTCTGCGAAAGGGTTTAATTCAATCATTTTATTCCAACCCTGGGGAAATTTGCAAACCAAATTAAAAATCCAAATGTATTTCATTACAATTCTAAAAATTCAGATTTTTCTCTGCAGTATTACATTTAATTGAGCAAAGACATAAAAAAAAATGCATTCGTTCTGCAAATTAAAAAGAAAAAAGCGTAAAACTCTATTTTTTTTCCCAAATTTTTGACGACTTGAATTAAGTTTTTCTTTCGCAGCATTGATAGAAGTGACTTGTACCTGACTTTTTTGGGATTCCGACCAGATGCAAAATTTATTTGAAAATATTCGCAATTTGCAAAAGGTTTTTGTAAATTTTACTCATTGATTTTATTTATTTTTTAGCTCTTTTTTAATCATCTATAAAGGGATTACAGTAACACATGACTGAAGGATCAGACTACACAGAGTTTGTTTGTAGTCTGTTACAATGGATACACATGAGTTTCCATTATAGCTGTAGACACAACATTTTAAATTAAGATTTAGTTCATTATTTTTTATGCTTTTGTGGAAAAAACTATTGTCCACAGTAATTTAAAAGAAATTTAAACTTTAGATTCTATCCTTTCTAATGTAACCCCCTCCAATATATAATTTGGGAAAGTAGATAGATTTGTGTAATTCCATGCAGAGCCCCCACAAGGGGATTAAACATTACACATTTATCATCTAATTCAATGTATCTGCATAATGTTCTCCCTCCAAAATGGCAGCCTAAGTGTGGCATCCCAGAGCTGGCTGTGGCTGAGCTGAGGGTGATCTCTATGGTATTACATTGTCACCACACAGCGCCACCTAGTGAGTCTCACACGTGGATTACACCTCCCATAGGGTTGAATAGTAACTAGAGATGAGCGAACACTAAAATGTTCGAGGTTCGAAATTCGATTCGAACAGCCGCTCAATGTTCGTTTGTTCGAACGGGTTTCGAACCCCATTATAGTCTATGGGGAACAGATACTCGTTAAGGGGGAAACCCAAATCCGTGTCTGGAGGGTCACCAAGTCCACTATGACACCCCAGGAAATGATGCCAACACCTCTGGAATGATACTGGGATAGCAGGGGAAGCATGTCTGGGGGCATCTAACACACCAAAGACCCTCTATTACCCCAACATCACAGCCTAACAACTACACACTTTACACACTCAATACCACCTCTCTGACAGTAGGAAAACACCTTGAAACATGTGTATTTGGCACTTGCAGTGAGGAGAGCTTGTCACCAGCAGTGAATTTGGCCCTTGTAGTAAGTTGAGGTTGGCACCAACATTTGTTTTGAAAATCAGGGTGGATTGAGCCTCTAACCAGCAGAGTTTGGGCAAATTCATGGTGGAGGGAGCCTCTAAAAACCCCAGTTTGGGCAAATTCATGGTGGAGGGAGCCTCTAAAAACCCCAGTTTGGACCAATTCATGGTGGAGGGAGCCTCTAAAAACCCCAGTTTGGACCAATTCATGGTGGAGGGAGCCTCTAAAAACCCCAGTTTGGACCAATTCATGATGGAGGGAGCCTCTAAACAGCCCAGTTTGGGCAAATTCATGGTGGAGGGAGCCTCTAAAAACCCCCAGTTTGGACCAATTCATGGTGGAGGGAGCCTCTAAAAACCCCAGTTTGGACCAATTCATGGTGGAGGGAGCCTCTAAAACCCCCAGTTTGGACCAATTTATGATGGAGGGAGCCTCTAAACAGCCCAGTTTGGGCAAATTCATGGTGGAGGGAGCCTCTAAAACCCCCCAGTTTGGACCAATTCATGGTGGAGGGAGCCTCTAAAAACCCCAGTTTGGACCAATTCATGGTGGAGGGAGCCTCTAAACAGCCCAGTTTCGGCAAATTCATGGTGGAGGGAGCCTCTAAACAGCCCAGTTTGGGCAAATTCATGGTGGAGGGAGCCTCTAAAAACCCCAGTTTGGACCAATTCATGGTGGAGGGAGCCTCTAAAAACCCCAGTTTGGACCAATTCATGGTGGAGGGAGCCTCTAAAAACCCCAGTTTGGACCAATTCATGATGGAGGGAGCCTCTAAACAGCCCAGTTTGGGCAAATTCATGGTGGAGGGAGCCTCTAAAAACCCCCAGTTTGGACCAATTCATGGTGGAGGGAGCCTCTAAAAACCCCAGTTTGGACCAATTCATGGTGGAGGGAGCCTCTAAGCAGCCCAGTTTGGGCAAATTCATGGTGGAGGGAGCCTCTAACCAGCCCAGTTTGGACCAATTCATGGTGGAGGGAGCCTCTAAAAACCCCAGTTTGGACCAATTCATGGTGGAGGGAGCCTCTAAACAGCCCAGTTTGGACCAATTCATGGTGGAGGGAGCCTCTAAAAACCCCAGTTTGGACCAATTCATGGTGGAGGGAGCCTCTAAACAGCCCAGTTTGGGCAAATTAATGGTGGAGGGAGCCTCTAAACAGCCCAGTTTGGGCAAATTCATGGTGGAGGGAGCCTCTAACCAGCCCAGTTTGGACCAATTCATGGTGGAGGGAGCCTCTAAAAACCCCAGTTTGGACCAATTCATGGTGGAGGGAGCCTCTAAACAGCCCAGTTTGGACCAATTCATGGTGGAGGGAGCCTCTAAACAGCCCAGTTTGGACCAATTCATGGTGGAGGGAGCCTCTAACCAGCAGAGTTGGTGGAAATCAGGGTGGAGGGAGCCTCTAACCAGCAGAGTTGTGGGAAAGCAGGGTGGAGGGAGCCTCTAACCAGCAGAGTTGGTGGAAATCAGGGTGGAGGGAGCCTCTAACCAGCAGAGTTGTGGGAAAGCAGAGTGGAGGGAGCCTCTAACCAGCAGAGTTGTGGGAAAGCAGGGTGGAGGGAGCCTCTAACCAGCAGAGTTGGTGGAAATCAGGGTGGAGGGAGCCTCTAACCAGCAGAGTTGGGGGAAATCAGGGTGGAGGGAGCCTAGTATTAGCAGAATTGTGCAACGCTTATGGTGGATGAGTATGAGGATGCGGAGGAATTGGAGAGGTTGAGTACAGACATGGAGTTTCATGTTGGGGTGCTTTACACAGGTGGGCACAAAAATGAAGGCTCTATCCAGTGGTGGTTCATTTTTATCAAAGTGAGCCGGTCGGCACTCTCAGCTGACAGACGGGTGCGCTTGTCAGTGATGATGCCACCGGCTGCACTGAACACCCTCTCAGATAGGACGCTGGCGGCAGGACAGGACAGCACCTCCAAGGCATATAGGGCAAGTTCAAGCCACAGGTCCAACTTTGACACCCAATACGTGTAGGGCGCAGAGGGGTCGGAGAGGACAGGGCTGTGGTCGGAAAGGTATTCCCGCAACATGCGCCTATACTTCTCATGCCTGGTGACACTAGGACCCTCCGTGGCGGCACTTTGGCGAGGGGGTGCCATCAAGGTGTCCCAGACCTTAGACAGTGTGCCCCTCGTTTGTGTGGACCGGTGAGAACTTGGTTGCCTACTGGAGGAACTGCCCTCCCTGCCGCCAACGTCACATGCTGGAAACATCTCCATCATATTCTGCACCAATTGCCTGTGGCAAGCATTGATGCGATTGGCCCTCCCCTCTACCGGAATAAAAGACGAGATGTTGTTTTTATACCGGGGGTCAAGGATAGCAAAGATCCAGTACTGGTTGTCCTCCAGGATTTTGACAATACGCTTGTCGGTTGTAAAGCACCCCAACATGAACTCAGCCATGTCTGCCACAGTGTTAGTTGGCATGACTCCTCTGGCCCCACCGGAAAGTTCAATCTCCATTTCCTCCTCATCCTCCATATCTACCCATCCGCGCTGCAACAATGGGACGATTCGAAGTTGCCCGGAAGCCTCCTGTATCACCATCACATCATCGGACAACTCTTCTTCCTCCTCCTCCTCCTCCTCCTCCATTAAACGCAGTGAAGCGGACAGATGTGTGGACCTACTCTCCAGCTGTGACGGATCGGATGCTATCCCTAACTCCTCTGTGTGATCTGAGTTATCCCTGATGTCAATCAGGGATTCTCTCAGAACACACAAGAGCGGGATTGTAAGGCTCACCATCGCATCCTCAGAGCTCACCCTCCTTGTGGACTCCTCAAAGACCCGTAGGATGTCACAAAGGTCTCTCATCCATGGCCACTCATGGATGTGAAACTGAGGCAGCTGACTTTGTGGCACCCTAGGGTTTTGTAGTTGGTATTCCATCAAAGGTCTCTGCTGCTCAACCACTCTATTCAACATCTGAAACGTTGAGTTCCAGCGTGTGGGGACGTCGCACAAAAGCCGGTGTTGTGGCACATGCAGGCGTTGCTGGAGAGATTTTAAGCTAGCAGCGGCTACTGTCGACTTGCGAAAGTGGGCGCACATGCGCCGCACTTTCACCAGTAGCTCTGGAACATTGGGGTAGCTCTTTAGGAAACGTTGCACCACTAGGTTGAAGACGTGGGCCAGGCATGGAACATGTTGGAGTCCGGCAAGCTCCAGAGCTGCTACCAGGTTCCGGCCGTTATCACAAACGACCATGCCTGGGCCCAGGTGCAGCGGCTCAAACCATATTGCCGTCTCATCGAGGAGGGCATCCCTCACCTCGGAGGCAGTGTGCTGTCTGTCCCCCAAGCTGATCAGCTTCAGCACAGCCTGCTGACGTCTACCAACGCCTGTGCTGCAACGTTTCCAACTCGTAGCTGGGGTCAATCTAACAGCGGAGGAGGAGGCGGTGGCGGAGGAGGAGGCGGTGGCGGAGGAGGAGGCGGTAGAGGAGGAGGAGGAGGGGGGTGTTCTTCTCGTGTCCCTGCCAGGAATGTTAGGCGGGGAGACGAGGTACACCAGGCCAGTTTGGGAAGCAGTCCCAGCCTCATCTACATTCACCCAGTGTGCCGTCAGTGAAATGTAGCATCCCTGTCCGCATGCACTTGTCCACGCGTCGGTGGTCAAGTGGACCTTTGTGCAAAACGCGGAACTAAGGGCCCGCCTGATGTTGAGTGACACGTGCTGGTGCAAGGCGGGGACGGCACACCGGGAGAAGTAGTGACGGCTAGGGACGGCATAGCGAGGTGCCGCAGTTGCCATCAGGTCCAGGAAGGCGGGAGTTTCAACAAGCCGGAACGCCAACATCTCCTGGGCCAGCAGTTTAGCGATGTTGGCGTTCAAGGCTTGCGCGTGTGGGTGGTTAGCAGTGTATTTCTGCCGCCGCTCCAATGTCTGAGAGATGGTGAGTTGTTGTAAAGAAGTGCCTGATGGTGCCTTTGATGGTGCAGGAGAAGGAGATAAGACAGGAACAGGGGAGGATGAGGGAGAAGTCAACAAAGTGGCGGAGGCAGATGAAGTGGTGTCCTGGCTCGTCCTCTGGAGTGCATCGCCAGCACAGTCAGCAGTGGCAGTGGCAGAGGCAGAGGCAGTGGCAGAGGCAGTGGCAGTGGCGTGAACGGCAGGCGGCCTTTGTCCTGCCGTTGCTGCCTGCCACTGATTCCAGTGCTTGGATTCCAAATGACGGCGCATTGAAGTGGTGGACAGGTTGCTCTTCTCAGAGCCCCTAATCAATTTCGAGAGGCAAATTGTGCAGACAACACTATATCTGTCCTCGGCGCATTCCTTGAAAAAACTCCACACCTTCGAGAAACGTGCCCTCGAGGTGGGAGTTTTTCGGGGCTGGGTACGAACTGGAACATCTTGGGAGATTCCGGGTGTGGCCTGGCTTCGCCTAAGCTGCTGACCTCTGCCTCTGCCTCTAGCTACCCTTTTTGGTGCTGCACCTGCCTCAACATCCACACTACTTTCCCCGCTTGACATCCCCCCTGTCCAGGTCGGGTCAGTGTCCTCATCATCCACCACTTCCTCTTCCAACTCCTGTCTCATCTCCTCCTCCCGCACAATGCGCCGGTCAACTGGATGCCCTGACGGCAACTGCGTCACATCATCGTCGATGAGGGTGGGTTGCTGGTCATCCACCACCAAATCGAACGGAGATGGAGGAGACTCTAGTGTTTGAGCATCTGGACACAGATGCTCCTCTGTTAGGTTCGTGGAATCGTGACGTGGAGAGGCAGGTTGAGGGACAATGAAAGGAGCGGAGAACAGCTCTGGGGAGCAGGGACAGTTGGGGTTATTGTTCTGTGAAGCTTGGGAATTTTGGGAGGAAGGAGGACAAGACTGTTGGGTAATAGGAGGAGAGGAGGCAGAGTCTGACTGGCTGCTGGACAATGTGCTGTAAGCGTTCTCTGACAGCCATTGCAAGACCTGTTCCTGGTTCTCGGGCCTACTAAGGTTTGTACCCTGCAGTTTAGTTAATGTGGCAAGCAACCCTGGCACTGTGGAGTGGCGCAATGCTTGCTGCCCCACAGCAGTAGGCACGGGACGCCCTGTGGCTTCACTGCTACCTTGCTCCTCAGAACCATTCCCCCGACCTCGCCCACGGCCTCGTCCACGTCCCTTTCCGGGAGCCTTGCGCATTTTGAATTCCCAGTTAGAAATTGGCACTATATACCAGTAGCAAAAATTGTGGGTGCACGTAACCCCAATATATTCTTTGAATTCCCAGTCAGACAATGGCACTATATACCAGTAGCAAGAAATGAGGGTATTTATAACCCCAATATATTCTTTGAATTCCCAGTCAGACAATGGCACTATATACCAGTAGCAAGAAATGAGGGTATTTATAACCCCAATATATTCTTTGAATTCCCAGTCAGACAATGGCACTATATACCAGTAGCAAGAAATGAGGGTATTTATAACCCCAATATATTCTTTGAATTCCCAGTCAGACAATGGCACTATATACCAGTAGCAAAAATTGTGGGTGCACGTAACCCCAATATATTCTTTGAATTACCAGTCAGAAACTGGCACTATATGGCAGTAGCAAGAAATGAGGGTATTTATAACCCCAATATATTCTTTGAATTCCCAGTCAGACAATGGCACTATATACCAGTAGCAAAAATTGTGGGTGCACGTAACCCCAATATATTCTTTGAATTACCAGTCAGAAACTGGCACTATATGGCAGTAGCAAGAAATGAGGGTATTTGTAACCCCAATATATTCCATTCTTTGAATTCCCAGTCAGACAATGGCACTATATACCAGTAGCAAGAAATGAGGGTATTTATAACCCCAATATATTCTTTGAATTAACAGTCAGACACTGGCACTATATGGCAGTAGCAAGAAATGAGGGTATTTGTAACCCCAATATATTCTTTGAATTCCCAGTCAGACAATGGCACTATATACCAGTAGCAAAAATTGTGGGTGCACGTAACCGCAATATATTCTTTGAATTACCAGTCAGAAACTGGCACTATATGGCAGTAGCAAGAAATGAGGGTATTTGTAACCCCAATATATTCTTTGAATTCCCAGTCAGACAATGGCACTATATACCAGTAGCAAGAAATGAGGGTATTTATAACCCCAATATATTCTTTGAATTCCCAGTCAGACAATGGCACTATATACCAGTAGCAAGAAATGAGGGTATTTGTAACCCCAATATATTCTTTGAATTCCCAGTCAGACAATGGCACTATATACCAGTAGCAAAAATTGTGAGTGCACGTAACCCCAATATATTCTTTGAATTACCAGTCAGAAACTGGCACTATATGGCAGTAGCAAGAAATGAGGGTATTTGTAACCCCAATATATTCTTTGAATTCCCAGTCAGACAATGGCACTATATACCAGTAGCAAGAAATGAGGGTATTTGTAACCCCAATATATTCTTTGAATTCCCAGTCAGACAATGGCACTATATACCAGTAGCAAAAATTGTGGGTGCACGTAACCCCAATATATTCTTTGAATTACCAGTCAGAAACTGGCACTATATGGCAGTAGCAAGAAATGAGGGTATTTGTAACCCCAATATATTCTTTGAATTCCCAGTCAGACAATGGCACTATATACCAGTAGCAAGAAATGAGGGTATTTGTAACCCCAATATATTCTTTGAATTCCCAGTCAGACAATGGCACTATATACCAGTAGCAAAAATTGTGGGTGCACGTAACCCCAATATATTCTTTGAATTCCCAGTGAGACAATGGCACTATATACCAGTAGCAAAAATTGTGGGTGCACGTAACCCCAATATATTCTTTGAATTCCCAGTCAGACAATGGCACTATATGGCAGTAGCAAAAATAGTGGGTGTATATAGCCCCAATTCTATTGCTAGGGGACTTGCAGTGTATTTCTGGGGTGAAGGTGGGGGGGCACACCGTTGGAACGGGTATCGGGGGTATATATCGGGTATACGGGAATACACTGTCAGTGTATTCCATTCAGGATCCTGGGAAAGCTGGGTTGCGGCGATTGAGCCCGTCAGTGCCACGTTACACTGACAAGCTTCTCCCTGGAATTGAAGTTATATGTAAGCCCAATATATTCTTTGAATTCCCAGTCAGACAATGGCACTATATACCAGTAGCAAAAATTGTGGGTGCACGTAACCCCAATATATTCTTTGAATTCCCAGTCAGACAATGGCACTATATGGCAGTAGCAAAAATAGTGGGTGTATATAGCCCCAATCCTATTGCTAGGGGACTTGCTGGGTATTTCTGGGGTGAAGGTGGGGGGGCACACCGTTGGAACGGGTATCGGGGGTATATATCGGGTATACGGGAATACACTGTCAGTGTATTCCATTCAGGATCCTGGGAAAGCTGGGTTGCGGCGATTGAGCCCGTCAGTGCCACGTTACACTGACAAGCTTCTCCCTGGAATTTAGCTCTTATAAGAGCTGTTGGTTGTCTTCTCCTTCCTATCCTAGCCTGTCCCTGCCTACCCAGAATCTAAGCCCTAGCTAGCTGGACGGAAACCTCCGTCCTCGGTGAATTGCAAGCTCAGAATGACGCGAAGCTGGGCGGCGCTGTTCTTTTAAATTAGAGGTCACATGTTTTCGGCAGCCAATGGGTTTTGCCTACTTTTTTCAATGCCCCCGGTGTCGTAGTTCCTGTCCCACCTACCCTGCGCTGTTATTGGAGCAAAAAAGGCGCCAGGGAAGGTGGGAGGGGAATCGAGTAATGGCGCACTTTACCACGCGGTGTTCGATTCGATTCGAACATGCCGAACAGCCTAATATCCGATCGAACATGAGTTCGATAGAACACTGTTCGCTCATCTCTAATAGTAACCAAATGTCCAATGGGAGGACATCATCTGGGTAAAGGGGAGGAGTCAGGTGATCACTGGTTCCCATAGTAACACCCTTTCAGGAAGTTATTGAGTGTGTTAGAGCTAGTTTACACAGTGCAAGAGGAGGCAGATTTTGACACCGAATCCACCTCAAAATCCGCCCCTTCACAATCGAGGTCTATGTAGTTTATGTAAACCGCTAGCGTTCTTATTTGCACTAGCGGTTTGTTCCCGCTTGCGCAAAAAGAAACGAGTTGCCCTTTATTTAGGCACCTCGTGACACCTCCCTCCGGACTAGGCCCATTTATTTGGGCCTAATCCAGAGCAGAAAGTCGCAACGGGATGCCGTGCACTTCACCAGCATCCCTTTGTGGCGGCCGCAATGGAATGTGCACACGTGGAATCCCTGTGGGAACTAGCCCTTAGTGAGGAGACTGTGGTGTTAGGAGGAGGAGGTGAGGAGAGAAGTGCGGAGTCCTGTGAAGAAAGAAGTGAGATTAGTGCAGGTGTCTCAAGTTCTAGACAGGCTCAGGAAGGTTGGGGAGCTGACATGCTCCAACTATTCAGAAGATCCTGTCCCCTGTCTGTCTAGCCATCTCCTTTAAGGAAGTCAATGTCACCATTTTGTCAGCATGAGACTGTGGAGAGAACATTCTGGAACACAACCTCCATAGCAAGTATCACAGGATCCAGGAGCCAAGGCCAGACCTGTGGGACATCCCGCAACCTTGATTATTGTACCCTGAAACTCTGAGCTATCAGGACCACATAATGGGAGTGGGGAATATTGTGGGCTAGTATGGTGGTGGGCATCCTCCTATGAGACAAATAGGAACCCTGATGCACCTTAGGGCTGTAACACTGGAATTTAAAGGGCTAGGAACACCTTTTATCAAATCTACCCTGCACCCCAGGACTTTGCTGTGTCACCAGGTGCACCCTGTTATTGTGTACTGAAGAAACTGTTTAAGAATTGCGGGTAAAAGTTCATCTGTTTCGACTTTACAACTGTTACTGTGTCTGACTGCACTGACAACTTCAGGGCTCCCCAAACACCCTCAGTTGGAACAGTATAGGGGAAGTGCCACAGGGGAACATCCACCATCAACAATTGTGCAGCCCCCTTATCACCAGTACCAATGCTGGTAACTTGGGACAGCACCAGCGCTGTGCCCTCGTGCCCAGAGACTGTGACAAGCCTGCAGTGTCTGTACCCCATGATACCAACTGCAGTTACCCCCATCTGGTCACCACATAGCAGCTGACTACTCTGCCTACTCCTTCTCACAGTATGGAACATTTATACATTTTAGTAATGTAAAGAGGTTGCCCACAGCACCTCATATACTTCTCATTTTTCAAATACTGCTTTAGCATGAAGCCCCACATTACAAAAATGCTGAGTTTTACCCTACCTGTAAATTGAATGGAAATCTGGCTTATCACATCCACACACTGCAGAAAGAAATCCGTAGCGGACAAGCTGTGTTTTCATGAAAATTGCAGGATGTCGATCATAGTTGTCAAAACCTTGGCATTTTCCGTGTAGGTATAATAACTAGAGATGAGCGAGTAGTATTCGATCGAATACTACGGTATTCAAAATACTCGTACTCGATCGAGTACCACTCGCTATTCGAATGGAAAAGTTTGATGCAGAACCAACATTGATTGGCCGAATGCTATACAGTCGGCCAATCAACGCTGGTTCTTCTCCTACCTTTAGAAGTCTTCTCCGTGCAGCTTCCCTGCGGTGTCTTCCGGCTCTTCATTCACTCTGCCAGGCATCGGGCCTGGGCAGAGCCGACTGTGCATGTAGTGCGGGCATGTGCTTGTAGTGTGGACATGCGCAGTCGGCTCTGCCCAGGCCCGATGCCTGGCAGACTGAATTCAGAGCCGGAAGACGCCACGGGGACGGTGCACGGAGAAGACTTCTCGGAGGATCCGGCCCGACCCTCACTCGTGGACTTGGTAAGTATAATGAGAAACGAAGTGAAACGAGCATTTTCCTCCCATAGACTATAATAGGGTTCGATAGTAGTAGATAATATTGAGGGGCTACTCGAAACGAATATCGAATCTCAAACATTTTACTGTTCGCTCATCTCTAATAATAACGGCAGATGAAAAATTCTGTGATTTTTTTTTTGCTGCATTTCCCCACATTGCTGAAAAGCAGCTTTTTAAAATTTTGCTGCACTTTTTTGAGTCAAAACCAGAAGTAGCCACAAATATAAAGAAAGCGTTTATACGTCTCCCTTCTACTCAATACACTTCTGGTTTTCACTCAAAAAAATTCAGCACAATTTGCAACAAAAAAAAATTGCATTTAACCCCTTTTAGGCTAAGGCCCCACAGGATGTCCTGCAATAAAAAAAGTGGTGCAGGAAAAACTGTGGTGGCAATGCATCACGGTTCTTCCTACGGCATTTTACCTGGAAAGTTCACAGTTCACAGACTTTTTGTTTCAATTATACCTATGGGGAATAATTGACATGCTGCCCAGTTTTGATGCACTGGTTTTGGAAATCACAGCGTTTCTGCTCCATGGTTTTTACCACAATGTGGTAATGGGATTCGCTTGAATCCCATCCACTTTGTCCTGACTGTAAAATGCCGTTTCCTGCAGCATTTTCTCCACAGGCAAATCGCGATGTTTACGTCCCGTGGGGCCTTGGCCTTAAAGAAACAACCTGATTGGTTACCATTAGAGATGAGCGAGTAGTGTTCGATCGAGTAGGTGTTTGATCGAATACTACAGTATTCGAAATACTCGTACTCGTTTGAACACTACTAGCTGTTTGAAGTTTAAGGTTCGATGCAGAACCAGCATTGATTGGCCGAATGCTATACATTCTGCCAATCAACGCTGGTTCTTCTCTTACCTTTAGAAGTCTTCTCTGTGCAGCGTCTCCGCGGCGTCTTCCGGCTGGAATTCACTCTGCCAGGCATCCGGCCTAGGCAGAACCGACTGCGCATGCGCGGGCATGCCCTTGCATGCGCAGTCGGCTCTGCTCAGGTGTCAGGCCGGGCAGAGCCGACCGCGCATGCGCAGTCAGCTCTGCCTAGGCCCCGATGCCTAGGCAGAGTGAATTCCAGCCGGAAGAAGACGCGGGGACGCTGCGCCGGGAGAAGATTTCAAGGAGAATCCAGCCAGACCGTCACTCGTGAACTTGGTAAGTATAATTTTATCGAATTTTGCATACCCCTGAAACGAGCATTTCCCCCCATAGACTATAATGGGGTTCGATATCCGTTCGAACATTCGAACAGTGTGCGGCTGTTCGAATCGGATTTCGAACCTCGGACATTTTAGTGTTCGCTCATCTCTAGTTACCATAAGCACCTCCAGTTTACCTTTGGATCTCCCCACTTTACCACCTGAGGCTAATGCTTAGTTCACACATCAGTATGCTATCCGTCCGTTTCAATTGAGTTTGAGACTTTAAAATGGACGGATGGTATACTGATGTGTGAACCAAGCCTAAGGCTCCAGTATGTTCACACATTGACTCCTACTACAAAGTGAATTTCATTGAATCAAACCAAGACTGGCATCGATTTCTGCCACTGATCTACTGCAGGTGTGTGGGAGACTCAAAGCAGAAATAGCCCCGTCATCATCCATAATACATTTCATTTAATATACATAAACCTGCACAGAAATTCTTCCGCTGCATGTGAAGAGCTTTGTGAATACCCATTTACATATGTGGGATATGAATGGTCATTGGATTTTGCCTGGAATTATGTGCAGATCCAGAATGTAACACCTGTGAACACAACCATACCGATCTGTAGGCACATCCTGTGAATTTGTTTTACTAGTAGAAGGAAAGATCTATAGAATGCGTACAGGCGCCGATACTCGAGGATTTCTCTGTTCAGGAACTGCGCTTGTGGTTTGTTCTATAATGTATAAATGAACTGTCAAAGCAAAGAAAATATGTAGCATAAAAAATACCAGAGATGTTTTCATCCCGAGAATCATGGAGAAATAAATATCACTTTCTGCTCAAATGAAAGTCACTTCTACGTGGCGCCTTTGTGCGGTTATACAATATGACCAACAGTACGGCCATAATAACACTCACTGCGGCACTGGGGAGAACTACTTCATTGTCCTCAAAACATGAAATATGTCACTTCGTCCTTATTCGTAGCTCAGATGAACGGTAGTATCAGGCAGTGCTGACATTTATGGGCAGTATTATTTGTTATATTGTTGCTTTCCCTCCAATTGTAATTAATGGAACAGGATTTTGGTCATTACTTATTAAAGGGATTTTCTGCTGGTGTTATGTGGTTTGGGTAAGTCCATCGTGTGCTGCAATAATGTGTATTTAATGGGGTATTCCCATAATATCTGTTTTGATACCAAGACCTGTAACCATGACCAGAGAGTGTCCATTTTGTCTACCAGGAAATTAAGATGTTGGTTCGTACGGTAGACGAAAATTCTTCACTTTAAGGCTGCATTCACACTTCGGATACGCTGACTGATTCTGAACGTTAAAACACGTTCAGAATCAGCGCGTATAAAGCAGATCCCATTCATTTCAATGGGAGCCAGCATACGAGCGCTCCCCATTGAAATGAATAGGCTGCTTTTTTATCTATAGGCCCCTTCACACGGCGTAAGCGCTCGGCTCATTCCGAGCTGTACAAGCGAGCGCTTATAAACACTTCCCATTCACTTCAATGGGAGCGCTTGTAGAGAAAAAACCAGCCCATTCATTTCTATGGGGAGCGCACGAATGCCGGCTCCCATTGAAATGAATGGGATCTGCTTTATGTGTTTTAACGTTCAGAATCAGTAAGCGTATCCGCAACTTTTAGAAAGTGCCCTCCAGGAGATGTGAGAATTTTTATTGGACGCATGTAAACTAAAGTTGGGTGACCCATGCAATGTTCATTTTGCAAATACTGACAATGGTTCCCTGCCAGTTTTGAGCCTAAAGTGCTATCATTATATTGTGGGGTTTCTTCTGTCCTCAGAGAAACAGGAAAGTTACTAACAATACTTACGCTAGGTTTGCTCTAGTGTTCAGGTTTCCAAGCGGACCTGAAAAATGGAATCTACTTAAAAAGCAGATACCCATGGAGACCCCCGGACCCCATAGAATATAATAGGGGCTGCACGGTTTCTGCCTGCATATTTCTAGTGGAATAGGGGACAGTGTCCCCAAGCGGTCTCCAAACGCTAGTATGAAACAGCCCTACCTTCCCTCACCAATCCTCAGAACCCTCACTGCACCCAGTGTTCATTCTGGAGAACAATAATCATTCAAGGGTGTCAAATTTTAAGTTCAGCCAAGCTCAAAATTTGTAACAAACCTTTCTAGTTACAAAAAGGTTTGCTCCTTACTAGAGATGAGCGAACAGTAAAATGTTCGAGGTTCGATATTCGTTTCGAGTAGCCCCTCAATATTTGACTACTCAAATCGAATATCGAACCCCATTATAGTCTATGGGGGAAAATGCTCGTTTCAGGGGTAGGCAACATTCGATCAAATTATACTTACCAAGTCCACGAGTGAGGGTCGGGCTGGATCCTCCGAGAAGTCTTCTCCATGCAGTGTCCCCGCGGCATCTTCTGGCTCTGATTTCACTCTGCCAGGCATCGGGCCTGGGCAGAGTCGACTGCGCATGCCCGCACTACAAGCGGACATGCGCAGTCGGCTCTGCCCAGCCCCGATGCCTGGCAGAGTGGATGAAGAGCTGGAAGACGCCGCGGGGAAGCTGCACGGAGAAGACTTCTAAAGGTAAGAGAAGAACCAGCGTTGATTGGCCGACTGTATAGCATTCGGCCAATCAATGCTGGTTCTGCAACGAACTTTTACATTCGAACAGAGAGTGGTACTCGATTGAGTACGAGTATTTCGAATACTGTAGTATTCGATTCAATACCTACTCGATCGAGTACTACTCGCTCATCTCTACTCCTTACACTTAGAAAGCAGAACACTGCTTGCAAATGCGTTTGGTATTCCATTTGGAGGAGTTCCCATGTGGACTCCCCCGAATGGAATAACAACGCAGATGTGAACGAGGGGTTGGTGTCATCCAACTGCGTTCTCTGATAAAGTTTGCCCTCAATTCGGAAGTACACTCGGATGTGTGCATGGGGCCTTATAGTGTAACATAGCCTTTATTAAAACTTTGCCTAGGTTTTATAACTTTCTCATTGTCGTATCCTTCGGGGCAAATTTATTAAGACTGATTTTTAATACACCAGTCTTAATAAAGACATTGCATAGCTGACTTAGGAAGAGGCTCCGGCCTCTTCAGAAATCATGCCCACTCCCATGTGCCAAAATGGAGATCTCCACTACTGGCATGGCAGAAAACTGGTATGGGTTATTATGAATATTTCAGGCCGTGTCCATATTTGTGGAACATAAGTCGTGGCACATGTTTAACGCAAGAAACAGCCTTGCCCCAAACGTGCACCCAAGTAGATTCAATCCTGGCAAAAACTGGTGTAGAGGAATCGATAAATTTCCCCTATTGTATCCAAAATACAACTGCTGCTAATTTCCTAGTGTTACATTGTAAAAGTTTGGTTGCCAAAGCTTATATAGAGCAATGGCATTGTGAAGGTACACATGAATACCGTACGTTTCGAGACGTAGGCATGAATATAATGTTGCGACGTAGGAGACTTTTAGTGTTGTGTCCTTCTAGATATTTGCTCTGAATGTGATATTATTGTGCTCATTAAAGATCGACATGGCATTTATGCAGTCTCCAGCAAAGCTTTATTTTAGGCCATTTTATTTCAGCCTCTTCAATCAGGCCGTAATATTTCTGTTGTGGCGAGTGATTAGATGTAATGCGGCTTACGCTCCGCCGCTGTGAAAATCTATTATTTTATTAAAGTAATGTGCAATTCAGCTGTGTGATTGATAGATGGAGAAAAGTGATGTGAGGCCGTCAGTATCGCAGCATTGGATTCAGCCCAAAGACCCGATATAGTCTAACTTATGAGAACAGCCAGTTATTCTACATACCTCTATTAATAGTAATATGTATTGTCTTAAAGGAGTTTTCCAGGATTCATATATTGATGACCTATCCTTACCATCAGTGGGGGATCCAATACCCCGACCCCCACAGATCAGCTGATCGGCGCTACGTGGGGCCTTAGACTAAGTTAAGACTATTTTATTTCCCTTTGTTTGTGCAGTGTCAAGAAATACCCCAGAGATTGTCACTATAAATTGGTAGAGATTCTGCACAGACATTGTCAATGTTCATATCAGTCTCTCTACCTAATGGGGATCACAATCTAATTTTTCTATCGCAGGTAAACACTAGGGAAAATTTCACTGAAAGAGAATTAACTTATCAGTACGGTCCTGGTGTGTGGGAGGAAATAAGAGATCCAAGAGGATAGCCAAGCAAACATGGGGAGAGCATGCAAACTCCATAGTTATGTTTCCATGGACCTGGTGATCTTATTATCCTGTAAAGTGAATTCACTGGCCATTACAGATGCAGAAAGCATTAAATAATAGTGACAAAAAATAGGCATTTGTTCTACGCCGTCCTGAGCTATACTGCTTGTGTAGCATGAATGCTTCAGTAAAACATGAGTAGGCAAGAGCTCTATGCAAAGCGATAATTCAGGAGCTGACAACATGGGTTTGTTTTATATTTGCTACATCTGTACCCATAGAGTAGTTTCCATTAGAAACGTATAGAGTATGGATGAAAGACGGGCATAAAGATGCAGCATCAAGACAGTAGACGGGAATCAACATCAGACTCTGCAAAGGTCAAGATAGACAGAGTAGGGTAGTGAGCAGTAGGCAGGCGGAGGTCAGGACAGACAGAGTAGGGGAGCGAGCAGTAGACAGGCAGAGGTCAGGACAGACAGAGTAGGGTAGCGAGCAGTAGACAGGCAGAGGTCAGGACAGATAGAGTAGGGTAGCGAGCAGTAGACAGGCATAGGTCAGGAAAGAGTAGGGTAGCAAGCAGTATACAGGCAGAGGTCAGAACAGACAGAGTAGGGTAGTGAGCAGTAGACAGGCAGAGGTCAGGACAGACAGAGTACGGTAGCGAGCAGTAGACAGGCAGAGGTCAGGACAGAGTAGGGTAGCGAGCAGTAGACAGGCAGAGGTCAGGACAGACAGAGTAGGGTAGCGAGCAGTAGACAGGCAGAGGTCAGGACAGACAGAGTAGGGTAGCGAGCAGTAGACAGGCAGAGGTCAGGACGGACAGAGTAGCATAGCGAGCAGTAGACAGGCAGAAGTCAAGACAGACAGAGTAGGGTAGCGAGCAGTAGACAGGCAAAGGTCAGGACAGACAGAGTAGGGTAGCAAGCAGTAGACAGGCAAAGGTCAGGACTGACAGCAGATAGGTAGATAGGTCAAACATACAAACCAGGTCAGTAACAGAAGAAGCAGGAACAAACACTTTTTGTAAACAGCAGGGAAAAAAATGGACCAGAGTCAGAGTAAATAGGTAAAGGTCACTTATAAAGGATAGGGAACTGACACTGGCAGTGGCCTCTGGTGTGCTCTGTTTCTTTAAGAGAGCAGGAGAATGAGTGCATGCCAGGAGAAATAGGATATTGAAGCAGAGGCGTGAATGGGTGGGGGGATATATGCTTAAAAAAGCTGACAAGACAGTTTTGCACTCAGTTAGGCACAGCCCCCTTGTTCAGGACACACTTTTATTAGTCAATGCAGAAAGAGTCTACAACAAGCATCTTTCTTCGGAGGACCCAGTGTGACAACTAGAGCTGGGTAAATGTTTCTAGATTTGTTTTGTGTTTTGCAACTGGGGCCCCAAGTACATTTAGGGATGAACAAATTGGTACAAATATTACTTTTAAATTGACTTAAAACATAGTGTAGAATACTCTTAGGGCTCCTAGGAACCTATCTATAAAACATAGTGTAGAATATTCTTAGGGGTCCTAGGAACCTATCTATAAAACATAATGTAGGACGCTGTCAGGACTCCTAGTAACTTATCTATCTAATTTCTAGCTCTCTAAGGTAAACACAGCTAAAGTAAAACGCGACATTATTATACTCTAAGCTCTCTCTAAAAACCCCAGAGTAAAATAGGTGGAGGTGTAAAAAATAACAAAAAAAAAATATCATACTTACCGTCTCTTACCTCACTTCTCACGGCATCTAGCACTTTCCTTGTGAGGTCCTACACTCATTCTGTGACATCAAAATGCAGAGGTTATTTTAGTCTTCCCGAGATGAATCTCCATTTGTTTGGTGGTAACACTGAATGGAAATTCAACACTCATCACTGGGCTTTTCTTCAGATTAGAGGAAACTTCTGGGGGTCACCAGTAGCAGAGCCACATATATCTGCTATGAATGTCGCATGGATGTTGGTCCCACCTCTGAGAGCTGAACCTGTCTCTAAAATCAATTTCCTGATGTTTAAATCCACAATTATTATCACATTATGGAAGCTTAGAATAGAAATTAATTGGCTTTAAGGAAACAACATAGCTTTCCGTTGATTCTGTAACTCCCACCTACGCTGTTTCCATAAGTCTGACCATTGAGGATTGTCTTCAAGGTCGCTTTAAGGTAAGATGCTGGGGATGGAACCTGGGGGGTTAATTTTAGAGATGACTGCTGGTCTATTAGTCATTTACAGGGATCCTTTGGATATATCATAACTGTCTTTTGTGGGACTATCCCTTTAATGCTAATAGAAACCTTCTTATAAAAATATAAAATTACGGCTACAATTCTTTATAGTGCAGATTTCGATATCGTTAAACGATAATTCATTACGTAAATTTAGCTACATACTAGTAGAGAATCCTGAAATAACATTTCAGATAAAGATTTTTTTTTTTTTTTTTTTTTTTACATCCTGAAAAGAAATTCTAAAATTCGAAGGTGTGCTAAAAAAAATCTACAGTAGTAGAAGAGAGAGCATTGCTCCATACTAAGGGGGCACATAAATAATATGATATAGCTCACAGGCAATGTATTGTTTTGGGAAATTAGATTTTAGGGATTTTTTGAGAAGTCAATGTCTGGTATGGCGCCAGAAACTCTAGTTCACATTGTCATGGAAACCGGATGATACATTGATTTTCTTTTTTCTTTAATGGAGTTTGGAAAGAAGAAAACAGCAGGAAAATTGCAGGGCACCAAACTAATGACTGTTCTATGAAACTCTATTAAGATGGTCAATAGTTTGTATATTCTAGCTTTTTATTCATATAGTGCTGTTCCTCTAATGCATGCGCCGAAATCTTACACCTATCATAACCCGGCCGGTTCCTAATACTTAGTATATGTACATATTACAGATAATGGTAGTCGAAGACTGAAGATCACAGGACACCATGGGTTGAACATGTTTCCATTCTTTGCAGGTACTGATCATATCAACCTATAACTGTCAAACAGTAGGATTTTACTGCTGAGACCATGTAAACAATTTATAGCTCTGTTTTCCTATTAAAACCCTTCAGGCATAACATGTTTCCTCTGACTTCTTATTTTCTAGTTCTTCTTTTCGATGGAAACTCTTAAGACCGTGGCAGAAGATTTAGAATGTAGTCCGCTACTGTCTAGCTTTGGCTTCGTGCTCAAAAAAAAATAGCATCTAGATCAATTGAAAGTATATGGATATGTATTGTGTATATTTATAATGTATTTAATATCAGAATTAGGGTTGAGACGATCTTGAGATTTCAGGATCGATTTTAAAATCCGATCATCTTCCAGCCGATCCTGATCCCGATCGTGAAATTTGCTTGATTGCCAACCAGGATCCGATCTTTCCCAATCCCGATCGCTCAACACTACTATTATATATACAGTGGGGTTGAGCCGATGTTGAAAGTTCAAAATCCGATTTCCGATAATTTTCCAACCGATCCCAATCGCGAAATTTGCTCGATCGCCAATCGAGATCCGATCTTTTCCAATCCGATCGCTCAACCCTAATCAAAATCTTTTACCAGTTCTAATTGGAAACTGTCAACAAGTAGGGTATTGCTGGTTTTCTTGGTAGTTGCTGGTTGATAGTTTTGTTTGTATTCTGTTTTGGACTTATATCCAGGGATATCTGCCAGAAAATGGTTACATGGTTAAAGCTTCCCCCTTCAGTCCTTTGCTGGCTACAGATCTACGCTGGTGCAGCTGGGGAATGGCCATGCACTGGAGTTTTCAGGATATCAGTAAGGAACAGGAACATGAGATCATGACAACTGGAAGTCTATTGAAAGCTCCCAGGCCTGCCATTACTATACTTCTGTTACAGGTTGCCATAGTTGAATGGATTTTTCAATATATTGCAATAATTAGTGTTACAATATATTGTACTGGGGATAATGCTCCTGCCACACCCTGACTGAGCAAGTTCCTAGTTCTCTAGTATGTTGAAAAGGTGTTATATCTGCTGATTGTTTTTGGCTGCATTCACAGTAGCGCTCAGTTTCCGTTTGGGGATTCTGTCCCCCATTCCACTTGAAAAATTTGGAAAGAAAAGTAGAAACTGGACAGAAACCCAACAGACCCAATTATAGTCTAGGCGGTTTGGGTTTCCGTTTTTCTGGTCTTCAAGTGGAAGAATAGAAATCTGAATGCTAGTGTGAACCTAGCATAAGTGTTACTGATCTTGGCTTCTTATTTGATCTTGCCTCTGCATACAGTTTATATCTATCCGTGTTTGACCTCAGCCTGTTCTTGACTGTTGAATCTGCGCTGCCAGCAGAGACCTTGGGCTGAGTTCACAATCTGCTTTTTTCTGATTCCTGATCAAACTGCACCTTCACCTGCCTGGTCAGCTGGAACAAACAGCAGAACCACTCCAAGAGCTAGCAACTTGGTGGTCTCCCTGCAGCAAAGTCCAGATCCTCATGTCAGAAGAGTGAAGACCAGTCACCTATGAGTAGTGTTTGGTGACCCACTGGCTCTACAACCCACTGTTGGCTAAACAGGTAATCAGTGTCAACTGAAGCCTTAATAAATCCAGAAGGGTTATCATGTAATATAACATGAAAAACAGGGAGGTACATTGCATGAGTACATTACATACCTATTATGGGCTTGGCACATTTCTTTTGAACTGGGAAAATATGTTACTCACATTCTGCCACTCTGTATCTAATACAATATGGCCACCAAAAATTGTCCCTTTATGGAATCAGATGCAGCACCAATGAGTGACAAGATCTGGAGAAAATTTTGTGGCATATTATCAGAGTGCTTGGCCTTCCAGCTGAAAAAACAAGAACATACTCTGAAATGGAGCCGATTTTAAGACCGCAAGAACAAAAATTGGCATGAAGAAAAAAACTTGGATTTTCCTGCCTCTTACCCCCCAATGGGTACAAATGTCACATCAACATTGAGTTGGCAGAATGAAAAGTTAAAGAATTTCTAGAAACCTTTGAAGCACACTATAAGCAAGAATATCTTCTGAAAAAGAAAGTATTTTATTACCCTGAGAATAACTCTTGCAAGACAGAAAAGAACCTGCATTATCCTGCCGGTTATCCCTGTATGGGAGCAAATGCCACACCAACATTGTGTTGGCAGGGTGACCATTTACAGAATTTCAAGAACAATTTGAGGCAAATTATCGGCTTTACTGGCCTGGCTGCGGAAAAAGCTGTTTGTGGTTGCAGCTACTCAAACTGACACTTCAGCATTTGCTATACTGCCACTCAATGTGCACTCTACTTTATAACCATGAAGTGAATGTAAACAATGGCTTGCCCTGGTAAAGCTGTCAGTGGTTCAGAGTGTAGGAACTGGAAGAGGCAGATCGGTCTCGCCTGGTGTTGAAACTATGACTGTCCTGCACTCATGAGTTGATGTAAGTATTAGGAAGCACCAGGCCTTGCTGCTGCATGTAGAGACTGTGGCGTGCCCTTTCCTACATAGACATTTACCACTTAGTAGAGGCCAACATGGCAATATCAAGCAGGGACAACTTCCTTGAGAAATATTGGTGCTAAGTATGCTCCATTGAGACTGTCTACTGCCATCAGTTGGAGAAATGCAGTTTATTATAGCAAGTGGTGTGGCAGCGACTGCATCACCAGTAAAAGTTGCAGTTGTAAAAAGTTAAAGTGAAAGTCTAGTTGGGCTGTGAGGAACGCCCCTCCTAGTGCTCTCCAATAGCCCTCTACTGCCCAGTAGGTTTGAGCGATCGGGATCGGAAAAGGTCAGATTCCGATCGGCGATCGAGTAAATTTCATGATCGCGATCAGAATTCTGATCCCAATCTTTTTCGGTGGGATCGAGGTCTCACGTTAGTTCCCACAATGCTTGGCTACTGGCCATTGGTTTGGTTGAGCAATCGGGATTGGGAAAGATCGGATCCCAATCATCAATCGAGCAAATTTCACGATCGGGATCGGCTGGAAAATTAAAATTGGATTTTAAAAATGATCCTGAAATCTCAAGATTGGCTCAACCCTACTGCCGAGCGAAAACCCTGAGCAGTGAGGAACACCTCCCTGTACAGAGCTATGGACAAGTACTGTCAGGGGGCATTCCTCACAGCCTAGCTAGGCTGCTAGGAACACCCTTCTGATGGTGGGCAGAGAACAGTGCCAAAACTAATGGCACTGATATCTCCAGCCCAGGAGTGCATAACGGGAAAGCCGACAGTACACCGAATTCAGCGCACTGTCGGCTTTCTAGCAGTATATAAAACTGCATGTGCTCAAGGACATGAAAGGTCCTCTTTAAGAAAAACTATTGTTAAGAAGCAAATATTTTTTCAGAATAACTCTCCATCACACAAAAGAGGTTTTTTTTCAGATTAGCACAGGCTGTTAGCCTGTGTCAGGGGAATCATAATACCCCAGAGATATGCTGTCTGTAAAGGAAAATTAATTAACAGGCCAAGATCGGCTACAGCCATTCTTAGCCTGGAGAACCACAAGACACATGGTGGTAGTGTATCAAAATGGATTCTGCTTTAATGGTGGCTAGAACAAAGTATATATCACATGGCATAGACAGAACAGGATTGGCTAGTATAATTAGCATACATCCATTGGTGGAGAAGTTTGTAACAATAGCCCTGATGCATATCTATTGGATAAGAAACTGGAGAGAGGTCACACCCCCCCTGAGGGCTAGTTCTACTCTGAAATGGAGTCTTGTGAGCACATGGTATGGTGACCGCATAGTCACACAAAATGGCAGCCATCAGCACATGTCTCAAATACACATCCTAGATGTCTATCTCATGGTATTCTAAAGACAATAGACATCCTTGTTGGAGACAATTAGCTTAATTACCCTTCTCTTGTCCCTTTATCTTTAAAAGGGTCTTTGGTCTTTGATCCTTTCCTAACAATGCCCCTGATTCCAGACGATCTGTCCCCATCCCTTGTAAGATAGCATCACCCAATACACAGAGCATAGTATTTACATAACCAGTCTGGCAAGTCTCCAAATTGCTAATCTATGGACAGATAGAACAATCTCAGCCCCCACCTCTATACACAATTTTTCATAAGATATTATTAGCCCCCCACACCTGTATATTGGGTGACCACCAAAAAAGTGTTACTGAGATTTTTTTTTTAAAATTAGTACAAGCTGCAATAATATATAAAAGAGCAGCAACAAAAAAAGCACAGTAAGTAAGCGGCCATTTTCATGTGGCCTGTGGGCATGCGCAGACGGCTCTGCCCAAGACCTACAAGTTTCAAAGCCTGCGCTGGAAGAAGACACAGGAAGATGACATTCCTGATGAAGATGGAGATGGCGCTGGAGAGTTCTCTGGCAGCATTTGGGGACGCCGCGAGTGCTGTTTGCGGGCTGTGGCCGGCCCCAGTGCTGCAGAGAACTCATTTGCATACCGGCAAAAACCGGTATTTCAAGCAAACAGTGGCCCAGAGAAGACTTCTAAAGGTAGGAGATGAATAGCCTTTCTTAAGGCTATTCCGACATGGTAGGGAGAAAAAGATGTGTTTAAATGATAGGATCCCTTTAAGCTTTTCAGAACTGAGTGCTCTGTAAGATGCGATGAGATAAATCACAGACCTATCCCTAGCTCCACCAGGAACAACATCTGCAAGGGGTTTGTATGTTGTCCCTGTGTTTGCGTGGATTTCCTCCCATTCTACAAAGACATACTGATAGGAAAAAAAACGAAACTGGAATCCTTAACCAAATTGAAGCTAAAGTAAGGATGAAGACTAGAGATGAGCGAACAGTAAAATGTTCGAGATTCAATATTCGTTTCGAGTAGCCCCTCAATATTCGACTACTGGAATCGAATATCGAACCCTATTATAGTCTATGGGGGGAAAATGCTCATTTCAGGGGTAGGCAACATTTGATCAAATTATACTTACCAAGTCCACAAGTGAGGGTCAGGCTGGATCCTCCGAGCAGTCTTCTCCGTGCAGCGTCCCCGCGGCGTCTTCCAGCTCTGAATTCACTCTGCCAGGCATCGGGCCTGGGCAGAGCCGACTGCGCATGTCCGCACTACAAGCGGGCATGCGCAGTCGGCTCTGCCCAGGCCCGATGCCTGTCAGAGTGAATGAAGAGCCGGAAGACGCCGCAGGGAAGCTGCACAGAGAAGACTTCTAAAGGTAGGAGAAGAACCAGCGTTGATTGGCTGACTGTATAGCATTCGGCCAATCAATGCTGGTTCTGCATCGAACTTTACCATTCGAATAGCGAGTGGTACTCGATCGAGTACGAGTATATGGAATACCGTAGTATTCGATCGAATACCTACTCGATCGAGTACTACTCGCTCATCTCTAGTGAAGACATCTGGACAATACATGGCTCGTGCACCCCTACATCAGCCCCATTACATCTCCATACAAAATGTTTCTGTTTTACAGCTTTGTGCATAAGAGAGAGATTGAGATTTAGTAATGGAAAGTAAAGAATTTTTGACTCTATCTTTACATTGTTCCCATGTGTGAACATTACACCCATCTCCTTTTGCAGCCCATAATTATAATAAAACGCACAATAAACTCCATTTCAATGTACCATTAGTCACTGTTATTGGAATTTAATTAAAGTCAAGTGAAAGTTTTCAAGTAGTTTTTCGTGGAATGATATTTGGAGCATGCTTGAATTATCCTCGCTCTGCATTTATCCATAGCCCCCATACAATAAAACTGTATTTTTTTTTTTAAACAAGGTGAATTATAGACTTTTACATGTTAATTACGTGCTGTTCTTTTTTATGCATGGCGTATCATTGCTAACTTTACGTCGAAAATTAGTAGCTCTCCCTCTATCCGGTTATGTTATTGCTTATGTTTGCTATTTAATGATGTGATTAATTAAGGGTAATTGAACGACATTCTCATCAAGTTAACTCTAATTAGGGGATTTTTTTAGCAGCCGATGTGCGTGGTTGCTGCATCGGGATATATTGTATACGGCAAGTAATGGAGAGTGTAAAATGCCATCTAAAAAGCTATCGCAGGAGAAGACAACAGTCTGACATCTATCAGTGTTTATTGTGTAATCTTAAAAACTTAGTGACCTGTGTCAGTGGTTTACAAGGTGACATCGTATGTCACGGACAAAAAGGGAATGTTTGCTTTATACATTCACTATAAACTGGGTATAGAGAAAAACACACCAAATAATGAGTAGTCCTGGATTTACATCTCAACAGCCTATAGGCGCCAAGTGACTTTGGACACCAATTAGGCCACCCGATAGGTTATTAGTAGTTAGAATGGTGGATCACCAACTTCTTCTCAGTATACTCCACTCTATACTCTATACTCCACAGGTTCACATCTGTGCATGAATTTCCGTTCAGGCATTCCACTTGGGAACCCCCTGAATGGAGATCTAATTCGCATAAAAATGCTGCTACTTAAGGAAACTTTCAGACCCCATAGACTGCAATGGGGTCCAAAAAGTGCTGCTTGCAGGAATTTTCTCTCCACATTTTTGATAAGGAGAGGGAAACGGAATAGCCCGAATGCAGATGTGAATCAGGCTTTAGGGTAGCAGGACACAACCGTGATTATGTATTAGCCAGGCTTGAACTTTTTCCTGGGAGCTGAACTCCTAGCAGTATAGTTATCTAGGATGTTAGAAGTCCCTGCCTCCCAGAGACATACTATACCATATCAATTATACTACAGGATAGATGTCGCTGAGAGGCAGGGACTCCTAACTAGGGTTGAGCCGATCTTGAGATTTCAGGATCGATTTTAAAATCCGATTTCTGATCATTTTCCAACTGATCGCAATTGTGAAATTTGCTCGATCGCTGATCGGGATCCGATCTTTCCCGATCCCGATCACTCCACCCTAATTGTATATTATATATGCAGAAGGGTTGAGCCGATCTTGAGATTTCAAGATCCAATTTCCAATCATTTTCCAGCCGATCCCAATCGTGAATGGAATACCGAACGCAACTGTAAGCGGTGTGCCAATGAAAGCACACAAACCCCATAGACTATAATTGAGTCCGTGTACTTGCCACCAGATCTCCGCAGGGAGCATGCGGACAGGAAAGTAGTTCACAATCTACTTTCCTGTCTGTATGATTCATGTGGGCAGCGCGGGAAGCACATGGACCCCAATTATAGTCTATGCAGACCGTGTACTTTTACTGCACAGTGCTTGCAATTCCATTTGTTATTCCATTCGGGGGTTCCCATGCAGACTCCTCCGGGCAGAATACCAACATAGATGTGAACGAGGGGTTATATGATTTATGTAAAGTGGCTGGAAAAAAATGAGATACCTACGCATAGCCAGTTTATGGTGAAATTATGTTCTTTCCACTTCCGGGTTATGGCCCCAACAGTGCTCACTTGGACCTTCAGTAGTTTAGAAATTCTTCTGTAACCAATGCCAACAGTATGTTTTGTAACATTTTGCAAAGGTTTTGAGACAGTTCACTGGTTTTACCCATCCTGAGATGTTTCTTGTGTGGTCCCTTAGTAATGAGAAACCTTTTTACAGGAAATCAGTTGACCCCGCTGATATTATTTATCATTGTCAATATTGCTTTCTAATTCCTGATAGATCTCAGCTATGGCTTTTTGCAATTCTCTTTCTCCATGTGTGTCAGTGCTGCAATTCTTTGATAATGGCGTATGTCAGTGAGGTCATATTTTTTCCCTGTGTCAATTCTCATTATAACACATAACTTAATTTATGGGCATCAGTGGTTAGATTTCTTTGCCTGTTGCGGATTGGATGGGTTGTTACCAACATCTGGTGAGAATGTTTTGTCAATAGCATCTTTAGAAATATATTTACTTACAAAACTGGTGATGTGTTCAATACTTAGTTGACTCACCATGTATGCAATCCTATGATAATGGCTAGTAACAGAGAACAACAGTGAGTCAGTGCTGCAATTCTTTGATGACGGTGTATGCCAGTGAGGTCATATTTTTTCCCTGTGTCAATTCTTATTATAACACATAACTCAATTTATGGACATCAATGCTTAGATTTCTTTGCCTATGTGGATTGGATGGGTTGTTACCAACATCTGGTGATAATGTCATATTAATAGCATCTTTAGAAATATACTGTTCATGTGTTCAATACTTAGTTCACCCACCATGTATGCAATCCTATGATAATGGCTAGTAACAGAGAACAACAGTGAGTCCGTGCTGCAATTCTTTGATAATGGTGTATGTCAGTGAGGCCATAAAGAATAAAGGTCCTGCAAGTGTCCATTGGCTAATGATGGTCATGTGATGTGATATGAAGGAGCTAATGGTGTTATATTTGTTTTTGGGAGAATAGTAGGTCTTCTTGAGTTGACATGAGGTCTGAAATCTTAGTAATATATATAAAATTTTGCAGCGTTTTATAGATTTTAGTGTTCACAGTCTGTTGTCCTAATCGCTTGCCAATGGCTGTGATCATCAATTCAGGAACTTTCTAAGGTCTTGCACTTATCAGAAGCGCAGCCATGATTTCCTTATTGTGTCCGGTTATCTTCTCATACCTGTAGTGTCTCTGCCTGATAACCTGTCCGCGATAAGGACATTATCGCCAGGTTTCAAAAAATGGTTCCAAATTTTCTGAAGTGGTTTTACAGTCCCCCCTGCGCTTCTTTCCAGCATTACCTCTATTGTTACATCTCACGTGGCGAACATTTCTGGTTATTTTGAAACTTATTCACAAAACCATTTTGCTCTTTATAATGGCAGCGGTAGAAAATCACTTCTCCGAATAACAAATAGTATAAATTGTATGTAATAGCTCAAAATTCATTTTCCTTTAAGAAAGCGTTTTTTTGGTTTTTTTTGCTTTTTTTTCAAAAAAGGTTTTGTAAATAAATGTTTAAGTACGACATAAAGAAAAGCGGCGCTCTATGCTTCCAAATAGTTACACAAAGTGTCTTTTTGTCATGTGCGCGTAATGTGTCAATTTGTCAAGTAGTTTACATAATAACTTGTCTTAAAGCAGTTTTGATAATTACAAGTCTTAAAATGAACAATACTTCTAAGACAAAGCTGTGATTGAGACGCAAACCTTAAGCCATGGCTGTTTCTGTAGAATTAAACGAACAAGCAAATAATAAAGTAATACAAGTATCGAGAATGGAACAAGTCTAATAATGTATGAGATGTACTAGAGCCTAAAGTTGATCGGTTCAATTTTCTATCTCATAATTGACACATTTTCCAGGACAATTCCAAATTTTCAGAATCATTCCTGAGAAATTGAGGGGGGTTGCGTAAAACCTCACCCCAAAATGCTCAATTGGACGTTAGCCCTTATGGCCAACATAAAGGTTAGAGAATATCCTATATGAGGGTAACAACCAAAACATGAAGCAAGATAGCTATTAAGATATGGATGGAACAAGATAGCGCGGCTGTCACATCTCTGCCTGTTCGGGTCACTGTGCCACCCTCTGCTCACATGTGGCGGTGCAGTTTGGTTCTTTGCTTAAAGTTTTTGATTGCACTATGTGAACATGGCTCTAGTTAGTTAATTGATTTTCCAACACACCCATCTCCTTTACCTTAATTTCTCTCTGCTCCTCTAATGGTTAATCTGACCTTGCGCTGTGATTGACAGCCTGCCTTCCTGTCAACTCCAGGGACGGGTTCTTCCTCCCTAATTAGCCTTGGCTCTCATTCACACCTATGCTTGCTATTGCCTTGTGCGTACTTGCTTTTTGCTGTCACTATTTTTGCTTGCATTGTAATCCTTGACCTCTGGCTTTCCCTACTGACTATTCTTTGGACTCCGATTTGGCACTGCATCGCTCGACTCTTTACTGACCCTTGGCTAGCTGACCTCCCTTTGTTGTTGTCCGTCTTGTCTGTGTTTTGTGTCTCACATATCCAGGAAGGGAATGTCTTTGTGGTTGCCGCCTATTACGTAGGATAGGGCCTGGCAATAGGAAGGGACAGTTGGGGGCTTCAGTTTAGGGCTCACTGTCCTTGTGTTCCGTCCCAGGGTTTTCAACAGCTACTGGGGAATTGCTGTCCTAGCAATTCCCTAACAGCAGCACTGAAAATCACCCATTGTACCCTCTATACCAGAACTTATATCTATAGTCATTGATTAAATTGGCCCTGAATGCGCCGGAACTCAGTTTCAGCATAATTGTAAAATGACTTAAATGTTTCTGAAGTGGAATGTGAGGAACTTAAAAAAGCCGCAATGGCTTTGCTAATCGCAGTGTGTCCACTTTGCCTGCACTGTACAACACTGCAATTTTTCCTGTGGGCAAATCGCGGCATTTCTGGTTCATGGGGCCCCGGCCTTAATAAGTCATTTAACTCCTATGCGCTGAGATAACTTACTATGTGAACATGTCTTACATTTGTTTTCTAGTCTCTGTTCACATTGCAGTTTGTCTCAGTTATGTCAGGATTACTTTACTGTTTATGACAACAACATGATTTGCTATTCTAAAATGAAAACAAAAATACCAAAAAATCTATTGTAAGGTAATGGGACTGAGCAGCAGTCATTGGGATTCAATTCAGAATATGTCCATCCAAGCTGTCATACGTCCAACGAAAGAATCTATTAAATGCACAAAAAATAAAACCATCTCCCAGCCCTTCATCTAATATTCATTCTTCTACAAGTTCGGTTTTATTCTACCTCTCACTACAGTTAAAGTTGAAAAATTTATAGGGAAATCTTCTCTGTGTCCAAAGAGCTCAGCCATGTCCCACTCTGCTCCTTGTAATAGTCATGTGACTGGTTGTAAGACCCCTGACAGCAGCAGGAGCCCCCCCCCCCCTCTACCGTTGGACTAAAGATCATTATTGATATATAAAGCCTTTATTGATATATAATATTTTTTAAAAAAAATTCCAAGTCGCCATCTATATTTTAAAACAATACTATAGCCTGTAATATCCACCCTCACCACTAAATCTAATAAAACAGTATTACAATAGAAGATAACACCTCTATACATAAACTCATTGACCCATCATTACATCCATTTCTAACGATAATTGAGGAGATTTCTTTGCAGCAGCCACCTCACTTACAGCACACTGATGTTGATATCACACAGAATCCACCAGCCAGAATAGGTTATTTCGCTGCTTATCTCCTCCCCTCTCTCTAATGGCCTCTTCAAAGGTCACAGAGCATGCCTTGAAAACTCTCCCTTGAAAGTCAGTAGGATCTGCTTCAGAATATTGAGTTTATGGCCCGTGGACAGTCTACAAGAAATCACAAACTATTTCATGCTAGGTTCACAATAGCGTTCAGGTTTCCAATCTATGGGTCCGGTTGAGGACCTGAAAAATGGAAACCCTATCTACTTAAAAAGCAGCTACCGGTGGAAACCTGTAGACCCCATAATGGGGACCTCTGTTTTTTTGTCCAGATTTCACCCAGAATTGGCAGAGAGTAGAGATGAGCGAACACTAAAATGTTCGAGGTTCGAAATTCGATTCGAACAGCCGCTCACTGTTCGAGTGTTCGAATGGGTTTCGAACCCCATTATAGTCTATGGGGAACATAAACTCGTTAAGGGGGAAACCCAAATTCGTGTCTGGAGGGTCACCAAGTCCACTATGACACCCCAGGAAATGATACCAACACCCTGGAATGACACTGGGACAGCAGGGGAAGCATGTCTGGGGGCATAAAAGTCACTTTATTTCATGGAAATCCCTGTCAGTTTGCGATTTTCGCAAGCTAACTTTTCCCCATAGAAATGCATTGGCCAGTGCTGATTGGCCAGAGTACGGAACTCGACCAATCAGCGCTGGCTCTGCTGGAGGAGGCGGAGTCTAAGATAGCTCCACACCAGTCTCCATTCAGGTCCGACCTTAGACTCCGCCTCCTCCGGCAGAGCCAGCGCTGATTGGCCGAAGGCTGGCCAATGCATTCCTATGCGAATGCAGACTTAGCAGTGCTGAGTCAGTTTTGCTCAACTACACATCTGATGCACACTCGGCACTGCTACATCAGATGTAGCAATCTGATGTAGCAGAGCCGAGGGTGCACTAGAACCCCTGTGCAAACTCAGTTCACGCTAATAGAATGCATTGGCCAGCGCTGATTGGCCAATGCATTCTATTAGCCCGATGAAGTAGAGCTGAATGTGTGTGCTAAGCACACACATTCAGCACTGCTTCATCAAGCCAATACAATGCATTAGCCAGTGCTGATTGGCCAGAGTACGGAATTCGGCCAATCAGCGCTGGCTCTGCTGGAGGAGGCGGAGTCTAAGATCGCTCCACACCAGTCTCCATTCAGGTCCGACCTTAGACTCCGCCTCCTCCAGCAGAGCCAGCGCTGATTGGCCGAATTCCGTACTCTGGCCAATCAGCACTGGCTAATGCATTGTATTGGCTTGATGAAGCAGAGTGTGCACAAGGGTTCAAGCGCACCCTCGGCTCTGATGTAGCAGAGCCGAGGCTGCACAAGGGTTCAAGCGCACCCTCGGCTCTGATGTAGGAGAGCCGAGGGTGCACTTGAACCCTTGTGCACCCTCAGCTCTGCTACATCAGAGCCGAGGGTGCGCTTGAACCCTTGTGCACACTCTGCTTCATCAAGCTAATAGAATGCATTGGCCAGCGCTGATTGGCCAGAGTACGGAACTCGACCAATCAGCGCTGGCTCTGCTGGAGGAGGCGGAGTCTAAGATAGCTCCACACCAGTCTCCATTCAGGTCCGACCTTAGACTCCGCCTCCTCCGGCAGAGCCAGCGCTGATTGGCCGAAGGCTGGCCAATGCATTCCTATGCGAATGCAGACTTAGCAGTGCTGAGTCAGTTTTGCTCAACTACACATCTGATGCACACTCGGCACTGCTACATCAGATGTAGCAATCTGATGTAGCAGAGCCGAGGGTGCACTAGAACCCCTGTGCAAACTCAGTTCACGCTAATAGAATGCATTGGCCAGCGCTGATTGGCCAATGCATTCTATTAGCCCGATGAAGTAGAGCTGAATGTGTGTGCTAAGCACACACATTCAGCACTGCTTCATCAAGCCAATACAATGCATTAGCCAGTGCTGATTGGCCAGAGTACGGAATTCGGCCAATCAGCGCTGGCTCTGCTGGAGGAGGCGGAGTCTAAGATCGCTCCACACCAGTCTCCATTCAGGTCCGACCTTAGACTCCGCCTCCTCCAGCAGAGCCAGCGCTGATTGGCCGAATTCCGTACTCTGGCCAATCAGCACTGGCTAATGCATTGTATTGGCTTGATGAAGCAGTGCTGAATGTGTGTGCTTAGCACACACATTCAGCTCTACTTCATCGGGCTAATAGAATGCATTGGCCAGCGCTGATTGGCCGAATTCCGTACTCTGGCCAATCAGCACTGGCTAATGCATTGTATTGGCGTGATGAAGCAGTGCTGAATGTGTGTGCTTAGCACACACATTCAGCTCTACTTCATCGGGCTAATAGAATGCATTGGCCAATCAGCGCTGGCCAATGCATTCTATTAGCGTGAACTGAGTTTGCACAGGGGTTCTAGTGCACCCTCGGCTCTGCTACATCAGATTGCTACATCTGATGTAGCAGTGCCGAGTGTGCATCAGATGTGTAGTTGAGCAAAACTGACTCAGCACTGCTAAGTCTGCATTCGCATAGGAATGCATTGGCCAGCCTTCGGCCAATCAGCGCTGGCTCTGCCGGAGGAGGCGGAGTCTAAGGTCGGACCTGAATGGAGACTGGTGTGGAGCGATCTTAGACTCCGCCTCCTCCAGCAGAGCCAGCGCTGATTGGCCGAATTCCGTACTCTGGCCAATCAGCACTGGCTAATGCATTGTATTGGCTTGATGAAGCAGTGCTGAATGTGTGTGCTTAGCACACACATTCAGCTCTACTTCATCGGGCTAATAGAATGCATTGGCCAGCGCTGATTGGCCGAATTCCGTACTCTGGCCAATCAGCACTGGCTAATGCATTGTATTGGCTTGATGAAGCAGTGCTGAATGTGTGTGCTTAGCACACACATTCAGCTCTACTTCATCGGGCTAATAGAATGCATTGGCCAATCAGCGCTGGCCAATGCATTCTATTAGCGTGAACTGAGTTTGCACAGGGGTTCTAGTGCACCCTCGGCTCTGCTACATCAGATTGCTACATCTGATGTAGCAGTGCCGAGTGTGCATCAGATGTGTAGTTGAGCAAAACTGACTCAGCACTGCTAAGTCTCTGCATTCGCATAGGAATGCATTGGCCAGCCTTCGGCCAATCAGCGCTGGCTCTGCCGGAGGAGGCGGAGTCTAAGGTCGGACCTGAATGGAGACTGGTGTGGAGCGATCTTAGACTCCGCCTCCTCCAGCAGAGCCAGCGCTGATTGGTCGAGTTCCGTACTCTGGCCAATCAGCGCTGGCCAATGCATTCTATTAGCTTGATGAAGCAGAGTGTGCACAAGGGTTCAAGCGCACCCTCGGCTCTGATGTAGCAGAGCTGAGGGTGCACAAGGGTTCAAGTGCACCCTCGGCTCTCCTACATCAGAGCCGAGGGTGCGCTTGAACCCTTGTGCAGCCTCGGCTCTGCTACATCAGAGCCGAGGGTGCGCTTGAACCCTTGTGCACACTCTGCTTCATCAAGCTAATAGAATGCATTGGCCAGCACTGATTGGCCAGAGTACGGAATTCGGCCAATCAGCGCTGGCCAATGCATCCCTATGGGAAAAAGTTTATCTCACAAAAATCACAATTACACACCCGATAGAGCCCCAAAAAGTTATTTTTAATAACATTCCCCCCTAAATAAAGGTTATCCCTAGCTATCCCTGCCTGTACAGCTATCCCTGTCTCATAGTCACAAAGTTCAAAAGAATCTATTAAATGCACAAAAAATAAAACCATCTCCCAGCCCTTCATCTAATATTCATTCTTCTACAAGTTCGGTTTTATTCTACCTCTCACTACAGTTAAAGTTGAAAAATTTATAGGGAAATCTTCTCTGTGTCCAAAGAGCTCAGCCATGTCCCACTCTGCTCCTTGTAATAGTCATGTGACTGGTTGTAAGACCCCTGACAGCAGCAGGAGCCCCCCCCCCCCCCTCTACCGTTGGACTAAAGATCATTATTGATATATAAAGCCTTTATTGATATATAATATTTTTTAAAAAAAATTCCAAGTCGCCATCTATATTTTAAAACAATACTATAGCCTGTAATATCCACCCTCACCACTAAATCTAATAAAACAGTATTACAATAGAAGATAACACCTCTATACATAAACTCATTGACCCATCATTACATCCATTTCTAACGATAATTGAGGAGATTTCTTTGCAGCAGCCACCTCACTTACAGCACACTGATGTTGATATCACACAGAATCCACCAGCCAGAATAGGTTATTTCGCTGCTTATCTCCTCCCCTCTCTCTAATGGCCTCTTCAAAGGTCACAGAGCATGCCTTGAAAACTCTCCCTTGAAAGTCAGTAGGATCTGCTTCAGAATATTGAGTTTATGGCCCGTGGACAGTCTACAAGAAATCACAAACTATTTCATGCTAGGTTCACAATAGCGTTCAGGTTTCCAATCTATGGGTCCGGTTGAGGACCTGAAAAATGGAAACCCTATCTACTTAAAAAGCAGCTACCGGTGGAAACCTGTAGACCCCATAATGGGGACCTCTGTTTTTTTGTCCAGATTTCACCCAGAATTGGCAGTGTGCACAAGGGTTCAAGCGCACCCTCGGCTCTGATGTAGGAGAGCCGAGGGTGCACTTGAACCCTTGTGCACCCTCAGCTCTGCTACATCAGAGCCGAGGGTGCGCTTGAACCCTTGTGCACACTCTGCTTCATCAAGCTAATAGAATGCATTGGCCAGCGCTGATTGGCCAGAGTACGGAACTCGACCAATCAGCGCTGGCTCTGCTGGAGGAGGCGGAGTCTAAGATCGCTCCACACCAGTCTCCATTCAGGTCCGACCTTAGACTCCGCCTCCTCTGGCAGAGCCAGCGCTGATTGGCCGAAGGCTGGCCAATGCATTCCTATGCGAATGCAGAGACTTAGCAGTGCTGAGTCAGTTTTGCTCAACTACACATCTGATGCACACTCGGCACTGCTACATCAGATGTAGCAATCTGATGTAGCAGAGCCGAGGGTGCACTAGAACCCCTGTGCAAACTCAGTTCACGCTAATAGAATGCATTGGCCAGCGCTGATTGGCCAATGCATTCTATTAGCCCGATGAAGTAGAGCTGAATGTGTGTGCTAAGCACACACATTCAGCACTGCTTCATCAAGCCAATACAATGCATTAGCCAGTGCTGATTGGCCAGAGTACGGAATTCGGCCAATCAGCGCTGGCTCTGCTGGAGGAGGCGGAGTCTAAGATCGCTCCACACCAGTCTCCATTCAGGTCCGACCTTAGACTCCGCCTCCTCCAGCAGAGCCAGCGCTGATTGGCCGAATTCCGTACTCTGGCCAATCAGCACTGGCTAATGCATTGTATTGGCTTGATGAAGCAGTGCTGAATGTGTGTGCTTAGCACACACATTCAGCTCTACTTCATCGGGCTAATAGAATGCATTGGCCAGCGCTGATTGGCCGAATTCCGTACTCTGGCCAATCAGCACTGGCTAATGCATTGTATTGGCGTGATGAAGCAGTGCTGAATGTGTGTGCTTAGCACACACATTCAGCTCTACTTCATCGGGCTAATAGAATGCATTGGCCAATCAGCGCTGGCCAATGCATTCTATTAGCGTGAACTGAGTTTGCACAGGGGTTCTAGTGCACCCTCGGCTCTGCTACATCAGATTGCTACATCTGATGTAGCAGTGCCGAGTGTGCATCAGATGTGTAGTTGAGCAAAACTGACTCAGCACTGCTAAGTCTGCATTCGCATAGGAATGCATTGGCCAGCCTTCGGCCAATCAGCGCTGGCTCTGCCGGAGGAGGCGGAGTCTAAGGTCGGACCTGAATGGAGACTGGTGTGGAGCGATCTTAGACTCCGCCTCCTCCAGCAGAGCCAGCGCTGATTGGCCGAATTCCGTACTCTGGCCAATCAGCACTGGCTAATGCATTGTATTGGCTTGATGAAGCAGTGCTGAATGTGTGTGCTTAGCACACACATTCAGCTCTACTTCATCGGGCTAATAGAATGCATTGGCCAGCGCTGATTGGCCGAATTCCGTACTCTGGCCAATCAGCACTGGCTAATGCATTGTATTGGCTTGATGAAGCAGTGCTGAATGTGTGTGCTTAGCACACACATTCAGCTCTACTTCATCGGGCTAATAGAATGCATTGGCCAATCAGCGCTGGCCAATGCATTCTATTAGCGTGAACTGAGTTTGCACAGGGGTTCTAGTGCACCCTCGGCTCTGCTACATCAGATTGCTACATCTGATGTAGCAGTGCCGAGTGTGCATCAGATGTGTAGTTGAGCAAAACTGACTCAGCACTGCTAAGTCTCTGCATTCGCATAGGAATGCATTGGCCAGCCTTCGGCCAATCAGCGCTGGCTCTGCCGGAGGAGGCGGAGTCTAAGGTCGGACCTGAATGGAGACTGGTGTGGAGCGATCTTAGACTCCGCCTCCTCCAGCAGAGCCAGCGCTGATTGGTCGAGTTCCGTACTCTGGCCAATCAGCGCTGGCCAATGCATTCTATTAGCTTGATGAAGCAGAGTGTGCACAAGGGTTCAAGCGCACCCTCGGCTCTGATGTAGCAGAGCTGAGGGTGCACAAGGGTTCAAGTGCACCCTCGGCTCTCCTACATCAGAGCCGAGGGTGCGCTTGAACCCTTGTGCAGCCTCGGCTCTGCTACATCAGAGCCGAGGGTGCGCTTGAACCCTTGTGCACACTCTGCTTCATCAAGCTAATAGAATGCATTGGCCAGCACTGATTGGCCAGAGTACGGAATTCGGCCAATCAGCGCTGGCCAATGCATCCCTATGGGAAAAAGTTTATCTCACAAAAATCACAATTACACACCCGATAGAGCCCCAAAAAGTTATTTTTAATAACATTCCCCCCTAAATAAAGGTTATCCCTAGCTATCCCTGCCTGTACAGCTATCCCTGTCTCATAGTCACAAAGTTCACATTCTCATATGACCCGGATTTGAAATCCACTATTCGTCTAAAATGGAGGTCACCTGATTTCGGCAGCCAATGACTTTTTCCAATTTTTTTCAATGCCCCCAGTGTCGTAGTTCCTGTCCCACCTCCCCTGCGCTGTTATTGGTGCAAAAAAGGCGCCAGGGAAGGTGGGAGGGGAATCGAATTTTGGCGCACTTTACCACGTGGTGTTCGATTCGATTCGAACATGGCGAACACCCTGATATCCGATCGAACATGTGTTCGATAGAACACTGTTCGCTCATCTCTAGCAGAGAGACATGTTCTGCTTGCCGGACTTCCACATATTTCAATCATTAGAATTCCATTTTTAGCTAAACCCACATAGGAATAGCCTTAAGAAAGGCTATCCTTCTACCTTTAGATGTCTTCTCCGTGCCACCGTTCCTTAGGTATCCCGGTTTTCGTCCATATGCTAATTAATTTTCTTACAGCACTGGAGGTGGTCACCAGTGCTCAAACAGCACTGGTGACCATGTAGATTGTAGATTGTGAGCCCCATATAGGGATCACAATATACATTTGTTTCCTATCAGTATGTAGAATGGGAGGAAATCCACGCAAACACGGGGAGAACATACAAACTCTTTGCAAATGTTGTTCCTGGCAGGATTCAAACCCAGGACTCCTGTGCTGCAAGGCTGCAGTGCTATCCACTGAGCCACCGTATTGCTCCTTAGTCGGCGCTTTTTGAAAAAGACACGACGGGACAAGGAAGAAGAGGTGCAGGAGGTAAACAAATAGAAGACAGTGCTGGATGTTTTTTTTCCCCAAAACTGGAGACACCCCCAGTGCTGTTTGAGCGCATGGGAACACCCCCATTGCTGCAAGAAAACGAATTAGCATATGGATGAAAACCAGGATATCTAAGGAACGGTGGTGTGGAAAAGACATCTAAAGGTAGGGAAAGAAACATGGGTTTAGCTAAAAACGGGATTCTAATGACAGAATACATTTAAGCAGAATGGGGGCTGGAATCCCTAACCCATCACACAACACTATTGTGACCGTAGCCTTAAACCTAGTGGCAAGATCTGGAATTGCAAATTGAGCAATGGGCTGTATTACCTTAATAAAGTTGCAGTGTGCATTACTGGTTAAGGGCCAATTTCAGACAGGCTATGAGCCCTATGAACTATAAGATACAGGGGCCACACGGTGGCTCAGTGGTTAGCACTGCAGCCTTGCAGCGCTGGAGTCCTGGTGTTCAAATCCCGCCAAGGGGCATAAAACCATCTGCAAGGAGTTTGTATGTTCTCCCCGTGTTTGCATGGATTTCCTCCCCATATTCCAAAGACATACTGATAGGGAAAAATGTACATTGAGAGCTCTATGTGGGGCTCACAATCTACATTAAAAAAACAACTATAAGATACTTTATTACATAGTTACATAGTAGATGAGGTTGGATGAAGACATCAGTCCATCAATCCAACCCATAACCCAACAGTTCCCTACAGTGTTGATCCAGGGGAAGGCAAAAAAAACCCATGAGGTTCATACCAATTGCCGCATTTCAGGGGAATAAATTCCTTCCTGACTTCAGTCAGTATAAAAACCCTGAATCAACGTGTCCTTAAAATCTAGAGTTCATAACCTGTAATTAGATGAAGGTTAGATAATGAGAGCCTTCAGAGTGTTGTCTGTGTCTTGGAATTTTACCTATGCTAATAACAGAACATGTATTTCTGTTCCCGCCATCCTAGCCGGGAAATTAGACCAGACTCTTATATGGAAGCAGTCACTGGAGGTAAAATATCAACCATATACACTCTTTGATTCTGTATCAATCTAATTATAGAGAACCCAAAGGCACTTAAAAAATGTACTGAATGTTACAATGTGTTCCTACAAATGTCCGAGATACGCGGTTATTTATGACCTTGCATAGGCTTTAAACCAGCAAAAAAAGTATTGCAAACCAACGAGTAATAATAAGGTTTTATACCGAAGTAGTGAAAGGAACTGATCTATAATGAAAAGCATTACATTTATGTTAACAGCAGGACACAGAGGCTAAAAAGACTGCAATTCATGTAAAATACACAATAAACAGATACGCCATCACGTATAATACAAGGGTAAAAGAAACACAGGGTATACAAACCTTTAAAAAGCAAAATGGTCCCATTCATTTTCATTCATTCACTTACCAAGCGAATATTTGATTTTTTTTATTTTTTTTTTGCATTTTCTGTCACTTTCATGTTGTTATCAGAGTACAGGATTACAATGGTGGTTAACACATCTATTATAATGCTTGATGGAAATTGCACACCATTATAGCACCGACAATAGATGATCAGGATAACTTCTACCCTTCACTGCATATTCCAAAGAGCATAATGTTCTCCAAGAGAAGGCATTAGTTGAAGTTTTTTCCAGGTGACTGCTGTAAAGCAAATCTTTAATGTAGAAGGGCTCATATTCACCATTCCATAGTCCCCATCTCTCCTTATATTATCTGGAGAACCCTGTTGTTAGGATAACAAATGCAGATCTGAGCCAATAGTGAGAACCAGTACTAGATACACTGGTAAAAATGGCGTCGTGTGTCCAACACCCCCCGGGCCGCACCCACTCCAACCCCACAACGATGTTCAACAGAAGCCCAGATGGACTTGGCTGTACTGCCGGGCAGAGCGACACGAGTCCGGAAACTCCAAACACACAGCGCACCACAAACCACAGTAAACCAGGCAGTGAGATCTCTTACCAGAAGATGTTTCAAGTATGAAAAACAAGGGTGTGGGGAAGGGAAACTACAGCCCACTTACTTGAACTATGTTCAGATGAGTAAATGTTGGTGGTTGATGATCCTTAAATCCCGGGACGGAGGTTGCAATCGGATGCTACCCATCGGCTGTGGGAAAAATCCATACAAAACGAAACAAAGAATCCAGCTCCACTCCTTGTGTCCCTTCTGTTTCTTTAAAACATAACTTTTATTTTCGTCTTGACATAAAAGTCCAAATTATGTTACAGGCATGATGGATCATATTATATTCCCATATCTCAGGAAAAAAGAAAAGCCAGCTAACGCGTTTCGAGGACCGTGGTCCCCTTAGTCATAGCACGTGGTCCCCATAGTCATGCTATGACTAAGGGGACCACGGTCCTCCAAACGCGTTAGCTGGCTTTTCTTTTTTCCTGAGATATGGGAATATAATATGATCCATCATGCCTGTAACATAATTTGGACTTTTATGTCAAGACGAAAATAAAAGTTATGTTTTAAAGAAACAGAAGGGACACAAGGAGTGGAGCTGGATTCTTTGTTTCGTTTTGGATGTTTCGAGTAGCTTTGAAGGTCCAAGGATCCAGAAGGCAGAGGCGGGTGGTCAGAAAGTAACAGCAGAGAGTGAAATCTTAGTCTTACTGTCCGGGTCGTCAACAAGACGGCAACACAGCGCAGTGGGAAATCCAACGGGAACATCAGGCAGGCCGAGTCAGTAACAGGACAGGGGAGTAGTACAAAATCGGTATTCAGGAAGTAGAGGTCTAAAAGCAAGACGGGGTTGTAAACAATAGCAGGCACAGTACAAAATCGGGAGGCAAAGGAAGCATCAGAGATCAAGGCAAGAGAGTCACAGCACAGGCAAACAGGACAAGAGAATGGTTACTACCAGAACAATCAAGCACAACTGAATAGCGGGCAGTGGTCCAGAGCCACAGTCCTCCTTAAATAGGCTCCGGTCTGCTGCTAGGCCAAAAACTGGAAGTCCCCCATCCGGCTCAGGAGGAGACCAGCAACCCCCACACAACGCTGCAGAGGTTCTAGCCTGCCTCCAAAAACCCGGAAGTGGGGGACTCGGGAGCGCAGGAAGGAGAGGGACAGAAGCCTCCGCACAGTGTTGCGGAGGATCCGGCTCTGTTCCTGACACCTGTGGCTCATGACTGGCTGTGGGACCCTGAATTGGTGGAGCTGGAGAGATAAAGGATTGCAAAGTGAGTACAGGTGTCCATCATGTTCCTCAAACACCACAATGTGGTAATAATAGGTGTACACCCTCACTGAGTCCAGTTACATGGCCCCCCATTATGCAACATACCTTAGCTAGAAATTAGTTAAAGGTTACAGTTCCTCATGAAACCAATTCAACACAATATCATGACCTACTGGCAAACTGTTTGGCAGGCTGCAAAGATTACGAATATTAATAATTCATGTTGTCTTTAAAAGCTAGTTATCTCACGGCATCGATATCTAGACCTATCAAGCCATGAAAAATGGTAGGGAAGTGCTCAACGTCATTCACACATCTCCTCACTGGGGCAATTCAGTTAAGAAAAAAGTCTTGATTGGCGGGGCTTAAAGTGATCAAACTTGTTTGGATAGGACACAAATATATATGGGGCTAGTCTTTGTAAAGAGAATGCATCGCCTATATGGGATTATTAGTTAGAGTACGAAGTCCATCTCTGCAAATTACGAACTAGGTGGGCTGCTGTTTGTCCTGTTTGTTGGGGATGGGTCCTTGGGCCATTATTCCCATCTTAGCAGCAATATACCATGATGGGAATAACCTTATAACTCCTATTAGGGCGGGTTCACACCTGCACCCGGTCTCCGCTTTGCAGGTTTCCGTCTTCTGCCCGAGAAACTGGACAGGAGACGGCAACTATCTGTCACTTTTTAAACCCTTTCATTTGAATGGGTTTGCAAAGTGTCCGCCCATGAGCGGCTTCTGGTCTCCACGGCGAAATCTTTTTTTTTTAAACGGACACAAAGTCGGACATGCAGGACTTTCACCACAGAGACCAGAAAACACTCACGGGTGGACACTGACTGCCGGGTTTCCGTCTCTTGTCAGGGCTTCTCGGGCAGAAGATGGAAACCCACAAAGTGGAGAATGGGCGCAGGTATGAACCCGACCTTAGTGACACATATTATTTTTTCGTCCTTTTATTTTCTTATTGTAGATTTTATTTAATCTGCTTTCTATATATGAGTATGAGGCTATTTATAATGGGAAGAATATGCAAATCTGTCTTCCATGATGTAATTAGAAAGTCAGGTGCCTCAGTGTTGCAAACCAGCATCATTGCAAAACAAAGGCCTCTTGGAAGGTCAAGCATGATGTTAAAGGGAGCAGCCTCTATTGGGCCATATCACTGAGATTCTGTCTTCCTAATTACATCAGGGAAGACAGGCTTGCACATTCCAGTGAGCGCCCTCTATTGGTTTGCAACACTGAGGCACCTGACTTCCTAATTACATCATGGAAGACAGATTTGCTTATTCTTCCCATGGTCCCTTGCACAGTGGAGTGCTAAAGGCTTAATAAGTCTCCACACACCTAAATGGTGGTCTCTTCCCAAGGAATGACGATATCCCCCTAACGCTATTCATAATGCTCATGGACGTTACCTGACATATGGAGATACCTTACTGGCTTCTATTGAAGAGTGTTGTAAGTTTCTATGTGACATGTTTCTGTAGTCTGAGATGCCTCACTGGCTTCCAAAAAGAGTATGTACCGGGACATCTGACATTTTGCAGAGAGGGGAGGAAGCAAGCCAAGACCTATTGGAAACAATGGATTCTGTATTCTCTAAAGATATGTTACAATTCAATGTAACATGATAACGAAATGACGGATGAGAAGTGATTTCTACAGAACAGGAAGTGTCCGCCTATTGTGATCCTCAAAGTCTAGTATAAAATTGCTAAATATTTTCCTATACATGACATGGAAAATTAGTTACAACATCAAAAATTCTTAATACAATACATTATTTTCTGATTCATTCAGATTCCCGGGAGGCAAAGACAATGTATTGATGCACATCTGGTCTATGTTGTAAATGAGGGCCCCTGTGTAGTTGTGGTTGTCTGGTGAGTGGTAACATCTAGTGGCCCCTTGTTGTAGGATTCTTGTTTATTTTTCATTGATATTCTTCTTACATCCCTTGATGGTTCCAAAGTTTCTCGCAATTAAGTTGTCTTCTTCGTTTGAGCTTTCAAAATCCAAGTGGAATAAATGTTTGTAACGTTCTGTTTTTAATTATTTCTTGGAGATTTGTTAGTCTACAGACCTCCGCTTTTCGGCAGATCTGGGCTAGAACAGGTTTATTCGTCCGTGTGTAATATAGTGAGTGAAGATAATTTAATTAACTCTTCATTGTTGGATTCACTTTAGGTTTATTACCTATGGCATGGAATAATGTTACTGGGAGAAGTTTAACATTCTGTTCGAGGAATGGGGCAACCGGAGGGAATAACCGTGCTTTAAGAATAATTCTAATTTTGTGTTGATTATAAATATAAACTGCCATTAATTGCAATCCAAGTAAAATTAGCCATAAATTACTCGCACCTGGAATAGATTATTTTATTTGCATAATGAATTTCTTTGTGGTCCCTTTGATTTTAGTGGGGAATTTGCAATTATGGGCCATGAAGTCTGGTTAAATACATACAAGTGTAGGTGAAACTTATACTATTAGCAGAGTAAGCTTTCTAATGATATGAGGAAGATCGGCCATATATTTGTGGGCATATAGTCAGTTCACTTAAAGAGGACCTTTCACCACCTCCACCACCTCCACCAATTCCAACTCTTTGCATCCCTCAATGGCTGTCACTCTACTGATCATGGCCCAGCCTGCATTTTTCCCAATGCCAAGCAATTATTTCTATTACTTACAATACCAGGTGCATAACATGAGAGGGTGCAGTCGCACTGAGTCGCAGGAGCTTTAGGGGGCCCATAGGCACTGCCATCAATATTGAGATTGCAGCTTCCATCCGGCCCATAAGCCAAGGAGACCCACAGATTACCCTAACCACACTAAGGTGGATTAAATTCCTTCATCACTACCAAAGATTTGCAGTAGGGATGAGGTAGGGGGCCCCAGACAAAAGATCCAGGGCCCACAAGATTTTAGTTACGCCACTTTACAACACGATTATTGTCCATACTCATGGGCAGTCCCTATCTGTCTGCTCCAGCCCGGGACCGCCCACTTTTCTATAGAGAGCCTAATTTTATAATGGTGCTCAAAAACAAAAAGAGGGCACCAAGCGGCCCATAGTGTAATTGAGTAAGATAGAAAGAATACTGAAGGAAAAAAGAGAGGCTCTCACCTTGTGGGGTTGTGAAGATGGTCATAACTCCTCACTACACATGGGGACCAAATTGGTCAGAGGGTCCCTTTTCCTTGATGGGGTCAAGCTGCAGAGTTCCAAACACCTCTCGGATGTAGACAGGATGAACAAAAGGACCGACACACAGATTCATTCGAGTCTGGTTTGAAGGAACTGCGCTTCTACCATGAAAGTTGAGTTAACGGCTTTATTAACAGAAAAACATGATGCAACGTATTTCGGGCGTTATAAATCGCAATTCATCAGGTATAATAGTTCTCCCCCGCTGGGTCAGATGTGTGGTTATGTAATGGGGACTGAAAGCAACAGAAAATATTGTTCAAGGGGCTAGGGATAAAATTCCAACTGTGCTGGAATCAGGGGAACAACAGCTATTGAAGGATGCAAAGCGATGACGCTGGCATTGTCTGGACCATAGAAACTATTTTTGAATATCTTGTTCGATATTTTTGAGCTGAGATAGGGGGCGCCCATGAGTATTCTAATGGAGGCAGAGTAAAAATTCCACACGGTGTATATATTTCTCTCAAGCATATCTATATATTACCCCTTGTCCAATTTTAATGGGAAATGTGCAATGCTTCCTATCTCCTATGGAGGCACTGCAGGATAATTGAACATCTGCTGGATTCTATCCTGTGTCGTAGCTGATTACTGGAGTTACCTACCATTTACATACTTATATAAATAATAAAGTTGGAAAAAGACTGAGTCCAACTTATTATATAATCCTACAGTCCGTATCCAGAGGAAGACAATAACCTCATGAGGGGAATGCCACTTTATGAAAAATTTACTAACCCCAAGAATAAATTCCTGGATCCACATTCCATCTCCAGGAAGCTGACACCTATAACTTGTAATATTATATCTCACTGCTTTTATAGTAATGGATTACTATTTATGATGATGGCGAAAGTGTAATCTAGACATAGACATAGAGGATGCCCCATTGTCTAGAGGATGCCCCATTGTCTAGAGGATGCCCCATTGTCTAGAGGATGCCCCATTCTCATGGCTAGAGGTCACGGTGTAAAGAGATCTGAATATTGTATGGACCATTTTACTGTACTTACAACTTCTGGATCATTTGAACAAGTTCAAAGATGGCTTGGATGTCTTTCTTGAACGAAACAGTATTACAGGTTATGGGTTGTAGATTTTAAGGACACGTTGATCCAGGGTTTTTATACTGACTGCCAGATTGGAGTCGGTAAGGATTTTTTTCCACCTAAAATGGGGCAATTGGCATGAGCCTCATGGGTTTTTAGGTTTTTTTTATAGGGGAATGTAGGGTTATAGGTTGGACTTGATGGACTATTGTCTTCATCCAATCTCATCTACTGTCACTTTTCACTCCATTTGGTGGATGGGATGATCGAAAAAAATCTGAATTTTTTTCACTTTTTTCATTCTATATAATTATGATGATACCAAATGTGATTTTTTTTTTTTAGTTTACTACTTTTGCACATAAAATGACTTAAACCTATAGTTCTTCGTGTCACTCTATCCTGCGCGTCGTACGTTTTTATATTTGCGTACCCATCCGAGGACTGTTCTTTTGTGGGATAAGCTGTTGTTTTCATTTATATGATTTTGAGATACAACAACTTGTTTCCTAATGAATATTAATAGCTGTAATATTTTGGGGCTGTCACGGTTCCTCATTGTATTATATTACATGGTAGGAGTGCCGCTGCCGCTCGCCTTTCCACTCTTATCAAAGGTTCATGGTTAAACTGATATAACTCATGCATTTTTAATGTACAGCTACAAATCATTTTTATCACGGCGTCTGTTTAATACAGCGACATAGTCAGCACATACTGTATCACTGTGTAAAAGTGACAGTTCCTCAAAAGGATTCTTTAAGCATCATATATAAAACAGCGGTTCTGTTTATAAAATGTTATTCTCAGGCAATTAAATGCTGAATGATACCAAGTGTTGTATGAGGAGGCTGTCATGTTCAGCAGCTCACAAGAAGGATTTGGCTTCTTCTGACAGTCTCTATACTGCGGCTTGTCAGCTCCTTCTGCTTATTTTTATGATTTATAACAATTGCCTATATAAGAATCCTGCATGGGAAAACATAAATAAGGGACAATTAAAAGACATTGCAACCCGGACTGGGAAATGGTAGGAGACTAGATAAGTATAGAGTCTGTAGACTTTTTCATCATGGAATATGACATTGCGACAAAGCGCTAGGGAATATGGTTGCTTTAAGTCAGTAAGGCCTGGTTCACATCTGCATTCGGTATTCCGTTCAGGGGAGTCTGCTTGGGGACCCCCCCCCCCCTCCCCAAATGGAATACCGAACTACGGAACGCATAGACAAGTGGTGAGCTTATGAAAGCACATGGACCCCATAGACTATAATGGGGTCTGTGTGTTTTCCTCGCAGGGTCCACGTGGAACATCCGGAAAGAAAAGTACTTCATGAACTACTTTCCTCTCCCCATGACTCGTGCAGACACTACACGGAAAACACACATAAACCATTGTAGCCTATGTTCTCTCATAATCTCACCACTTGTCAATGCGTTCAGTATTCTGTTCGGGGGGTCCCCAAGCGGACTCCCCGAATGGAATACCGAATGCAGATGTGAAACAGGCCTAAGGCTACCTAAACATCTGCACCAGTCATCGTTAGAGATTCCGGTGCAATATCTGGTGGAGGAAAAAGTTCTGCACGGAGGACCTTTTCCTATTACTGTTGCAGTTTAAGGACGATGGACACCTGACAGACCCCATTATAGTGATGGGATCCATAGCATTATATATATATATATATATATATATATATATATATATATATATATATATACACACACTCACCGGCCACTTTATTAGGTACACCTGTCCAACTGCTCGTTAACACTTAATGTCTAATCAGCTAATCACATGGCGGCAACTCAGTGCATTTAGGCATGTAGACATGGTCAAGACAATCTCCTGCAGTTCAAACCGAGCATCAGTATGGGGAAGAAAGGTGATTTGAGTGCCTTTGAACGTGGCATGGTTGTTGGTGCCAGAAGGGCTGGTCTGAGTATTTCAGAAACTGCTGATCTACTGGGATTTTCACGCACAACCATCTCTAGGGTTTACAGAGAATGGTCCGAAAAAGAAAAAACATCCAGTGAGCGGCAGTTCTGTGGGCGGAAATGCGTTGTTATGCCAGAGGTCAGAGGAGAATGGCCAGACTGGTTCGAGCTGATAGAAAGGCAACAATGACTCAAATAGCCACCCGTTACAACCAAGGTAGCCAGAAGAGCATCTCTGAACGCACAGTACGTCGAACTTTGAGGCAGATGGGCTACAGCAGCAGAAGACCACACCGGGTGCCACTCCTTTCAGCTAAAAACAGAAAACTGAGGCTACAATTTGCACAAGCTCATCGAAATTGGACAATTGAAGATTGGAAAAACGTTTTTTTTTATATTGGCAAAACAATACGCCCTCTTTTTGTCCATTTTCGCGAACATTATAGGTCGATTACGACCAAGAAAGGGTCATCTCGACTTATTAAACATATGCATGAAAAGCATAATGGTGATGCCAATAGTTTAACTTTTGCTGTTTTGGAACATGTTGCGATGCCAGCTCGTGGGGGTGACAGAGGTAACTTGTTACTTCAACGAGAAGCGAGATGGATCCTGAAAACTGGAGCAATGGGACCACTTGGCCTAAATGACAAGACAGACATGAGTGTATTTTTGTGATACAGTCGGGTTTGGGTTTCTTTGGAATTAATTTGTATATAACCTGGTTGACAGTGATCTTTTTGTTATTCCTAATCGCCCGATAGGTATAGCAAAGGGATAGGTTTGAATCTTAATATCTGATACCAATGTCTCTATTAGTGTCTTTTGCGATAGGTCGGTGGAGGTACAACATGGGTTGAAACTCATCCGGGTAGGCGCTTTTCCTATTGGTTATCATGAAATAGGGGCGGATCCAGCGAGCCGCTTGGATCTTGATGACCCATGTTGCTGACTATACACGGGTTTATGTTTTATAATGGTATGGATAGGCGCCGTTCCATCTGCTGTATAGAGGTATGAATAGGCGCTCTTGCTATTGGTTCCTGAAAGAAAAGGGCGTGGCTATCAATTCTCCTCTCACCGGCTCTCTCTTGTGCATAGGTTTTCATTCAGGTCCGACCAATATTTAGGGTCTGAACCTACTTGCAGATGACGGATAGAATTGTACTGCAGTTGTAGGCACTTTCCCTATTGGTCCGTGAGGAGGAAGTAGGCGTGATGACCACGCATTAATGTAAAGAACTGTAGCTGAGATAGGTGTCAGTAGGCGCTCTTCTGATTGGTTCTATGGGAACTGTAGGCGTGGCAATAATGCACCCTTAGACTGGCCGGACAAGGACATAAATAGGCGCTCTTTCTATTGGTTCTCTCATGAAAGGGGCGTGGCTATAAAGTTTTTTTCTATTGGTCCCTTTTCAAGCATAGGTTTTCATTCAGGTCCGACGAATGTTTAGGGCCTGTATCTAGCCGCGGACAATAGAATTGTATTGAAGATGTAGGCGCTTTTTCCATTGGTCCGTGAGGGAGGAGTAGGCGTGGTAACCACGAGTCTCCCTATTGGCTGCATTACAAGTTAGTGGTTTCCATTCTGGTCCGACCATGTCTTGAGGCGGGATCAACACCATACCATATTGCTAATGACCAAAATTCTGATAATATCAAATTCGATTGGTGTATTGTGCGACTGACATACGTGTTCTCAATAACAGTAATTAATGGAATGTATTTAAAACCTGTTTTGTTCTATCCATGGTATTGCATTTCTGGCTTGAAAAAGCGTCGTACTTGATGCGAAACGGCTGTTGCCTTTTTTTGCCTATAATGCCTTGTCTCCCTCCCTGTATTATTTTTATTTATTCTTAATAAAGGATTTTGATTTTACACATGAGAAGTGTCAGATATCAAGTATCATCTGCCGACTACGGAACGGTGAGTGCCCACCCCGATCTTTTTCTATTTTTTCTATGGGCTTGTTGATACATATTAGGGGTTGTTGAGCACCACCGTGAGCGGCGTGCAACTGGAATTCTTTGCCAGATAGAGGGCGTTACAGAAGATTAAGAAAACGACCTAAGACTAATATTTATACATAGCTGTGCCGTCTATTTTTCTCTCTATTATGAAGATTGGAAAAACGTTGCCTGGTCTGATGAGTCTCGATTTCTGCTGCGACATTCAGATGGTAGGGTCAGAATTTGGCGTCAACAACATGAAAGCATGGATCCATCCTGCCTTGTATCAACGGTTCAGGCTGGTGGTGGTGGTGTCATGGTGTGGGGAATATTTTCTTGGCACTCTTTGGGCCCCTTGGTACCAATTGAGCATCGTTGCAACGCCAAAGCCTACCTGAGTATTGTTGCTGACCATGTCCATCCCTTTATGACCACAATGTACCCAACATCTGATGGCTACTTTCAGCAGGATAATGCAATGCCATGTCATAAAGCTGGAATCATCTCAGACTGGTTTCTTGAACATGACAATGAGTTCACTGTACTCCAATGGCCTCCACAGTCACCAGATCTCAATCCAATAGAGCATCTTTGGGATGTGGTGGAACGGGAGATTCGCATCATGGATGTGCAGCCGACAAATCTGCGGCAACTGTGTGATGCCATCATGTCAATATGGACCAAAATCTCTGAGGAATGCTTCCGGCACCTTGCTGAATCTATGCCACGAAGAATTGAGGCAGTTCTGAAGGCAAAAGGGGGTCCAACCCGTTACTAGCATGGTGTACCTAATAAAGTGGCCGGTGAGTGTATATATACAGTATATATATATATATATATATATATATATATATCTGTTTCACTTTTTTCATGCAGAACGAAAACTCAATAGTAACCTGTCACATTGATATTGGAATCCTGTCTCCAGGTAGCATATTAAAGGGCAGGTGGAGCAGAGCAGATATACATACCTCCCAACCGTCCCGATTTTCGCGGGACATTCACGATTTCGGTGATGTGTCCCGCGGTCCTGGTTGGAGGGAGGTATGTCCCGATTTCAACTCAGATCTGCGTCCTCCAGACGCAGATCTGAGTTGAATACATACACGGCTAAAGCAAGGAGCTATCACAGTTCAGCTCCTTGCTTTGCCGCGTCCCTCCGGCTACTGGCTGTGTAGACGCGATGTGATATATATATCAGCCCCATTAAAGTGAATAGGACAGAGCCATGTGTAGTATCAGGCACAACCATTACTGAATGTAGAGAAAGTAGAGGCCACAGTGCTTACCCAAGTGCTTAGACCACTTCTAATCCTTGGGGGTCATAGGTGTCATACACTACCAATCTAATGTGGATCCCCTATCCTAAGCATAGGTTATCAATAGTAAACTCCTAGAACCCCCTTCTCGCTACATGGGGCCTTAGAATTAAAGAGGATCTGCCTCCCAGTTTGGAAAACCAAATATCATACATTATCTGGTGAGCTTTTTCACCCTGAAAATTTTGATGTTGTTTTTCCAAATCCATTTGGCTGTTCCAAACATATAAGCACTTTTACTGCATTGTTTCTTTTTTTTTTTTTTTTTTTTTTTTTTTACAAAATCCCATTACTTGAATGGAATGGGAAATATATAGGAAGTTCTTGTACTTCTCCTTTCTGCTCAATCTTCTCCTGACTTTGACTCGAAAAAATAAAAAATAAAATGCAGCAAAATCTGAAACAAAAAAAAGGCAACTTTTCCAAAATTTCTACTCTAAAGTTGAGGCCCCAGGTTGCAGAAACGCAGCTTTTTTTGCTCCAGATTTTGCTCTTTTTTTTTTTTTTTTTGAGCCAAAGACAAGAATGGCTACAAAAAGAATAGGAAGTATATAGGAAGTTCTTAGGGCTAGTTCGCACAGTTTTGGCAGCGGTTTTTGACGAGGATTCCGCCTCAAAATCCACTGCCAAAGACGGCTCCCATTGAGTTCAAAGGGAGCCGCTCGCTTCTTTTTTCCGCGGAAAAAAGAAGCAATATGCCCTATCTTGCTGCGGATTCCATGGCTGAATCATCCGCGTCCGCGGCTCAAGACATGCACCAGTGTAGGGCCACTCATTCAGGCCTACACAGGAGTGAGATGACGCAACAGAATGCCGATGTTGCGTCGGCATTCCGTCGCAGCGAGTGGCGCGGAATGTTCACACACTCGAAAAGTATTCTGCAACCTTTTCCTCCGTGTGTACATACCCTTATACTTCTACCTTTTGCTAATTTGGCTTAGGAAAATGCAGCAAATCTGCAACAACAAAAAAGCATTTCTTTAAGGTGGGGTCACAGCCTTAAGGGGCTATCTGTGACTTGAAAATTTGATTTGTGGCCTCTGACTCTCAGGACCCTTGCCAATCTCATCTGTCCCTGCCAATCTAAAGATGACTGTGGCTGGTACTGTAGCTCAGACCCATTCAAGTGATTGTACCAGACATAAGCGCATTTTCATGTATGATATTCTGATAGTATAATCAATGAAAAGGGACTTCATTATGACTTTACAACTGATGGACAATCTTTGGTATAGCCCATCAATATCCGATTGGTGGGGGTCTGACTCCCAGCACCCCTGCTAGTAAACTGATTGAGTCAGTTGCAGCATTGGACAAGAACTGTCGCCTCTTATTTCCCAAGCAGCTCTGTACATTGTTTAGTATAGCAGCTGTACCTGCTACTGATATACTCTGATATAAAAACGCTTCTCAAGGAGCAAAAGAGAGTCTTCAGATCCGGAGATAAGGAATGCATGGGGGATGTGCAAAACGAGAAGAGGCGACAGATTAGGGAGGGGAAAGCCAATTATGGGAGGAAGATGGAGCAGCAAATGGCTGAAGGATGTGTCAGTAAAGGCTTAACCACTTCCGGACCGCCCATAGACTTTATATGTCCGGGAAGTGGTTGCCGTATTCTGACAGGAAGTACCGGTACGTCCAGTCAGAACACAGTAGCTGCACGGAGATTGTGCAGCTACTGAAGCTGGGAGCCGGCTGTAACTTCAGCCGGAGCTCCCACAGAGATGCCAGATGAGACAAAAGTAGAGCTTTTTGGGAAAAGGCATCAACATAGATGCAGAACACAGAGATGCCTGGGAAGGTTTATTCCCATCCCTGCCATCTCGATCGCTGTGTATACAGCGCTCAATGAGCACTGTATACACGGCTATGGGCGCCGCCATGATGCGGCCGCCCTCTGACCCGGCGGTCACGTGATCCGCCAGGAGCAGCGTCTTGCAAGAGCTGCTGGGTCCTACAGGACTCAGATCAGCTCTGTATACTGTGTAAAAAAATAATAAAAAAATTTAAACACATTCGAAAATAAAAACAACATAAAAATAAAGCCCTATGTGTCCCGAAAAAAGACGCAAAAATTAGTTGACTGAGACATACGGGAAAAATGTTACAGCCCTCAAAACCGCACATACAAAAAAAAAAAAGAAAATGTGTCTGGTCCTGGACCACAAATTGGCCCGGTACTGAAGTGGTTAATGAACTAAATCTACTGTTCAACAGATTTGATCACACACCAGCTCCTCCCACCCCAATATGTCATTCAACCCCTCCACCCCACCCCCACACCAAGCCCCACCCACACTTACTTGCACTCAACCGATATCTGGTTACAATCTGGTTTTCACTGAGCCAGGGACAGAAATAGCCTTGACAGGACCCAGTACAGGTGGTGGGTGACAGAAGGATACTGTCCATGGTGAGCTCCATGCAGGAGAACAACTCCCATCCCATGTATGAGACCGTGATAGCACTGTGCAGTACTGTCAGTGACCGACTGCTTCACCCCAAGTGTGAGAAGGAGCTATCGGTCAGGCTGTATAATCTACATCAGGCTAAGCGGAGATCACTCCGCACAGAGAACTAAATGATCCTGAGTCTTTCTTTTCTTCTTAGTTGCTATGACTCCTAGTATCTTTTCTATCTGCTATGAGCTTGTTTGTGTTCTTTCTTGTAATATATTACTGTATTATCCATGCTTCTGTAACACACTGAATTTCCCCATAGTGGGACTATTACAGGATTATATTGTCTTGTCTTATCTTATCTTACCGCAGTTTGCTTATTCCCATTCACTGCAGTAGTAGGTACAGTCACTAATGGACAAATTATGAATGGTTTTTTTGGCGTATACTTGGTGCAACGAAGGGCTTTGTTACAACTACGCACCACAATATCATCATTTAAGTCGCCCATTTAATTGACTGACTAGTGCTGGTGCAGGGACTCCCTCTAATCTGATATTGATGGGCTATCCTTTCCCTTTCATTGTTTACACAGTCATAACATCCTATGTGCAAGTGTCATTGTGTCTGGTACAGTCACTTCCATGAATCTGAGCTGCAGTACCAGGCACAGCCACCTTTCTGGCTGAGATGCCATCACCGTGTAAATATTTCATTCTGCAGATTGGCAGGGGTCTTGAGAGTCAGACCCCAAAGATCAGACTTAAAGATATTTAAGTCTTTGGGGAAAACCCCTATAAGGAGTCAGCCGGAATTTCCTATTCCCGCACCACGTGAAATTCCGATATGTAATTTGGAAAGCCTGTACATCAATTTTACCTTTTATCTCACAAAAACATTCAAAACATTCAGATATTGGGTCGATGTTTGCTTGTATAAGCTATGAAAGCTGTTATATCTTGAGTTGTGACATTTAGATCACAGCTGGTTGACTTGACTCTCCCAGCGACAATATTCCGATCTCTCTATTCTCTTACTATTTCCATTTGCTGATCTGCTATGTTTTCCAGTTTGTATTTGCTTTGACTTATCATGGAGCTGTGTGTAGAATAGTAACAAAGCACTAAGTGGTTAATCCATTCAGTACATTCATTTATCACAGTTCACTTTGTTACAAGGTAAAAGTACTCACTGTACTTAAGGTTTGTTCAGATGGAAATTTCCATATGAAATTGGATCTTTTATCCAGGCACAACAATGGCTCTACAAATGTTATATATCGTATTAAAGCTTTTATTTTTATTTCTTTTTTTTACTTTTTTTTTTAGAATGTGTTTCCAGTTCTTTTGTTTGGGAGAAAATAAATTCTGTATTCATCCTATATACAACCATAGACTTAGCTTTTATCAGTAGAGATGAGCGAACAGTGAAATATTCGAGATTCAATATTCATTTCGAGTAGAGCCTCAATATTCGACTACTCGATCGAATATCGAATCCCATTATAGTCTATGAGAAAAAACGCTCATTTCAGGGGAAACCACTATTCGACTAAAGGAGAGTCACCAAGTCCATGAGTAGCAGGAGGAGAGTGTTTAGGAGGAGCGCTGTGCAGTTAAAGCACATGGACCCCATTATAGTCTATGGGGTCCGTGCGTTTTAACTGCACAGCGCTTGCAGTTGCACTGATAAAAAGTAAGCTCCCTCGTAACAGCAAGCTGCCAGCTCTCCCGACTAGCAAAGACGAGCCTGCGACAAATCAGCGCTGGTTCTGCAGCATGCTCGTCCTTGCTAGTCGGGAGAGCTGGCAGCTTGCTGTTACGAGGGAGTGGATTTTTTCACATAGGAATGAATTGACCAGCGTTGATTGGCCAGTGTACAGCATTCTGCCAATCAACGCTGATTCTGCCGGAAGCTCGTCTGTGAGGAGGTGGAGTCTAATATTGGACCACAATGGAGACTGCTGTAGTTCGATCTTAGACTCCGCCTCCTCACAGACGAGCCTCCGGCAGAACCAGCGTTGATTGGCTGAATGCTATACACTGGCCAATCAACGCTGGTCAATTCATTCCTATGAGAAAAAGTCAGCTCCCACGTAACAGAAAGCTGCCTGCTCCTAGCAAGGACGAGCCTGCTGCAGAACCAGCGTTGATTTGCCGAATGCTATGCACTGTATAGCATTCAGCCAATCAACGCTGGTTCTGAATCAAATATTTACTGCGAATAGCTAGTAGTATTCGGTCGAGTACGAATATTTCAAATACCGTAGTATTCAATCGAATACCTACTCAATCGAATACTACTCGCTCATCTATATTTATCAGTATTTACTGTAGATTTATTGGCCCCTTTCACCACAAGTTATTTTGTTTTGGAGATATTTCTGTAGGGCTAGTAGTTCCAGTACAATATGGATTACAATGTGACATACTGTACAAATTCACCCTTACAATATAAAATGTTTTGTACATTTACAGTACAAAATAGTAATATTCGAAGTATATGAATATAGAGCTCATATGTGGGTATGCTGCACATGCGCAAGACTTCACAGACCAGATGATGACGTTGTAGCAGCAGAATTATCATTTTTCACTGGTCTGAGGGTGGAACAAATCTGTACAGAGGTGAGTTTTCAAGAGAGAAAGTTGTGCCAGGGGATCTCTGGGAAGGCCACCTGTTCTCTGAGACCCTAATTTGGATAATGAAAAAAACATCTATTTTTCAGCATCCATGGGACTGTGAAACATAATGAAGGTATGATATGTAAGAATGTCACAGCACCTACAGCACTATTGTGGCAGCTTGAAAGAGTTGAGGAAAGTGATAGACGCCCTTTAATGAGAAGTCCTTAACCAAATTTGAGCAAAGATAAAGGTAGACACGTCTGTAGATGTGGTCTAGAGTAGGCAAGATATTAACATTGGAGACCTAGAATGGTAAAAGGGTTAACACTTAATACTATATACCAAAATAATTAAAGTATATGGCAACAGTCTTCAATAGGGTTGAGTGATCGTGTTCGGAAAAGATTGGATTCCGATCAGCGATCGAGAAAATTTCACGATCGCGATCGGAATTTCAAACATGATCTTTTTAGGTGGGATCGAGATCGATCATTATTTCCCACAATGTTTTGCTACTGGCCAAGCATTGTGGGAAAAAGCTAACAATGTTAGCCTTCACACTGAGTATACACTCCGCTCATTCTGAGCGGAGTGTATACTCAGTGTGAAGGCTCTGCTGCGGTTCCATAGGAATGATTGGAAGCAGCCGGCACACAGCCTTAACCCCATGCGCGCCGGTTGCATCCATTCATTTTAATGGGAGACTAGCTAACTTCTCTAGTAGCTACTTACCTGTAGAGATGGCTGGTCTGGTGCCCGGTGTTCTCGTTCTTCTTCGCCTCACTGCCCCCGCCTCCCAGGTTAGTGTTAAAGAGCTAGGAAGAAGGCAGGGCTTGTGGCTTAGGAGAGTGTGGGCGGGTACAGGTCGGGGAGATGTGACGTCTCCCATCCCAGTACCCGCCCACATTCTCCTAACCCGCCCACACTATCCTAACCTGGGAGGCAGGGGGCAGTGAGGCGAAGAAGAATGAGAACAGCGGGCACCGGACCAGCCATCTCTGCAGGTAAGTGGACACCAGGGGGACTAAGTAGCCAGAGGATTTAAAAAAAATCACTACACAGCGTGGATTCTAACAATTAAAGTGTTCAATTGTTAGATTCGAGATCGGGTTCGAATGAAAAATGATCGGAAATCGGATTTCAAAATCTATCCTGAAAAGTCAAGATCGGCTCAACCCTAGTCTTCAACCATCAAAACCATCTAAAACAACCTGAAAATTCACTTCTACAATAAAGTCTACAACTTACCGTTATATGACGCTATTTTTTTCATTTCCTCTGACATTTAGAGTCAATTTTGCTGGAGTGTGCATTGCCGTAATTTGCACCAAATGTATCAGAAATTGCATGCTATTTGATAAACTTTTTCTATACATGGTGTTCTACAGGTTTTCTGCTGCTAATAATGGCATGATCACTGAAACACAGTATAGAGTTCTGTCTGAGGCTGTGGGCATGTACAATAAGGAGCAGTCTGCCCCTCCCCCATCCATTAATGATACTGTTCTACCATACTGCCAAGAGTAACCAGATAATTGCTAATACCTGAAAAGAAGGGCAAATTAATACAGCCATGTAGATAAAACACAGGGGACTAAGAAACAATCTATGAGCAGTCAGTAAAGCTGCTAGCTGTCTATGAACATTATTCCATCTGTAATTGCACAAGTAGCCAGAAGTAAATACTAGTACAGAGAAGACTTTTCGTACATTGTAAGCTGCGAGATTTGCAGAATCCTTAGATTTTTGCACACAGCAACAGTTTGCAGACATGTCTTTGTAGTCTGAGAGGAGAATCAACCCCTTCCCTCTGTGTGTAGAGAGAAAAGGACTATTCCCTACAGTCACTGACATAAGCAGGGTTCAGGGACTAAGAACACTCCCTAAGGAGAGTGCCTTTAGGTAACATAGGCAGGTGTTAGGACCCTGACGCAACAATAATTACTGTAAGTCTTGGGCAACTAGAATCCCAAGGCACCGAGGCAAAATAAGTCCTGAGTGTGCTACGCTCTCCTAACCAGAGCGAAACCAGGCCCCGGAGCTCTTCGCAGCTGCCCAGAGAGTGCCACACACCCAGCAAACCAGAAGTAAAGAGAACCCAAAATTAACCCAAATACTAACCTCAGTGGATGAAGTTCAGGAGAGCCGGTCAGCACGGAGAAACAGACGTACAAGGCAAGCAGAGATCAAAGTAGGATCCAGAGGAAGCCAAAGTGTAGTCAATCCAGCTGAGTCGGTTCACAGGAGGTCACGTGGTAGCAGGAGGGAGAGGCAGAAGTGTAGTCAGGAAGGCCAAGTCATACACAGGAGGTTATGGAGTAGCCAAAATGGAAGTCAGACAGGAGAGGTCAGGAAAAGCCAAAGGTCATGCACAGGAGGTCAGGTAAATGCCAAGTCAGGAAATTCAAGAAGAGGTTGTCTGTAAAGCAAACCAGGGGTCATACACATACAAGGAGGTAATCAGGAGTAAAGGGACAGGAGGCAGGAGAATGCTGGAGCTGATTCTGTGGAAAAAACGAATAACCAGCGACTGCGGTTGACCCCCCCGATTCCAGAAACAGAAGGTCCTGTCACTAGAGAGAGACAGGAATCCCCACAGAACCAAGCGGAGGTCCTGGCCCTCCTCCACGAGAGATCGGAAACGTCATTCCAGCGCTGAACACAGAACGGTCCGCGAACTTCCATGGAGGATCAGCCCACCATAACAGCAGGACTGAATGCATCTATGGACGGCCTTCCTTAGTAACTAAAGAGTGAATAGTAAACTAACTAGAAGTGGCAGGAACTTTACAGATGTTAGAAAGCAGCCACAATTTTAATTAGATTTTGGCCCAGTATCATATGCTCTATAAAATGAGAATAAGTTGTCTGAAAAGTTAGTGGACTAGTGGTTTCATTAGATTTTTTAGTTTTTGTTTTTTATGGCTTACATGCTGTTTAGTCAACTTTAAATTCATTTGCACCCTTCATGCAAATGAGCTAAAATCAATATTTTATATTAACTTCACATAAATGACCTGTGACTAATCTCGTAACAACTAAGAATCTCTTGATGATGAGTTCTGCTGCTAATTATTTTTTTTAATTAATAGTTTTCCATTTTAGTTACTTTTGTATAATTACTTATCTTTAATGCTTGACTAATAAATTACTTTTTATATTGCTTTTCTCTAATGTTTACTTTGTAATATTCATGCATCTGTAATAGACTGCCTGTTTGCTATTTAGTCAAGGCACATGTTTTCTAAGGATACAGCATTGCAAGTACCAAGTATGAACACTAGGTGGCAGCGTAGGTAGAAGCTCTATTCCATTGCAGTACAGTGTATATTATATACATTGAAATTTTAGATTACTTTATTATTAAATAAAGCAACCAAATTTGACAGGGTGTATTACACTAGTAAAAGTCATCTATTATTTTACTTCATTACATAGTATTACAAAGGAATAAAGGCAAAAGTAATGTATCATTGTCACTGTAATATTGCACAAATTCTTTCAAATGCTGCATATAAAAAATGTATAATTTAGGTATGAACAAAGGAAAATAGGTAACAAATAATAAGAATATGCTAATAGTTCTAAGAAGTAACTTGAAGGGGAGAGCAATGGAAAATTGGAATGAATATTTAAAAAAAAAAAAAAAACAGAAAAGAAGATTAAAAGCAACAGGATAACGCGAAGAGGACCTTTCACCACCTCCATCAGCTCTTTTCATACTTTAATAGGCACCGCCCCACTGATTCCAGCACTGTTGGATTTTTTTCTCTAGCCCCCACCATTCCTGAGCAATCAGGGTTGTTGGTTTTGATGCCTGATATATTAACTAGACTCTCTAATGGCAAGAGGGTGGAGTCAGGCAGGTGTAGGAAAGGGCTGGGATTCTGAGCTTTGACACTGTCCACGAACTAGACTCTAAAAATGTCAAGTAGGTGGTGTTAAATGTCAAACAAGGGGGTGTAATTTAGAGCTCTAATCAGAAGCAACTAGTTTCAGAGCTCAGAGTCACACCCCTAGTCTGCTCCTGCCTGACTCCACTAGTATCAGTGGAGGGGGCCTATTAAGGGACAATAATAACTGGAGCTGGTGGGAGTGGTGAAAGGTCCTCTGTAAGAGGTTTGCTTCCTAATATATCTTTTCACATGCCCTAAGGAAAATGGGACTTGACAGGCTGGTTCAAAGGACCAGCTCTGTCCGTGGGAGTCCCCCTGGACCCAGTACAGGTGATGGGTGACAGAAGGATACTGTCCCTGGTGAGCTCCATGCTGGAGAACAACTCCCATCCCATGTATGAGACCGTGACAGCAGGTATAGTAGCGTCAACAGAGAACGCAACCCTTCATCAGATCTTAAAGAGGACCTTTCATGGATTTGGGCACAGGCAGTTCTATATACCGCTGGAAAGCTGACAGTGCGCTGAATTCAGCGCACTGTCGGCTTTCCCGATCTGTGCCCCGGGTGAAGAGCAATCGGTCCCGGTACCGTAGCTCTTTACAGTCAGAAGGGCGTTCCTGACAGTCAGTCAGGAACTACGTCCTTCTCCACAGCAGCGCCTATCACGCTGTACAGTGTTAGTGGGGAGGAATGCCCCCTCCCTCTGCTCACAGTACTTGTCCATAGACGAGTATTATCAGGAGGGGAGGGGGCGTTCCTCCCCGCTCACACTGTACAGTGCTATAGGCACTGCTGTGGAGAAGGACGTGCCTGACTGACTGTCAGGAACGCCCTTCTGACTGTAAAGAGCTATGGTACTGGGACTGATAGCTCTTCACCCGGGGCACAGATCAGGAAAGCCGACAGTGCGCTGAATTCAGAACACAGTCGGCTTTCCAGCAGTATATAACACCACATGTGCCCCAAATCCATGAAAGGTCCTCTTTAAGCGCCCAAAGCAGGTAAGTCTAAGATCTATTGAAGGGGTGCTTTCTTTGTGGATGCTACTATACCCTAAAACACGTTATTTGTTTCTAATAAAGCCTGGATTATTCATATGCTGAAGCTTCACTGTCATTCATTCCTGGATTTTGAGGAGCTATATGCTCCATTTTGTGTCTATTGATTGCCAACGGTCAGTCATCCCGATGACCTGTACCCCAGATGGATGCGAACCTTGTATAACACTCTCAATACATAGTATGACCATTTACCCTATATGGGCTAAGTGAATACTCCCAAGGTTTTGAGGAGAATCAAGGGCGAATTTGCGGTTTTTCATTGAACAGAAGGAGCGCTATCTTTCCTCCGTTTTATACCCTCCATACCATATATTTCAGGTGTTGGGTAGATTAGACATTCATAGAAACCTTGAAGAAGACTGACAGCAGGCTATTGTCCATCTAGCTTACCCTATTATTGGAATCACCACTCCTCCCTCTTCCTCTCTCACAGCATACAGTCTCACTGAAGCTCCATCCCCCTCCTACCATTACCTGGTTTAGTATTTATTTTTATTTATTTTTTTACGACATATGATTTACATACATTTTGAGGACAGGAAAGAGTATATTACATGCTGAACTCCTCTATTATATGCTAAACTTTTACAATTCTAATAGTATTTTCATGGATTCACCTCGACTACTGATTTATGCAGAAAAGTCATAACAATAGGTCGGCTTTAAAAAATGGGAGCTCAATTTTTTTTTTTTTTTTACAATGGATTTTAGTCCTTTATCAAGTCAGTATTTTGCAGTATTTTCCCCACAGTATTCTGTGGAACATTTAAACAATACTGTTCCATTGACTGCAGTTTCCGCAGATAGCGGCGAAGGTCTGCCGGGACTTTCGCATACATATTATTTGCTGAAGTTCTTATGTAGAAAAATAGATTACTTGTAATTGAGTAATAAGAAATGATAGTTGCACATTCTGTACTTTATTCCGCAGCGACATGTTAACCTGAAGGCTTGGAGGAATTTTATACTGGTAATATGGCAGCGAGCTTGTGAATCCTAATTCCGAATTCCGCCGAGGTTTCACATGGTATTTTCATTTCTGCAAACACCTTTCGCAGTGGCTTCTAGTGGAGATGTATAGGTATTTTTGTAAGGTTAAAAATGTTCACATTAGGAAATGCCCCTCAGCACATACTGTTCTACCACTGTTTCAGAACATTAGATTCAAAGGGCTATGTTAAAAGTTTAATAGCATCATATGTTATACATTTATACATTACTGCTGAGCAATGCATTGCATTTCTATTTATACCGCGTGTCACAAGATAAGTCAGCAAAGTGTAATTTTAAAAACATCTTGACATGCCATGCCTCAGTGGATGCAATCCACACTGAATATAATACTGTTATGCATCACTGGCGGTCGGGCCCAGTTTTCAATGGACTGTAAATCACAGTCATCTCATTGAACGTTACAGGACTGCCTTCTCCCTTTTGCCAAATTACTTTGAAGTTCTTGGTGTGAACTTGCTAAACTTTTTCTACTTAGATAACTTTGGTCAAATCTTCGGACGGAAGTTCTATCTTGCTTTGAACCATTATTATGTCTGTAAGTTGTATGGCGCTATATTATGGCGCCAATAGAAGGCCATGTAACAATACTGTAGAATGAAGAGATGTCCACACCTAACGGATCCCTAGTTTGATTAAGAGTCAGTTTCCTGTGAAACCAATTCAATACAGTATTACGAATATGTTTGTTTTGGTACCGTGTTAGCCAGTGGTTATAAAATATAAAAAAAACAAAAAAACTTTGCAAGTCTTCAGTAGGTGATACCTTTTTTAATGGCTAACTCATAATGATGACAGAATATGACGTTTCGAAGCTTCCTCTGAGCTTCTTCTTCAGATATAACTAAAAACACCTTCTAGAGGCTGCATATTTAATAATCCCAGGTGTGTTCACCTGTAACACACCTAATGTAGTGTATTTGATCATTTGCACCAAATGTTCCACTGAAAATCTGTATGTTGGAGAGACCGGTCAGAAACTCAGAATGAGAATTAATTCACATCGCCATACAATCAAACAACAGAGAACTGATCTTCCCGTGCCAAAACACTTCTGCCAGGAAGATCACAACATCATCAATGACATGAAAATCTTGATCTTAAAAGGGAACTTTAAATCAAGGAAACAGCGACTGATTTATGAGTACAAGGCCATGACCCTATTCCAGACATTGGACAATGGGATGAACATCTCACTTGGGTTTATGTCTTTTTATACAAATCATTAAGACAGCCATTAAGATAAGAACCAGGGATCTGGCAATTGATTGTTTGTTGTTATAAGTATATAGTAATAAGCCTCTTCCCCCCTCCCTCCTGTAATTCTAGCCCTGTGTCCAGTCATAAATATGCAGCCTCTAGAAGGTGTTTTTAGTTATATCTGAAGAAGAAGCTCAGAGGAAGCTTCGAAACGTCATATTCTGTCATCATTATGAGTTAGCCATTAAAAAAGGTATCACCTACTGAAGACTTGCAAAGTATTACGAATAGAGATGGACGGACCTTGCAAAATTTGTTTTGCGAAAATTTGCAAGGCTCAACCAACTGTTTAGTTTCAGATGAACTTGTCTGAGCCAGAAGTGATATCATTAGAGGCCCAGGGGAGATGGAGAAAAATAATACACAGTCATATTATCCTTCCTTCACCTCTTCCAAGATCCCTTGTGGCATCTACTCTTATTTCGCAGGTGTCTTCAAGGCCTTCTACTTGCCTCCTGGGTGATGTTGAGTGGACCCAGGTCACCACTGAAACCTTATGACTTGGGACACATCAACATCATGATGCAAGAGAAGAGACCATAGGGTATACTAATAACTTTTGGGTGGCAAAATTGTGAAATTTTTAGAAAATTTTGCAACAAACCCAAATTGCTGTGAATCAGTTGGTTCCTCTCTAATAATGACCTTCTAAAAAAACCATGGAAATTCAGTACTACAATTCATATCCCCTTTCCTACTGGATGGTCAAACGGACACAAATAGAGTGGTTGTAGCATATCAGGTTGTGATAACATAACACAAAATCATATTGTTTTTAGAAAAGCTTGTGATACACATATCTAGACATATCCAGTCAAGAGGACCTGAATAAAAGGTTATCCTATACCATACACCATGTCCATGACATCTTACTAACATGAGCTGATTGTACCCCATGAGTGAATGAGGTTTTTAGCAGGAAATATGTCAATTAAAAAAGACAGATAAAATAGACAGGTTATATGGTTGATATCTTGACATCTGATATGGTACATATTACAAAAAACGTAGTCTCTCCAGTGATCCCAAATCCTCATGTGGAACACTTTTATGAAGCTCTTATTCTCAAAGTTCAGACAGTTTCAAGACGTTGCAAGAGTAACAGGAACCTTGGAACTTCATTGGATCCCATCTAAAGTCAATGGATACATTTGTAGCCATTCGGATTGATTAGACAGAATTGGCGCATGGTTGCTGCTATATACGGAATCCAAGATAAGAGTATAAACAGATAAGCTGATGTTTAACATATATAAGATCCTATTAGAGGGTCGGCATGGTCTGTAAAGTTTCCCATATATATTCAATGGCTATCAGCCAAAGACTTGTTGAGCCAACAACTACTTCTCCGACTCCCCCATACAGCCAAGCAGATCATATATGCATTTGAATAAGGAGAGATGAGCAAGTTGTCACAAGAGAGTTCTGTTAGTAATTTATCAACAAAGCTTTGTCAAAATTCAACATTCCCGATCCTTTCTTTCCTTGAAATGATTTGCTAGTGGACAGTCTGGGGGCTCATATAGACATAGAACAGTTAGCCAGTCTTTTGGCTTCTCTTTATAGAGTCTTTTACTTTGTGATGTGGTCCATTTGGTTTTAGCATGATCTCCAGTATTATGATAGTTAATGAAAAGGTAACTTCTAATGACATAGTCCTAATGAGAATTGGGTGCAAGTGTCCAGGCACAGACCACATATCTTCAGAGAAGAAGCCGCACTCCTACAGGTTCCAAATGAAAAGCGAGTGGTCCTGTACTCATCCATAGTGCAATATTGTAACTTCTAAACTATCTATCTATCTATCTATCTATCTATCTATCTATCTATCTCCTATCTATCTATCTATCTATCTATCTCCTATCTATCTAATCTATCTATCATCTATCTATCTATCTATCTATCTGTCTGTCTGTCTGTCTGTCTGTCTGTCTGTCTGTCTGTCTATCTATCTATCTATCTATCTATCTCCTATCTATCTATCTATCTATCTATCTATCTATCATCTATCTCCTATCTATCTAATCTATCTATCATCTATCTATCTATCTATCTATCTATCTATCTATCTATCTATCTGTCTGTCTGTCTGTCTGTCTGTCTGTCTGTCTATCTATCTATCTATCTATATCTATTGAGCCAGTGACTATATCTATCTATCTATCTATCTATCTATCTATCTATCATCTATCTATCCATCCATTCGTGTATCTTACTGTTACATACTATATCTATCTTTCTACCTATCGTCAGCACTCAGCACTTTTATTTTGGTCCTTGTTTTCTTCTTTTTTCTTTCTTGCTTTCTCGTGTTGTGTTCTGTTGTGATTTTCTGCAAAGTCTTTTTCCTTTCTTTTATAAGTACCGTAGAACATTTTCTGTGGCTTTCCATCACATAAAACGTTGCATAATTGCAGATGAGGATAGAAAGCTATTGTTTGTGAATTGCTGTAAATAGAGGCCCTCATTCATCACCTCGTCCTACTTGACATATGAAATCATGGTGTTTAAAATAACTGAAGGGGTATTGAAAATATTTGGCTTTTGCAGCAGTTAGCGGTTGGATTTTACATTGACAATGGTGGGGTACAGCTTGAAGGCTTTTTCTTAAATTTACCGAGCGATGTCTGAAAGGCAACATATAATGTACTGATCTGAGGCTTGTTCTTTTAATTAACATTTACACTGTTATCTGTTCTCACGTCAGATTACTCTACAGTACAGGGAGTCATTTTGGATTCTTTTGTGAACTGATTCCTTTACTCTAAACTATTAGCCTTGAAGCTCTCATAGTGTCTGGAATAAGGTGTAATACACATGATACATAGCATAAAAGGATATTTACTCCCCCCTGTCCTTTCTGGGTAGCCAGCCATGCTTTATCTATCTATCTATCTATCTATCTATCTATCTATCTATCTATCTATCTATCTATCTCCTATCTATCTATCTATCTATCTATCTATCTATCTATCTATCTCATATATATATATATATATATATATATATATATATATCAATCTAGTTCTTATCTATCTATCTATCTATCTATCTATCTATCTATCTGTTTATCTATACAAAAAGAGCAAATACTGTAGCAGGGGTGGGTGCCAAGCCAATGGCGGAACTAAGAATTACTGAGCCCCAAGACGACTCGTTGACGTGGCCCCACCCCTAACCCTCACTCCCTTACAGCGCAAACCATATTCCTGCACACAGTATTATGCCCCTTAGTGGCCCCAGTACACAGTATTATGCCCCTTAGTGGCCCCTGCACACAATATTATACCCCATAGTGGCCCCAGTACACAGTATTATGCCGCATAGTTGCCCCTGTACACAGTATTATGCCCCATATTGGCCCCTGTACACACTATTATGCCCCATTGTGGACCGCCCATGAACAATTATTATATTCTGGGGTCCTTATAGATCTCAGAGAATAATAATCAGAGACCCATGGGAGGATACAAACATAAAAAACACTGTTACCTACCCAGCGCCGCACCTCCCATGAGGCGACCTGAAGCGACCGCTTCAGGCGGCGCTATGCCAGGGCCCCAGGGAGGGCGGCATTTTTGCTTACCTAAGCCAGTCCAGGACAAGCTGTCCTGGACTGGCTTAGCTCCGAGCGGTGGATTGGGGAGGCCACTGGAGTAGCGCTGCTCCAGCAGCCTCCCCTTACGCTCAGGCAGAGAGCAGGTCTTCTCCGTGCCTGCGAACGGCGCTAAGCCATGACCCCTTTGCTATGCCATGCCCCCTCTGCTCTGCCCCCTCCTCCCGGGGGGGCGGCGGCTTTCTGTCGTTCGCCTCGGGCGGCGAAAGGGGTAGGTTCACCCCTGTACCTACCTCTCCCTGACTCCAGCGCACTCTCAGCTACTTTCGGCCATCTTCAATGTTAGACCAGACATCACCTGAACCAGGCCTGTGTCATGACACATAATAACACAGGCCTGGCATACGTGATGTCTGGGACGTCATCAAATAGGCCCTCAGACTGCTGGAGCACAGGAGAGGTAAGTAACAGTGGCGTAACTACCGCCGTAGCAGCAGAGGCAGCTGCCACAGGGCCCTGGACATTAGGGGCCCAGCAACAGCCGCTACTGCTACGTTTTTTTTCTTAATAGGCCGTTAATGGCTGGAGTAACTCAAGCCGGTAACAGGCCCTATTTACTTACTGATCTTGGCAGGGCTGGGATCGGTAAGTGACACTGTGGGCCCCACAAACACTATCATTATACTCGGGGGACTTTTCATACTGTAGCAGGGGTGGGTGCCAAGTCATTGGCAGAACTAAGAATGACTGAGCCCCAAGACGAGTATAATGATCGGTGGACCGGGAGAGGTAAGAAACATAAAAAACACTGTTACTTAACTCTCCACGATCCGGGCAGGCTTCAGGCCTAGTTGTCTGACGTCTCATGACCCCGGTCTGCGTCCCTGGTCATGTGACGTCTGACATCATTGAAGATGGACTACATAAGTCTCCGATTATTATACTCTGTGGTCTGAAAAGACCTCAAAGTATAATAATTGTTTATGGGTGTCCACAGTGGGGAATAATACTGTGTTCAGGGGCCACTATGGGGGATTATACTGTGTGTAGGGGCCACTATTAGGCATAATAGAGTGCACAAGAATGCGTAGGAGGGGGTCAGTCGAGGTCTTCGCCGTCAGTGTCGGTCAGTGGAGCCCATGTCAAAAGTTTGCCACGGGGCCCCGCCATTCCTAGTCATGCCACTGGTAAGTAACACTGTTTTTTATGTTCCCTCACCTCCCCTGGTCCTCCGATCATTATACTCAGTGTCTGAACAGACCCCAGAGTATAATGATAGCAGTGTGTGTTGGGGTTCGCAGGCCAACAGCCTTACTTACCGATCCCCGCTCCTGATTACAGCCGCTTCCGCAGGAGGGGAAGTGCAGGCAGCCGTGAGCCAGAGCAAGGATCGGTAAGTAAATAGGGACCATTACCCTCCTGCGATGACTCCACCAGATAACAGCCTAAAAAAAACCAAACAAACATAAGGGGCTCGCCACTGCCCCCTAATGTCCCAAACCCTGAGGCAGCGGCTACTGTTGTCACCCCGGTATTTACACCTTTGCATGAGTCTTTCTCAAGCAATGCATGGTATAACAGTGCAAGGTTATATAGGACAACGTTCAATCAAATGCAAAATACATCAATCATCTCATAACAGTGAATAGTTAAAGTGTAACACTGTAAATACCATGCATATGTGATCCAAATACGTGTGTACATACAAGGTAACACGTATTAGTATCACTACTTAATATCTTGTATATACACACATATTTGCAGTGATATAACTAATGACTTCTAGGCCTGTGCGTCCAGCCAGCAAGGAAAGAGAACGCCTGCTAGGATGCATGCTAGAATAAGAAACAGAACGGCAAAGTGTTATATATAGTCATGGTTACAGAAATATTAATCTAGAAAATACAGACATATTTGATTGCAATAATAATGACTAATTATGCCTATAAGGTGTGAACCGCGGCCAATTCTAATGAAGAAATTATGTTACACGTTATTTTACATTGATAATTATGTTTTCTTTGCAGTAGGTAATGTGTCTGCGTAGTCAGGTCCATTAATCTGACAGCGGTGACAGCTCGCTGATATACTGGAAATAGGCCAAAACATTGAGTACAAGGATGCTTGTAATATAGACGGCAATCACTTGTGACCCCCAAAATATGATCACCAAAAAAATGTAACAAGTGGGGGCATGGGCTGAAGCTATAGATGAACGGACATGTTCCACTACAGCTCTGGCTCTGCTCTCTGCATATCGCTGATTTTTTGGGTCCTCTCTTGGTTTCCACACTCCTTGGATTGACTGTATATAGCACTGACCCCTTGGGCTCCACCTGACGGGGTCTGAAAGCCTGCTAGCACCCACAAAATCAGCCAAACCAGCGTGCCGTTACTCCATGTATTGTGGCCACCACATTTTCTGCTTTTGGACCCATCTGACTCCATTGGCCAGCCGGCTGCCCTTTCAAAGCTCCATAAAGCACCTCCAATCTGGCACAGGTGCCCAAACAGCGCTCCTCCGCTCTGCTGGTGTTTTCTGCTATCTAATACACTGGTGGATTTATAGTTCACAACATCTGGGCACCTAAAATCCCTTTGTGCTGGCTACTGTACGCTACCATAGCCTTTGCAGATTTGCACTCTTTCCCTGCTACTGGCAGCCATATTGAACTTGTAGCCCTTGTACTGTATTCCATGTTTCCAGTGGGCACTCCATTGAATACTTGTTGGACACAACACCCCACTCCCTGCCAATATTTGCTGTACATGCTTGCTTTTTGGCCCGCATCCAGCTCACTTTCAATGTCTGGTTAATATCTCAGATATTGCTTCGTAGCCTGCTTCGTAGACTTTAAGAAGGCGTTTGATTCAGTATGGCACCCAGGCCTACTCCTCAAACTCCTAGAGAGTGGAATAGGAGGAAGAACGTACAACGTCATCAAGAGCTCCTACACCGGAAATCAGTGCAGTGTGAAGGTGAATGGGAAAAGGACAGCATACTTCCAACAGGCCCGAGGGGTCAGACAAGGCTGTAGCCTGAGCCCAACGCTCTTCAACATCTATATCAATGAACTGGCTACAGCCCTGGAGGCCTCACCAACCCCAGGCCTCGCCCTGAACGACCGGGAGGTGAAGTTCCTGCTATACGCCGACGACCTCCTACTCCTGGCCCCCACCGAGAAAGACCTCCAAGAAAGCCTGTCCGTGCTGGAAAAATTCAGCACCACATGGGCCCTACCCATCAAACAGAAGAAGACCAAAGTCATGGTATTTCAGAAGAAGGGCCACAATAAAGCCTCCACCACCCCACAATTCACACTGAACGGCTCCACACTGGAGAAAACCAACAGCTACACCTACCTGGGGCTGGAGCTCAGCCAATCAGGAAGCTTCAAAGCAGCAATAGAAACCCTGAAAGCAAAAGCTTGCAGAACCTTCTACGCCATCAGAAGACAACTGTACCACCTCAAACCACCGGTGAGGGTCTGGCTGAAGATATTTGACGCTGTCATCTCCCCGATCCTTCTCTATGGCAGTGAGGTTTGGGGCCCAGCCACCTACCCAGACCAGTCAAAGTGGGATTCCAGCCCAACAGAGAACTTCCACCTGGAGTTCTGCAAATACCTGCTCCATGTCCATCGCAACACCACCAACATGGCCTGCAGGGCAGAGCTAGGCAGACTCCCCCTATGGCTCACCATACAAAAGAGGGCGCTAGCTTTCCAGGCACACATTCAGGGGAGCAAGCCTGACTCCTACCACCACCAAGCATGGCTAAGCCACCTGAGCAAACCAGACACTCACCAACCAAACAACAGCCAACCACCAAACCAAAAACACCAACAGACGATAACCAAGGCCGAAATAAAGGTGACCACAGAGGCAAACAGAGAGCGGTACATTGAAGAATGGAGAAACGAAATAAATAACTCCAAGAAACTCACCGTGTACCAATCCCTACAAAGGGACTACACCATGGCCACCTACCTGGAGAGAATATGCCACCCCAAGCACAGACAGACCCTGAGCCGGTACAGACTGAGCGCCCACAACCTAGAGATAGAGACGGGGCGATACAGGCAGACGTACAAGCCACGGGAGAAGAGACTGTGCCAGCACTGTGACCAGGGGGTCCTAGAAGACGAGACCCACTTCCTGCTACACTGCACCAAATACTCAGCTGTGAGGGCCGTTTACTACCAAAGACTCTCTGCCCACATCCCAGACTTCATATCTGCGGACGAGAAGAGGAAACTCTACATCCTACTGGGAGAAGAAGAGGCCACTGTGGAGATCGCTGCCCAATACGTGTCCAGCTGTCACCAAATAAGAGGAAGATGAGACTCCACGGACTGTTATATTTATCCCAAAACACCCACCCCACCCCACCTCCCCACCCCACCTCCCCATATAGCAGTCACCAACGAAGAGGAAGATGAGACTCCACGGACTGTTATACCCCAAACCAACCGTCCCACCCCACCTCCCCATATAACGTTCACCAACGAAGAGGAAGATGAGACTCCATGGACTGTTATACCCCAAACCACCCACCCCACCCCCACCACTCACCCACCCGAGGAGTCCAACTCCCCCCCCAACACCACTTTACTAGCTTTGGCAATGCCAAATATCTATTCGGACGTGCCAATAAAGCTTTTTTGATTTGATTTGATTTGTCCACCATGGCTCCCCTATACTATAGGCCTAGATTCAATGGCCGTACTCTATTCTATCTGTACCTTATATTCTTGCTGATTCACTGAATACAACTTAACAGAACGTGATGACAAATGATATAAAGTAAGACATGGCTGCAGGGTCAGACTACAGAGGGGGTATTGGTAGTCTGTCGCTATGGAGATGCATAGGAGCTGTAGAGACAAAATGGAAGGATATTTTTACCTAGGAGTTGCTTCATTCTTTGGATAGACAAGATCCATAAAATAGGATTCCAATGATGGTAAGTCCTATCCACTTATGAGAAGAAAATGTCAGTGGTAGATACGTCATACATGTCTGAGTTGGGAACATGGGATTATGTAGATAATCTGTTTTCCCTTAGCCCAAACAGCGGCACAATATGGGGTATTCCTGCCCCTGTGTACTGTTTAGGACAGGTGGAAAGAATTTAATAAACTAACGGAGTCCCCTCCCCCTCCCCTATAAGAGGCCAGAAAGACCTCCCCCCCCTCGTGTTAGCAAAAGAGTATAATAATTTCTATAGGCAATCCAACACATTACCATACATTCAGGGAGGTTAGCTTGTGCCGCTGTTTGGGCTAAGGGAAAACAGATTATCTACATAATTCCATGTTCCCCCTACGCCAAACAGCGGCACAATATGGGGATTTAGCAAGTAAATTATCCGCTAGGGAGGGTGATCCTGGCAGACTGAAGACAAGACAGAACGCCCAAATGCCACCGCTTCAGAGGTGCGCCAGTCTAGTCTGTAATGTTTTGCAAACGTGGAATGCGAGCTCCAGGAGGCCGCACTGCATATTTGGTCCACTGAAAGTGACTGCCTCTCCGCCCAGGAGGCTGCCACTGCCCTTGTTGCATGGGCACGCAAGAACTCAGGGACCGGTAACCCCTGAGCCTGTAGAGAGAGAGAGATGGCCTCTCTTATCCATCTGGATAGTGTGACTTTGGAAGCTTTAATACCCTTGGTGTGACCAAAGATGTTTATAAGCAGATTCTCTGATCTTCGAAAAGAGCTTGTCCGATCCAGATATGTGCGTAAGGCTCTCACCAGATCCAATCTGTGCATCCTCTCTTCATAATCGGAGGATGGAGCCGGAAAAAAAGCTGGTAGGGATATTACCTGATTAATGTTTCCCGGCGTGGGTACCTTGGGTAGGAACCCACGGACAAATCTGAGTTGTACCCTGTCCGGAAAAAATAAAATATAAGGTTCCGAGGCTGCCAGAGCCTGTAATTCCCCGACCCTCTTGGCAGATGTGATAGCCAATAAAAAGGTCACCTTGAGTGAGAGGTATCTCAAGTCCACCTCATCCAAAGGCTCAAAGGGGGGATCACATAGCCCCTGTAGGACCGAGGCTAAGTCCCACTGTGGAACTGGGGCCTGAATTGGAGGGCGGAGCCGAGAGGGCCCTTTCAGAAATTGCTTAACCAGAGGATTCTGAGATAAACGTGTTCCCAGGTGAGCGGATAACGCCGAGACATGCACCCTTAGGGTGGCAGTTGTCAATCCCTTCTCCAGACCACCTTGTAGGAATTCCAGGACCGCCTCAACGGAGGGACACTCAATCTGTTTTTCCCTGCACCAGTCCTGAAACACCCGAAAGATTCTCTGATAACTTCGGTTAGTCGAGTCCACTCTGAAGTTGGCCAAAGTCCTTAAGACGGCCTGTGATAATCCTCTGTCTCCACATACGGTGCGGTCAACCTCCAGGCAGTGAGGTTGAACTGGTTCAGGTCCTGGCAGAGCTGACCATTTAGAGTTACCAGGTTGTGAACTTGTGGAAGCCTCCAGTAGGTCCCTCGACTCATTGACATGAGGTGGGTAAACCATGTCCTTTTTGGCCAGAACGGCATGATCACAATTGCCGAAGTCTGGTCCTGCCTGAATTTCGCCAATACCCTCGGGATCATCGGGATTGGAGGAAATACGGAAGCCAGCTTGAATTTCCATGGTATTGACAGGGCATCGATCGCCAAGGGATTGTCCTCCCGGTAAAGGGAGCAGAATACCTTCACCTTGGCGTTGTATTGGGTGGCCATCAGGTCCACCTCGGGGAGACCCCATCTCTTGGTAAGTTGAAGAAATATCTCTGGGTTCAAAGACCATTCTCCTGTCGTCACTAAGCCTCTGCTTAGCTGGTCCGCTAGAATGTTCAGATGATCTCTGATGTGTACAGCCGACAGTTGAGGTATGTTGTCTTCTGCCCAGCTGAAGATCAGATCTGTTACTTCCATGAGCGAGGGGGATCTGGTTCCTCCCTGCTTGTTTATATAGTGTACTGCAGTCAGATTGTCTGACCTTACTCTCACAGCCTTTCCCCTCAGGTTGGGGGCGAGGGCTAAGAGTGCTCGATGTATTTCCGTCAGCTCGCGCCAGTTGGAAGAGTGGGCTCTTTCTAGCGGGTTCCAAGTTCCTTGGACTAGGGTCTCCCCCAGATGCGCTCCCCAGCCTGAGAGGGAGGCATCTGTGGTCAACAGGGTCCAGGAAGTCTGGGCCGTGGACCTCCCGTCCTTGAGAAAAGACCACCAATTCAGTGATCGACGGGTCCTGATGGATAACTGGATTGGCTTCTGTAGTCCCGAGGGACTGTGGTTCCATTCTCTCAGGATCTCGGCCTGTAGGGGGCGCATATGCCATAATGCCCACGGTACTGCCTCGATGGTCGCGGCCATGAGCCCTAGGACCTTCATCGCCATCCTTATGGTGACCTTCCGGGTTCGGGTAAGGTGATCTACCGCTCGACCAATCTTCTCCTTGCGAGGAGGGGGCAGGGAGATCATCATGCTGAGAGAATCTAAATTGAACCCCAGAAATTGAATCTGAGTGGAAGGAACCACCACTGACTTTTGCCAGTTTACTAGCCAGCCCAGCTTGGTTAGGAAAGCCACGGTGATGTCCAACTGTGTGGCAAGAGTCTCCCTTGACTGAGCTTTTAAAAGCCAGTCGTCTAGATAAGGAACAATGAATATCCCTTGGAGACGCAGGGTGGCTACGACCGGGGCCACTACCTTGGTGAAGGTGTGGGGGGCCGAGGATATACCGAATGGGAGAGCCGTGAATTGGAAATGAAACAACTTTCCGCTTAGGTATACAGCAATTCTGAGGTACCTTCTGTGAGGGCCATAGATAAGTACATGGAGATAGGCGTCCCTTAGGTCTAGGGTGACGAACAACTCTCCTGGCTGCAGAAAGGGGAGTACCGACCTGATGGTCTCCATACGGAACCGGACTCTGCAGATATACTGGTTCAGATACCTGAGGTCTATGATCATCCGCCAACCTCCGGACGATTTTGGGACCAAGAACACAGGGGAATACACACCCTGACCCTGTTCGTTTGTAGGTACCGGTTCCAATGCAGCCTTGTCCACGTACTCCTGTACGGATTCTTCCAGATGAAGTTGCTTTGTGCCCTGAAGAGGGCGGGTCCTCACGTACTTGTCTGGCGGGTGGCTGGAAAAACTTATTCTGTACCCAGTACGTACTATCTGAAGGACCCAAGGGTCTCTGATGTGCTGAGACCAAGCTGGAAAAACTAGTGAAAGGTGACCTCCTACCGCCGCGGGCCCGCGGGGCGGAGTGCCTGGATAGTCAGAAACCCTTCTTGGCTTCCTGGGAGGAGCCCCGACCGCTGCTCCTTGCCTGGTCACCGGAGCGTCTGCGGAACTGACCTCTTGTAGCTCCTCTGGATGGACGATAGCCTCGAAAGGGCCGTTGTCCCCTTCCTGCGGGTTGAGGGAGATTTTTCGAGCCCTTCCATGATGCGGTCCAATTCTGAACCGAATAGCCTGCCCGGCTCAAAGGGAAGAGCGCAGAGGTTAAATTTTGAGGCGTTGTCTACACGCCAAGGTTTTAACCACAATGGACGCCTAGCGGCTGTTGATAATGCCATTGCTCTGGCGGCCAGCTTGCCTTGGTAGAATGCTGCCTCATTACAATGACGGCCGTAAATGATGGCAGTAAATGACGGCCGTCTTTTCCTATAGAACTCTATGTAAACGTTTTATGACGGCCGTAAAAGACACACAAATTACACACAAATGACGCCTGGCGTTACTCTGTGTGAATGCAGCCTAAAAGGTCCTGCCTGTTTAAATAAGAGAGGGGGCGGAGAGGAGGAGGAGGAAGGGGAGGGGCTCCCCTGCGGATTCCACCCGCCCCCAATACAAGTCCCCCCATACAGGTCCCCCCCCCCCCGAGAGAGGAGAAAAACCAGGGGGGGGGGGTGTCATAGCAGCCAGGGGGGAGCAGATCCATGCCCCCCCCCCCCCCCGAGCAGATACAAAGCTCGTCTGCCCGAGATTTCGGGCCGGCCGCGCGCGCCTGAAGACAGGACGGTGCATGCGCGACAGCCCGAGCCGGAGTGAGTCCGGCGGAAGCCTCCGCCGGAAAAGAAGGTGTGGAACGAAGGTTCCATTTCACCCAGGGAGCCGGACGAAGGGCTCATAGGAAATGCAGAGGACGCCGCGCGCCCGCAGCAGGGGGAGAAAGGACGCCTATTCCCCCCAACACCTACCACCCAGGTAGGTAAAAATACGCAAACTAGGAGGGGAGAGACAGAAAGCTCCCCCCCCCCACCTGTCACTGTCCACAGGACAGAAAAAAACACGAGGGGGGGGAGGTCTTTCTGGCCTCTTATAGGGGAGGGGGAGGGGACTCCGTTAGTTTATTAAATTCTTTACACCTGTCCTAAACAGTACACAGGGGCAGGAATACCCCATATTGTGCCGCTGTTTGGCGTAGGGGGAATATGCCTTGATGTTTGCGCTCGCTGTATACGGCAGGGAACAACATTCACTTAAAATGACTTTTTGTTTCTTTTCCTGTTGAATATTCATTCGCTTATAATAGAAGGGAGTAGAGGCCGAGTTATTACTCAACTAATGGGACATATGATGTGTGCTCGGCGTCAATTATTTCCACTAGACCAATTAGCCATGGTGTAATAAGCAATATATTGACATGACAGCGGGTTGTTACATAAGTAACAAGATGACAATTGACTTTCATAACTGTAAAACAATACTGGCATTATAAGGCAATGTACAGGATTTGTAGCATAAGAGTTACATAGTGATACAGAGGTATCTGTTATACTGGTGTATAGGATAACATTGGAGTATATAGCAAGTGTTCTTCATAGTATAATATGACCAGACATAGTTAGGAGTACAGATGTGTCCACACTTAACTTAGCTCAACTCCAATTTCTCATAAAACGAATTCAATACAATATCACAATACACCAAAGCTTGTGAAAGGCTGCAATTCACAAAATAACAATACAGCATATAAGAGGTAACAAATAATGGGTAGCCACACAAAACAATATTGACTTGACACATATAGTCATGAGAAAAACAAAGTCTTCTTTGAATTCTATGGGTGTAGGTATCAGAACACAGTAAAAAAACAAGTTCCTTACAAGGGATTAAAGTTAGGTAAATACAATCCCAATGAACAACATTAAGATAAGATACAATATGATAAAATAAGATAATCCTTTAACAGTCATGGGGAAATTCAGTGTGGCACAGTATCATGGATAATACAGTAATATATTACAAGAAAGAACACATACAAGCTCATAGCAGATAGAAAAGATATGAGGAGTCATAGCAACTAACAAGAAAAGAAAGACTCAGGATCATTTAGTTCTCTGTGCGGAGTGATCTTCGCTTAGCCTGATATTGATTATACAGCCTGTTGGGAGGAAGGATCTCCGATAGCGCTCCTTCTCACACTTGGGGGGCAGTAAAAGGTCCCTGTATGGATCAGATGAGAAAAAGATCACTTTGCTTTCGCATACTTTCTGTTTTCATCGTCCTAAAGGATCTAGAGTTAGGGTGCATTCACACTACGGATACGGTGACTGATTTTGAACGTTAAAACACATTCAGAATCAGCGCGTATAAAGCAGATCCCATTCATTTCAATGAGAGCGCTCGTAGAGAAAAAAGCAGCCCATTCATTTCAATGGGGAGCGCTCGTATGCCAGTTCCCATTAAAATGAATGGGATCTGCTTTATACGCGCTGATTCTGAACGTGTTTTAACGTTCAGAATCAGTCACCGTATCCGTAGTGTGAATGCACCCTTAGAGAGAAGCTTTCTTCCCGATAGAGCTGTGACAAACCACCAAGTCCTGAGGCTGCTTTTATTTGTTGAGCATTTCAGTGTAAGATCCATAAGGCACGTGATATCTTATCATAGCTGATATATGGATACTTACCTCAAAACATCTGTACTTGTACAATATATATATATATATATATATATATATATATATATATATATATATACAGCGCCGCACCTTCGGGCGGCACACGGGAGGGGGGCGACTTTTTTTTTTTTTACTTTGAACTAGCGCAGGAGAGCTAGGCCGCCTACGCATGCTGATACGAACTCAGACGTCTAGGTATCAGCGTGGGCGGCGTCATGACGTGATGACGCTCGCTGATACCTAGACGTCTGAGTACGTATCAGCGTGCGTAGGCGGCCTAGTGACGCCGCCTACGCAGACGTCAGCCTGCAGGAGAAGAGGATCGCGGTGGCGGCGGGAGCAACAACAAGATCGGTAAGTATAAAACTTCTTTTTTTGTTTTATAATAGGCCGTTACCTGCTGAAGTATCTCCAGCAGGTAGCGGCCTATTTACCTACCTCCCCAGACCTGCTCACTGCCGCCCCCGCTTCCCCTTGTACTATAGGCCACGGAAGCCGGCAGTGAGTAGGCCCAGGCAGGCTGCGATCCCACTACCGCCATTATTATACCCGGGGGTCTTTTCAGACCTCCGAGTATAATAATCGGAGCCCCAGGGGAGGTGAGGGAACATAATAAACACTGTTACTCACCTCTCCGGGATCCGATGTTACTCCTAGCAGGCTTCGGGCCTATATGGTAATGCCCAGACGTCACGTGGTCTGGAATATTACCATATAGGCCCAAAGCCTGCCCTAGCAGTACCATATAGGCCCAAAGCCTGTGCTAGTAGTAATAACCTGTTACTGCTAACACAGGCTTTGGAACTGTATGGTACTGTTAGGGCAGGCTTCGGGCCTATATGGTAATATTCCAGACCACGTGATGTCTGGGCATTACCATATAGGCCCGAAGCCTGCTAGGAGTAACATCGGATCCCGGAGAGGTAAGTAACATTGTTTATTATGTTCCCTCACCTCCCCTGGGGCTCCGATTATTATACTCAGAGGTCTGAAAAGACCCCCGGGTATAATAATGGCGGCAGTGGGATCGCGGCCTGCCCGGGCCTACTCACTGCCGGCCTCCATGGCCTATAGTACAAGGGGAAGCGGAGGCGGCAGTGAGCAGGTCTGGGGAGGTAGGTAAATAGGTTGTCAGGAACGCCCTTCTCACTGTGAAGAGTTACGGTACCGGCACCAATAGCTCTTCACCCGGGGCACAGATCGGGAAAGCCGACAGTGCGCTGAATTCAGCGCACTGTCAGCTTTCCAGCAGTATATAGAACTGCCTTTGCCCAAACCCATGAAAGGTCCTGAGTATAATAATAGTTCATGGGTGTTCAACTGGGGGGCATAATAGAGCTTGAAGGTTCCACTGTGCCCCCTGTAACCTCTATTATGCCCCACAGCAGCCCCCCTGCAACCTCTATTGTGCCACTGTGGGGCATAATATAGATTGCAGGGGCCGCTGTGCGATATATATATATATATATATATATATATATATATATATATATATTTGTGTGTGTATACATATATATATATATATATATATATATATATATATATATGTGTGTACTGTATATATACATATATAGGGGTTGGGTGCGTGGAGAATTGAGGAGTCAAAGATGTCTGTGTTTCAAACTTTACAGAGTCAAGTCACAGCTGAAAGAAGTGGTCATGGCGGTCCAAAGGGAAGAGACTGGAAATGTGGGGAGACGTCTCCTGTGAGTATTACTGCATTGTATTTATTGTAACGTCCGTCCCCCCCCCCCCCCCCTGCTGTCTTTGGCTGACGATCAAAAGATGAACATCACACCTGTGATTTTGCGGCTGCAACATCACAGCCACAAAATAGCACGGCGCATACGATCCCCGCTCCCATTGAAATCAATGGGAGCGTGTACGGCCGGCAAAGGCTCCCGCGGCGTAGACGTGCCACATCACACCGCACGTTACACCGTGTGAACCCTCCCTAATAATGTATTGTGGGGTATCATAGTTCAGCGCTCTTTATTAGGGTTGAGCCGATCCTGACTTTTCAGGATGGATTTTAAAATCCGATTTCCAATCATTTTTCATTCGAACCCGATCTCGATCCCAATTCCGATCCCAATGCAAGTCAATGGAATTTTTTTTATTAATCGGAGATCGAATTTTAAAAGCAATCCTATTCACTGTACAGCATGGAATCTAAGAATTGTTAGAATCCACGCTGTGTAGTAATCACTAAGTAGCCAGAGGATTTTTTTTTTAATCCTCTGGCTACTTAGTCCCCCCTGGTGTCCACTTACCTCCAGAGATGGCTGCTCCGCTGCTCTGCTGTTCTTCGCCTCGCTGCCGCTCCAGCTGCAGTCTTCTTCTCCCTTCGCTGCCCCCTCCCTGCCAGGTTAGGAGAGTGTGGGCGGGTACTGAGAGGGGAGACATCACGTCTCCCCGCCCTGTACCCGCCCACACTCTCCAAACCCGCCCACACTCTCCTAACCTGGCAGGGAGGGGGCAGTGAGGCAAAGAAGACTGCAGCTGGAGCGGCAAGAGGCGAAGAGCAGCGGAGCAGCCATCTCTGGAGGTAAGTAGTTACTAGAGATGTTACTTTAGTCTCCCATTAGAATGAATGGAGGCAGCCGGTGCGCAGGGGGTTAAGGCTGTGTGCCGGCTGCTTTCATTCATGCCTATGGAACCTCAGCGGAGCCTTCACACTGAGTATACACTATATACTCAGTGTGAAGGCATTGTGGGAAATACTACCGATCTCGATCCCACCTTAAAAGATCATGTTCGGAATTCCGATCGCGATCGTGAAATTTCCTCAATCGCCAATCGGAATCCGATTTTTTCCGAACACGATTGCTCAACCCTACTCTTTACTTCAATAGGCCTGAATATCCCATAAAATTGGCCTTAGTTCAATCGGTCTGAACTGCAACGCTACAGATACGCCATGGACGGGTGTTGCGTTGGGTAAACCTCATGAAGTTTGTCTTGCGAATATCCACAAGGTTCGCCCAGTGGGTTCACTTCGGGCTGAAGTTTTTTGGTCTATACTCAAACTGCTATTATTCCAGACCCAAAAATATTGTAAGCAGAGACAAAGGGGCGGTGTGTTATTCAGTAAGCTAGAAGATTCTTATAAAGAATGGGAATTCACCCCGTTAGCTGCGATGGAGTTGAGGAGAGGTGAGTATGACTGTAATGTAAAGAAATCTCCCCTGGGTCACTGCTTATTATACTCTGCAGAGACTCCAGAGTACACAAGTGATTTCTGGGTAGTGAGCCCCAAACATTTTTGGAAAATTTGCAACAAACCCTACTTCTTACAAGTTTAGTGCTAATATCTAGAAGATAGCAGATACATTTTTCATATACTGAACAAATTGAGCACCAGACATAAAACCATGTATCTACTTTACCTGAAGTCTCCCTTTAGCTCTGCATTATATGACCTTGTATAGCCTTTTGAGCATCCATTCACTTCCCATTCTGGAGCCCCCTGTTGAGTTGGACCGGTAGCTTTCCGTACAATTGCCGGTTATGTTAACATATCCATGTAGATTTGTATAATATAAAATAAGCTACTGTAAGTCATCTATTCTGTAAGGATTAAAATCAGGCACAATTTCTAACCTAAGCATCAAGCTAATAAAGCTTAGAATTTCATTTTGACCAATCACCCGGCTTAATTTTTCCACATAAGTATGTTAATGCCTATAGGAAGATTAATTTAATCTTTAATGGATTAATTTTTCACTAATGTTTTTTCATGCTTGACAAATAGTATACTTGACATTTAAAAATACCTAGCGTTGCTCCAATGGCTTTGGATGGCACGACAGATCATTAGCGGTGAATATCGATAACGTATGGGACCGGACCAGTCGCACTAATGACCTTTGTGTTAAATGGTCCAAAATTAAATTCATTTTTGACATAAACCAATTTTATGAAAATGTTAATGTCTCCTTAATGCTAACTAAGTATCACAAGTTCTTTTGATGGTTTACAACATCGAATGACACTTTCCATTTTATGAAGACAAAATATCAAGAGGAACTGGATCTTCTCGTCCATGGTTTCATCAGGTTACAGTAGAGTTTTTGATTTTTTTTTTAAATTATTCATGATTAGAGAAGAGCGAACACTAAAATGTTCGAGGTTCGAAATCCGATTCGAACAGCCGCCCACTGTTCGACTGTTTGAATGGATTTCGAACCCCATTATAGTCTATGGGGGGAAATGCTCGTTTCAGGGGTACGCAACATTCGATCAAATTCTACTTACCAAGTCCATGAGTGAGGGTCGGGCTGGATTCTTCTCCCTGCGCAGTGTCCCGGCGTCCTCTTCCGGCCTTGAATTCACTCTGCTAGGCATCGGGCCTAGGCAGAGCTGACTGAGCATACCCGCGCCCGCGCGGACATTCGTAGTCGGCTCTGCCCAGGCCCGATGCCTAAGCAGAGTGAATGCAGAGCCGGAAGAGGACGCGGGGTCGCTGCGCAGGTAGAAGACTTCTAAAGGTAAGAGAAGAACCAGTGTTGATTGGCAATGTATAGCATTCTGCCAATCAACGCTGGTTCTGCATCGAATCTTAACTTCGAACAGCTAGTAGTATTCAATTGAGTACGAGTATTTCGAATACCGTAGTATTCGATCGAACACCTACTCGATCGAGTAGTACTCGCTCATCTCTATTCATGATGTGTATTTTTGGATTTTGCTCTAATGGACTTGAGCAATAGAAAGCCCAACGGGAGTTGTATATGGAAGGCACTACTGATATCACCACCACAGTGAACCATTCTCACATATACCTACCGTACCTTGATCATTCCCAGATAACTTTGACACTTGATATAGGCTGAAAGCCACTTATGACAGGCATATGGCATGATAATGTCTACCTTTTCTCTCTGCCATCGTACAGACTTAAACTTGAGAACTCTATTTGTGAGTGTTTTCAATTTTTTTCTGGTTCTACACAAATCCATATAATTTATGGAATACCCATAAGACATTATGATGAATTGCCAAACATTCCTTCCCGTTCTTGCCCCTCATCTGACCACCCTCTTTAACCAAGCCATGACAAAAGGAATCCTCCGATATGAAATACTCCAAGCCAACATAGTCATCATCCCAAAACCCAGAAGTTCCTTGGACTAGATGTCTAACCACTTAAACATAGATTATTGCTGGGGCATGTGCCACTATCTGCTGTTGGTGGCTCGGAAGTGGAGATCTCTCTGTCCCCCAAAATACTTTTCGTTGATTGACATGGTGTCTGAACATTGAATATGTGAAAAACTACTAATATTTGTTATTAGGAACAACACTCTTTACTCCTTTTCCTCTATGTGGGCTCCCTGGATCAAATGTTTCTGAACACTCTTAAAAACCTCCCTGGTTTGAGATGTTAATGTGACCACATATTATAACTTATGTATGTTATAACTGTTGCATCAAATTGATGCCTTTGTTGTTATTTCCTTAACCCTCCCACCACCCTCTTTTTCTCTTCCTGATTCCTTATAGTGTACCCCTCCACAAATACCCTTGTTCATCCTATTAGAGACCTCTACACTAGCCTTTTGTGACCTTGACTGTTCTGTTCTATAGTAAATGTTGTTATATTACTTTGTGATTGTTAGATAGAAGACAAGAGCCTCCACAGCGCTGTGCGGAGGCTGCCAGCCCTTTCACCACTGGGCTTCTGAGTCCCCGCTTCAAGGACTCAGAAGGCAGGTTGGAACATCCGCAGCGTTTTGCAGGGGTTGCCGGTCTCCTCCGGAGCTGGATTTATGGTTTCAGCCTAGCGGGGGGCCAGACCCTATTTAAGGAGGACTTTGGCTCTGGATCCCCTATTCACTTGATCACCATATCCTGGTAGTAAGTGTCCCTTGATCTGACCACCTGTGTTCCTGACCCTTTTGCCTTGACCTCTGACTGTGTCTTTGCCTCCTGATTCCGTACTCTGCCTTTTCCTGTTAATGACCCCGGCTTGCCTCTAGATTAGGGTTGAGCCGATCTTGACTTTTCAGGATCGATTTTAAAATCCGATTTCCGATCATTTTTCATTCGAACCCGATCTCGATCCCAATTCCGATCCCAATGCAAATCAATGGGTTTTTTTTTATTAATCGGAGATCGGATTTTAAAAGCAATCCTACCCCCTGGTGTCCACTTACCTCCAGAGATGGCTGGTCCTGTGCCCCGTGCCTTCATTCTTCGCCTCGCTGCTGCTCCACGCTGCTTTTCTTCCTTCGCTGCCCCCTCTCTGCCAGGTTAGGAGAGTGTGGGCGGGTACTGGGAGGGGAGACATCACACGTCTCCCCGCCCTTTACCTGCCCACACTAAGCCACAAGCCCCGCTTACCTAGCGCTTTAAACACTAACCTGGGAGGTGGGGCAGCGAGGCAAGAAGAAGGAGGGCACCGGAGCAGCCATCTCTAGAGGTAAGTAGCTGCTAGAGATTTAGTTTAGCCTTCCATTCGAATGAAGGGGGTTAAGGCTGTGTGTCGGCTGCTTTCATTCATTCCTATGGAACTGCAGCGGAGCCTTCACACTGAATATACATCGTATACTCAGTGTGAAGGCTAAGCAATGCATTGTGGGAAAAATCACCGATCTCGATCCCACATAAAAAGATCGTGTTCGGAATTCCGATGGCGATCGTGAAATTTTCTCGATCGCCGATCAAATCTGATCTTTTCCGAACACAATCGCTGAACCCTACTCTAGACCTCTCCTCCCTGAACTCTGCTTTGTACTCCACTACCATTCCTGTTACCAATTCGGCCTGCCTAACAATCCACATGGATTTCCGTTTGTACTGCGTTGCCCTCTTGCTGATGATCTGGACCTTAAAACTACGATTTACTCTGTGCCGTCACCTGCTGACCACCTGCTTCAGACTTCTGGATCCCTGGACCATCATCACAACCTGAACTGACTGCTGGTAAGAATCTCAGTGTCTGGTGTGCAGTGATTTGTGGTGCTCTGTGTGTTTAGCATTTCACTACCCATACCATTCTGCCCAGCAGTGCAGCCAAGTCCATCCCCACCATCTGGGGCTCTGGTGAACAATATTGACATTGTATTTCACATATTCATGTACCTCATTTTCCTTTTTTTGAAAAAAAAAAAACCTAATAAATATTTACTTTTAAAAAAGTTGTAGATCCAATTATGCTTTTTCACATAAAGAAGGTTATGCTGATCTTATTGCAAAGGGAACAAGCCAACACAAGTCTAAGAGGCCCCTGAAGAAGCAACCAAAGATTGATCAAACCACATAACGTTATATAAAAATAACTATTTAGGGCGGGTTCATATCTGCACCCGGTCTCCTGTTTAGCCAATCCGAATGGTCTCCATCTTCTACCCCGCGAAACTGGACAGGAGGTGGAAACCCGGCTGTCAGCTTTCAAACCTATTCACTTGAATGGGTTTGCGGGGGTGACCGCCCGTGTGTGTCCTCTGCCTGTCCGCGGGGAAACCGAACAGGACTTTGTGTTTGGTTAAAAAAAATGGTTTCCCCGCGGACAGGCAAAAGACGCACACGGGCGGTCACCTCTGCATACCGATTCAAGTGATTGGGTTTGAAAGCTGACTGCCGGTTTCCGTCTCCTGTCCAGCAGAAGACAGAAACCGGCATGATTTGGTAAACCAGAGATACTCTTATTCATTGCTATTTTCTCTTTATTGTTTTGCATCAAAGTTACTTTATATTATGGACATCACCGTGAACATCTTAATAGCCTTGTAACAGCTTTGCCTATAGACTAGATACTATAATATAAGGATGATAGTGGAACTTATTATCAAAATACAGAAAAGTAAAAATTGGAACCTTATTCTGTTTAAGGAATAAAGCTATGTGCATCAGCTATTCACATCTAAACAGCAGGAGATCAATGGATAATCATATTTCCGTTTTAATGTGTCCATTGTTCTGGCTAATAGTGTATTATTATGTACAGATCTGTATTTCATTTTTATCTAATTAACCTCCTAACAGTAGTCAAATTACCATTGGATTAATTGTCTCAACGGTGTCAATTTTTTAGTGTAAATTTGGAATTTATATCTTAAATAAATAGAGGCATAATAATAATAATAATTAATAATAATAAAGAGATTCCACTTTATAACACTATCTTACTGAGAAACAGACCAAGAATCATGCAGAGCATATACAGGGAAGTACTGACATTGACCTTTATCCTGGTGACTAAAGTGCTTTGGTTGTGATATAATCCTTCTATTCAGCTCTAGCATCAGTTTAATCCTTGCTTTCTTTTGTTTTCTACTGCTTTTCCACCTCACCTTCCCCTCCCCTCTCCATAGACTTCTATAGAGATTGAGTCAATTGAGTCTTTTGAGTAATGGGGTCTACAGTCCATCTCGAGAAGGAGCAATCCTTTTCATGGTAAAAATTGTTTTAGCTGGGTGAAGCAGGGATATAGTTTAATAACAGCAGAAAAGGGCATTTCTCTCTGATATTATATATACAAAGTTTCTCACAATCGTCTGTATTCATGCAAAGTTAGTTGGAAAGTCAGTGCCTATTTATAGCATTAGCCCTGAACAATCTGCAGTAAAAATTGACTTAAAAGGTTAAATCATTGTATCGGTGTAATGTTATAAAAAAAAATCATTTATAACATTATGTACCATTGATATGTATGACCAAGAATAATATAAAATAAATTTAAAGGGATCCTATCATTCAAACACATTTTTTTCTGACTAACACATCGGAATAGCCTTAAGAAAGGCTATTCTTCTCCTACCTTTCATTGTTTTCTCTGCGCCGCCATTTGCCTGAAATGCCATTTTTTTTTTTTTTTGCAAATGAGTTCTCTTGCAGCAATGGGGGCGGGCCCCAGCGCTCAAATAGCACTGGGAGCGAAAGAACTCTCTCCATCACCGCCTCCATTTTCATCAGCAACGGCTTCTTCATCCTCTTCTTCCGGTGTGTGGTGGGTCAAAATTCAACGCATGCACAAGACGGCTCTGCCAGCGAGCCCTGGGCGGAGACGACTTCACATGCAGGGGGCTTACATGAGCAGGTGCAGTACACTTTGTACTCCATAAAACTATAAGAGCGTACCACACCTACTCGCGTAAGCGGCCACAAAAAAATGGCATGGCGAGGCCCGCTGGCACAACTGACTTGCGCATGCGTTGAATTTTGACTCACCGCGCGCCGGAAGAAGAGGATGAAGAGGCTGTTGCTGACAAAGATGGAGGCGGTGCAGGAGAGAGTTGCAGTATTGGGGACACCCCCAGTGCTGTGTGAGCGCTGGGGCCTGCCACCAGTGCTGCGAGAGAACTCATTTGCTTACCAACAAAAAATGGGATTGAACGGTGGCACGGAGAAGACAACGAAAGGTAGGAGACGAATAGCCTTTCTTAAGGCTATTCCGACGTGTTAGTCAGAAAAAATGTGTTTGAATGATAGGATCCCTTTAATACACTATATAATAATAATAATAATAATAATAATAATTTATATATATATATATATATATATATATATATACTGTGTGTATATATATATATATATATATATATATATATATATATATATATATATATATACAGTCCTATGAAAAAGTTTGGGCACCCCTATTAATCTTAATCATTTTTAGTTCTAAATATTTTGGTGTTTGCAACAGCCATTTCAGTTTGATATATCTAATAACTGATGGACACAGTAATATTTCAGGATTGAAATGAGGTTTATTGTACTAACAGAAAATGCGCAATATGCATTAAACCAAAATTTGACCGGTGCAAAAATATGGGCACCTCAACAGAAAAGTGACATTAATATTTAGTACATCCTCCTTTTGCAAAGATAACAGCCTCTAGTCGCTTCCTGTAGCTTTTAATCAGTTCCTGGATCCTGGATGAAGGTATTTTGGACCATTTCTTTCTACAAAACAATTCAAGTTCAGTTAAGTTTGATGGTCGCCGAACATGGACAGCCCGCTCTCAAATGATCTGAAAACAAAGATTGTTCAACATAGTTGTTCAGGGGAAGGATACAGAAAGTTGTCTCAGAGATTTAACCTGTCAGTTTCCACTGTGAGGAACATAGTAAGGAAATGGAAGACCACAGGGACAGTTCTTGTTAAGCCCAGAAGTGGCAGGTCAAGAAAAATATCAGAAAGGCAGAGAAGAAGAATGGTGAGAACAGTCAAGGACAATCCACAGACCACCTCCAAAGAGCTGCAGCATCATCTTGCTGCAGATGGTGTCACTGTGCATCGGTCAACTATACAGCGCACTTTGCACAAATAGAAGCTGTATGGGAGAGTGATGAGAAAGAAGCCGTTTCTGCACGTACGCCACAAATAGAGTTGCCTGAGGTATGAAAAAGCACATTTGGACAAGGCAGCTTCATTTTGGAAACAAAAATTGAGTTGTTTGGTTATAAAAAAAGGCGTTATGCATGGCGTCCAAAAAGAAACAGCATTCCAAGAAAAACACATGCTACCCACTGTAAAATTTGGTGGAGGTTCCATCATGCTTTGGGGCTGTGTGGCCAATGCCGGCATCGGGAATCTTGTTAAAGTTGAGGGTCGCATGGATTCCACTCAGTATCAGCAGATTCTTGAGAATAATGTTCAAGAATCAGTGACGAAGTTGAAGTTACGCCGGGGATGGATATTTCAGCAAGACAATGATCCAAAACACCGCTCCAAATCCTCAGGCATTCATGCAGAGGAACAATTACAATGTTCTGGAATGGCCATCCCAGTCCCCAGACCTGAATATCATTGAACATCTGTGGGATGATTTGAAGCGGGCTGTCCATGCTCGGCGACCATCTAACTTAACTGAACTTGAATTGTTTGTCCAAAATACCTTTATCCAGGATCCAGGAACTGATTAAAAGCTACAGGAAGCGACTAGAGGCTGTTATCTTTGCAAAAGGAGGATGTACTAAATATTAATGTCACTTTTCTGTTGAGGTGCCCATACTTTTGCACCGGTCAAATTTTGGTTTAATGCATATTGCACATTTTCTGTTAGTACAATAAACCTCATTTCAATCCTGAAATATTACTGTGTCCATCAGTTATTAGATATATCAAACTGAAATGGCTGTTGCAAATACCAAAATATTTAGAACTAAAAATGATTAAGATTAATAGGGGTGCCCAAACTTTTTCATAGGACTGTATATATATATATATATATATATATATATATATATATATATATATAACATTATGTAATAATACAGAATAAATGTAATAAATAGAACTTCACAATGGTATTTATCTCATTCTTTCACATATTGTCTCTGAAATAGAGGAAAATTGTGCTTGAAAAATCCATTATAACACAGCAGCTACAGATTTTCCTTTGCATCGACTTACTATTTCTTTTTCTCAGATATAAAAGCATATTTTTTATCATAAGACTGTAATTCCATGACACAATTTTTTTCTAGGTCAGGAAATGTATCCGGTGTATGTAAATTACCGACGTCATTTGGCAGGTGCACACACTAATGTGGAAACTAAGAATCTCCACGGAAAGTTTTTACAATGGCGGTCATTGGGTCTAACCTTATTAAATATAATGGATTTATATACTCTATCATAACACACAACCTTTGAAGGATTCACTGATTTACTGCTAGTACCCTACAAGGGAAGTCATTTTGTAGAATGATGTAGTACTAGCATTTTTCTTTAATGCCACACATCTCTTGACTTGAACTCAAGCAAAACAAGATGTGACTAAGGCATGTTTCACAGGAAGTTATATGTCAATAGCCATGTGTAGAGATGACATTTTAGAAAAATCAGTTAAAAGCAAATAAAGGCAACCAAGCTGGAGATGGAAAGAGAAATAAAGCACAGAAAGCTGAAAGAGATCCATTTTTAAAGAAATACATTTGCAAAAAATGACTTTCCCATCTCAAAAATAATCTAGAAAATGCTAGTCTACCAAATTTCTTCTTATACTGATGGGTCTACCCTTGTCATCCAATTTATTTATTTTCCTATCAGTATGTCTTTGTAGAATGGGAGGAAATCCACACAAACACAGGGAAAACATACAAACTCCTTGCAAATGTTGTTCCTGGCAGGATTCGAACCCAGGACTCTAGCGCTGCAAGGCTGTAGTGCTAACCACCGAGCCACCGTGTTGCCCCTAGCCTTGCCATCCAATTTATGATTATATAAATTTAATATACTATTACTACATACAAACAAAACCTTCTATACATATAGCATGGACATCTGGTGACAGAATATCAAGAAATCATTATGTTTTGTTTTTGTTTGAAAGCTGGAAATCAAGAAAGAATAAATCTGCATGTTTGTCTTCCTCTTCATGCCCCTTCTATGGGCTCTGGGCCAATTTCCCAGTAACAATGTACCGTATATACTCGAGTATAAGCCGACCCGAATATAAGCCGAGGCCCCTAGTTTTACCACAAAAAAACTGGGAAAACTTATTGACTCGAGTATAAGCCGAGGGGGGAAATGCAGCAGCTACTGGAAAATTTCAAAAATTAAAAATAGTTGGAGTTTTTGGGTGCAGTAGATGCTGGGTGCTTTGGAAGGGGAGGGGGTGTTTTGGTTGTCTGTCTGCCCCTTCCCTGAGCTTGAAGACTGTTTTTTTCCCCCACTTGGAATTCAGCCTGGCTCCTATTAACCCCTTCCCGATGGAACAGCAGCACTGCAGATCCCCTATATTCAGTAGACCGGGCACTGTCAGACACAGGGATACCTAATGTGTTTGTGTTTCACAGTCATTTTCTAATTTTATATGTATTCTAGGGAAAGGAGGGATTTATAACTTTTATTTACTTTGTTTTTTTATTATTTTTTTAAAGCTTCTTTTTTACCCCCACTATTTTATGGGAGATTCTATACATTACTATTGCGGCTGGTCATAGACCCCCCCCCCCAAAAAAAAAAAAAAAATAATAAGAATATTTTTTTTTTTTTTCGCTTGACTCGAGTATAAGCTGAGGGGGGCTTTTTCAGCAAAAAAAAACTTGCTGAAAAATTCGGCTTATACTCGAGTATATATGTTAGTTTCCTTGGACACGGAACACCATTCATATGTGCTTTATACTGTGTGCAGTTCCTATGTTATCCAGTCAACAAGAGTTTAGTGAGCACTAAGCTGAACACCCCTCCCCCCCGTCCTTGCCTACTTGCCTGAACTTCCCTAGGTGACAGATGACAACTGGTTGGCAATCCCTTCTTAAGATATAAGTGATGACACAGAACGGAGCACCAACATCTGTAACATAAAAAGCTTCTTTTCCACAATGGGAGGCCTCAGCCTTGATGGGTTAAATCCTTGAAAAATGTATTTATTTTTTTTCAATTTCTACTATGTGTAGATATTGCTGTCATAGATTTGTCATGGCATTCCTCGATGTTCTTGTGTTCTTTTCATTCCCTTATCGAAATGTTCAATTTCTATTGTAATGATTCTTACTAGCACACAAGGATCTGGACTGTGAGACTGAGCTACTGGGCATGTGTGACCACCAGCATTGAATATAGGAAGTGGACGTTCGTAAATGGAATAAGCAGAACAGCAGGGGGAGCCATAACAAGGATGAGCAATTTTTAATAATTCCAATTGAAAAATTGTTACGTATTGCCTGTTTGTAGAATAAGTAGTGATACACTGTGTCATGTCTAGTGCATGGCCTAAAGAGAAAGTGCATGCGATTCTAAGAACTCCGCATCCCCTCAGGCCGTTCCCTTGATATAATACAGTGTATCGTTTTTTGCCTGGAGTGTTACTTTATTTCAAAGCAATTAAGGATAAAATTATAAAATTTGCTAAAAAGATTTCAGAACTAATTTAAATCATTTACACCAATTCGGGCATAAAAGTTAGTCATCTGTTTTAATGATGCAAGCTGTGTCATTATGTCTTAACTATCAGAAATTATGAAAGGGTATAACAGTGTCGGGGGAAAATCATAATACCCCAGAGATATGCTGTCTGTAAAGGAAAATTAATTAACAGGCCAAGATCGGCCTCCGCCATCTTAGCCTGGAGAACCACAAGACACATGGTGGTCGTGTATCAAAATGGATTCTGGTTTAATGGTGGCTAGAACAAAGTATATATCACATGGCATAGACAGAACAGGATTGGCTAGTATAATTAGCATACATCCATTGGTGGAGAAGTTTGTAACAATAGCCCTGATGCATATCTATTGGATAAGAAACTGGAGAGAGGTCACCCCCCCCTGAGGACTCTAAAATGGAGTCTTGTGAGCACATGGTCTGGTGACCGCAAACTTCACACAAAATGGCAGCCATCAGCACATGTCTCAAATACACACCCTAGATGTCTATCTCATGGTATTCTAAAGACAATAGGCATCCTGTTGGAGACAATTAGCTTAATTACCCTTCTCATGTCCCTTTATCTTAAAAAGGGTCTTTGGTCTTTGATCCTTTCCTAACAATGCCCGTGGTTCCAGTTTCTGTCTCCATTTTAATTAGTTTCTTTGTAAGATAGCATCACCCAATACACAGAGCATAGTATTTACATAACCAGTCTGGCAAGATCCAAACTGCATCTCTCTGGGAGAGAGAGATGGACAGATAGAACCATCTCAGCCCCCACCTCTATACACAATTTTTCATAAGATATCACTAGCCCCCCACAATTCCCCCATTAAGACATATGTATTTGTATCAGATAAGTACATTCAACTAGCTCCCTAGCTGCCAGATCTTCTGGATTCCCTATCTGATACCCATACAATGTCTTTCAATCATATCTATCTTTATCATAACATCTATTAAAACATATCAAAATTAACTTGAAAGAAAATACTATATACACAATATGCCCATGGCAATTTGTACAATGTTTTGCCATATCCCCATTATCCTTTTAGGAAAGCAAAACAACAAAAAAAAAAAAAAAACAAATAATGTCCATTTCTTCATTCCTGCCGTGGTTCAGGAACTTTTTACAATGGGAAGCAGGTATCCTCCAATTTGACGGAGGTGGCAGTTGTCATCAGCACTTAGGAGGGGCCGTCTTTCTGATATGTCTTTTCACTATCACCCAATCACCACCTGCAAGCTATGTGCTCCTGGAAAAAATCAAAAGATCAAACAGGGTCTAGAATAGAAGAAAACGCCTGTTCATGTGTTACTTTCAGTCTTTGACACAAGTTCTGGACATAGCTGGCAGTACTTATCATACTTAAGTTGTGAAGTCTGGGGAAAATACAACCCTTAGTTTAAGCACCCTTCCATAAAGCACCTTGAATGGTGACAGACCTGTCTTAGTATTAGGAGTGGTTCCTACTGAGTATAATGCTACAGACTCTGGCCTGGGCCTTCCTGTCTCTGCCATGGCCCTTTAGATTTTTAACTTTAGTGTGCACTTGAACCTTTTCTACTTTGCCTGAACTCTGCTCAATCCCCAATACATACATTATTTTATTCATTATTTCACCTGTGACATGTGTACTTCTATCAGACTCTATCCTCTCAGGTATCCCCAATCTACACACAAGCTCAGATATCAATTTCTTGGCAGTTACCTGCGTCGTTGCTCGGCTGATCCAACCTGAGACCAAATCTACACAGACCAACACATTTGTACATTGTAGATTCAGGCAATTGTATGTAATGGATACAGGGATTTTGGTGTGCATGCAATGTGTCTTAACTACCTGCCCTGGATTGTGTATAGCACCTATGTGACATGCTTTTACGTGATTCCCTGCAGCCCTTCCAACCTGAGGCAAACTATAGTTTACCCACTAATGACTCCATGGCATTTCAAGAGGCATGCACCTTACCGTGGGCCAAACCAGCCATTTGGGGGTACACTGATTTATCCCCCATTTTCACATTCCTTCACATTCTCTGGCACCAGCCTTTGTCCATTTCTCAATTTCCTCACCAGTCACCTTAGAGTACAGCCCCTTGGGGTCTGCTATTTTTCTCACCTGGTTGAGGCCCTTCCATGGTGGTAGCACCGCTGCTCAATCAGCCTTCTCATTTCCAATACTCTCAGGGTCTCTTCCCTTTGTGTGAGCTCTGACTTTCACAATTGCCAACTGCTTAGGGAGCAATATGGCCATATCTCAACTGACTTACTAAGTTTCCATTCTTAATTGGTTTGCCCTGTGCCATCAGGAAGTTCCTGGACCTCCATATTGGACCATAACCATGTGCAATGCCAAACGCATACCTGGAGTCAGTGTAAATGTTTGCTGTGCTATCAGGCTTCTATAACGTCAGCATCTTATACTGACATGTGTGGTGGAAGGGCTTCTTATACTATGGTGTCATGTATAATGACTACAGCATACCCTGTATTCAAATTTGCCTTTTTCTGTTAGGTACCTGGAACCGTCCACAAACATATCATAGTCAGGATTCTCCAATGGGGCGTCAGTGACATGACCGAAGCCGCCTCTTCTGAGAGGGAGTTTAAAAATATCTCATCTACTAATATCTCATCATCTACTCCCCCTTTGAATCATGAACTCCTACTGGTATAAGAGTTGCAGGATTCAAAAGTCAAATAACGCTGAAATGAGATGTTTGAGGAGGATGTAGAGCAAATTCCATGTTACTCTATCTTGCCAAAGAAATATGACATCTGTCTATCTGTGTGAGGATTGCCTTACCACCGTTCTGATAGAGGAAAACACATCAGGTTCATGTCTGTCTATCTGTGACACAAAGAATAAAAAAAATTTAAATTATCAACATATCACAATAATATTCACTTAATCTCCCATAAAACATTTGTCTAATCTTTTTTTCATACACTGGTGGTTTTTGCTATCACTTCTTTTAGTTAAGGTGATACCAGACACTTCTAATTAGATTTCCAGTGTCTCACTTTTAAGCTATACAAGGCAATACAATACTCTATTTGCCCTCAGCAGATATATATAGAACTTTTGAGACCTAATTAAGACACTAATTAAGACACTGTAGCCTAAGGGTACAGCCATTGTAAGTGGCTGGCTGGCTAAAACTTGCCAAACCTGTATTCAGACTTATTTATACAATCCTAAGTAAATTCAATTCTCTACAACTTCTAATTATTCCAGAATTACAACTAATTCATTAAATGCTCAAAATATATCAGCAGAGAAGGCAAAAACTTTATGGGATCAATCTATCTTCCCCTCCCCCATCATAACAAGAATTTATACACAAAAACACATTACAGAGCAGATATCCGAGTGCCTTCTGATCTACTTAGTCAGATGTCTATCACCTTGTAGCAAACAATGCCGCAGAAATACCACTTTTGTTTTGTAAAACTACGATTTATCTTTACCTGCGTGTACATATTAAGATAGCTCACATGCATTGCCTACCCCTTTATGGTGCCTAATCCCATATCAGAAGGATCAATCTGAATAGAAATGATCAATAACATTTTACAAGTATTCGATACAACTTTTTCACAAAATAATTCCCGATTGTTAACATTCATGGGTTTATAGTATAAACTCATAACCAATAAACACTGAGTACCTAGTACATGTACATGGTATATCAAGTACATCTCATATTCACCAGAAGACATATATATATATTCAACGATGGAAAAGAACTCATATCTACTTGTCACCCCCTCTGTGGGACTATCAGCATTCAATTTCTTCATCTGCTCCCTGTGGAGTCTAAAAATGTAACAATATAAACATGAACAAACAGAGCATGTGCATATAGCAATACATGTAACACATATGGGCCCATTCATATACATACATGCAAACTTCACACTGGAGCTCCAGACACACACACATCCATTAAATCATAAAGAACTTGTCAAATTTTCTTATTTTCCTACAAATAATCACAGAGTTAGTTATAATTCCTGCACAGCTCAATATTGAAGAAAAATAAACAAAACATGTGATTTAGATGCCTTCGTCTTCTCCTCAATGTGTATATCACTGGAAAATAAACATAATGATGATTATCTAAAATTTATGACATTAATCCAATTCTAAAGACATTAAATATGATTTAAACAGCCAATACTGATACCAACATTACATATTAATATCTTTGTGCAGTTTTTGAATATGTCTATGGCAAACCCCTCTCTTCTAATTACCACAGATGTTCAGAACCTTTTAAACTATATTTGAGGTTTCGCCTTAAGGGCCAACTGCCAGAATTTTAACATTTTTCTTTCTGAGATTCCAATCAAAGTTTTTACCACTGTTACACAAGGTTTAAAAATCAAATACTGGCATTTCTAAAAACAGCTTAAATTATACAGTTACAAATTGTTAAACCATATATTCATAATTCTCCATACATTATACCAATGATGTTACATCGTATCACTCATAGCTGAAATCTTAGCTAACTGCCGTGTCTCCCCTCCCCCCTTCTTGCTACCAAACCTGTATACCATGATACCTCTGCTGTGGATATATACGAGTCACACTGGGGGGAGGGGCCTGACCTTCATCATCACTCACATGGCACTAACAACACAATGCCATGTGCAGAATGCATTGATCTTTTAACTGGACTGAGTGTGTGTCCACTATGCATTTCCTTACACTAAGGAAAATATACAAACACTGAATACCTTATTTCTGTAACCATTCCTTACTTAATTTGTTTTTCCAACTATCAAACATCTTATCAGCAGTTTCTCACCTCCATTTCTAACTGCTCTTTCCTTAAACTATCTTTTGGGTTGATTTCCATACTGGCTGACTCTGCACTCCCCCCATTCTGTTCTTCAATCAGAGCTTATTCCTCTTTGTAACTTATGCTCCTGTATCTGTCCTGCATGATCTAATCTCCATTGGTTCCCAACATTTACTATCAAACAATCCTATCTTAGGAACCCCTGCTCTCTTAAGGATTTTTATTTATTTATTTATTTTTTTTCCTTTTTCTTTTACTTGGGCGGCAACTTCTCTCTCTCTCTCTTTCTATTAGTTCATATGGGGTGTACCATATCTCAGAGGGTCCCTTCCCCATACTAGCTGATGGCCAGTCAGCCGTGAGCTTCCCACCCCTCTAGGGCAATTAAGACAATAGAGGGTCACTCTTGACTACTCGAGGGTCATACATACTGACCTCTCTTAGTGGGATCTCCCAAACAGTCACTCTGTTTTCACTGAACTAATCTCTAATGTACAAGTTTCCGGTATCTGTGCTCAAGGAAAAACCTATTCCGAACACCCCTGAATCTTTACACGTACTTGCGCGGATTCTACTCAGTCCTTAGTGCTTAAACAAGGACTTTTCAATCACTCAGTATTACGGATGGAGACTGACTCTCCCTTCTATGCCTCCCTATACACTTTATAACAGATGTATCAATCAAATGACAGCATGGACAGTATACAAAGAATGAGGTATAACATTCCCACCCCCTTTACAGACAATATATTCTACTGGTTCTTCCGAGCTATATAAAAATGGCGTTGATTTTATACTATATGCAGCACTAACCTCACTTATCAACACACAGGATCCGGGACACGTAGGAACTCAGATTAATTATTTGGTAAAGCACACGCTTACCTTTCTTTCAGCGCTGATTTATTCATCTGAGGTCCTCCGGGCCCGTCTCCAAATCGGTTGGTGAGTGGATCAGTACACTATCAGCTGCACATCAAACGATCATCAACGCCCTCACGTTGGGCGCCAGTTTCTGTCGGGGGAAAATCATAATACCCCAGAGATATGCTGTCTGTAAAGGAAAATTAATTAACAGGCCAAGATCGGCCTCCGCCATCTTAGCCTGGAGAACCACAAGACACATGGTGGTCGTGTATCAAAATGGATTCTGGTTTAATGGTGGCTAGAACAAAGTATATATCACATGGCATAGACAGAACAGGATTGGCTAGTATAATTAGCATACATCCATTGGTGGAGAAGTTTGTAACAATAGCCCTGATGCATATCTATTGGATAAGAAACTGGAGAGAGGTCACCCCCCCCTGAGGACTCTAAAATGGAGTCTTGTGAGCACATGGTCTGGTGACCGCAAACTTCACACAAAATGGCAGCCATCAGCACATGTCTCAAATACACACCCTAGATGTCTATCTCATGGTATTCTAAAGACAATAGGCATCCTGTTGGAGACAATTAGCTTAATTACCCTTCTCATGTCCCTTTATCTTAAAAAGGGTCTTTGGTCTTTGATCCTTTCCTAACAATGCCCGTGGTTCCAGTTTCTGTCTCCATTTTAATTAGTTTCTTTGTAAGATAGCATCACCCAATACACAGAGCATAGTATTTACATAACCAGTCTGGCAAGATCCAAACTGCATCTCTCTGGGAGAGAGAGATGGACAGATAGAACCATCTCAGCCCCCACCTCTATACACAATTTTTCATAAGATATCACTAGCCCCCCACAACAGAAACTTCTAGAATATAAAGTTCCATGTGGCATTAATTTTTATTGTGATATGGATAATATATACGGCAGTAATTAAGAAAAAAATGATCATCATCGAAAGGCTTCACTTTGTTGAAATATAGGTTTTTCTTTTACAATCTGAAATATCGTATCTAATAGGTGTAATGTGTTTCAATGTTGTTTAACTAAAAAGATATCCATTATATATACTGAAATAAATCATGTTTTTTTCTATTGACTAGTTAGGTAGGCAATTTGCTTCTGTACCCCAGACCAATAGGAAATCTATTTACTATTGGTATACATATAGTCTTCTTGATAGAATACTGCCATATGAAACATCTGATGGAATGTGACACAATTATTTTTCTTTAGAATTTTTATAGAATTCATGAAAACATACTTCTGTGTGCCCCTGTATGAATTTGGACGTACACCGGAGTGCTGGATGGTCCATAGAAGTCTATGGGCAGTGTATTATGGTTCCAAGACACACAGATTTGTAATATGGTTATGTGCATGAACCCTAAATAATATATATATATATATATATATATATATATATATATATATATATATATATACATATATATATAGTCACCTCTATCCTAATTTGTGAAAATTATCCAGTGGAACAGTATAACACAGCCTGCTCCTTCCATGGTCAATCGTAATCACACTATCTAAGGTGTTTCACTGAAAGATGAACTTCTTCTGTTATGTCACTGGTGCCTCATGATGTGGGACCAGCTTCTTCGGTGCTATGTTGTGGTGGTTTCACCCTTTTTTTCTGTTCTTGGTCATATTTATTGACATATTTTGCAATTGCAACCAGAGGCTAAATGAAGTCCTTCCACCAACTACTCTTTGCATCCTTCAATAGGCACTGTTCTACTGATCCCGCAGCCATGGGAATTTTTATCTAGTCCTGAGCCATCATTGCTGCTAATTTTGGTACCATTTTGCTCTCTACTGTAGCTGGACTGGATTAGAAAGACAAGGACCAACCACCTAAGAGAATAAGACTAACCACCCACCTAAGAGCAAAGAGCATACTAGTGCTGAAGCTAACAGCAACGGTTGCTCAGGAATGGTGGGACCAAGAGGAAAATTCCAACTGTGCCAGAATCAGTGGGGCGGCACCCATTTATGGATGCAACCAGTTGGATTTGGTGAAAAGTCATCTGTAACAAACTAAGACAAAATGAAAAAGAATGGCTCTCTATTGTGCAGGCACTTGTACAACAGTGGGTGAGACAACCACCAAAGAACCATTGGGAAAGAAAGTTATCTGTTCAAGTTCTGACGGTATGTAATGTAAAGTTGCATGGAGGGGAAAATAAAAAGATCCAGCAATCCAATCTTCTGGAATTAAAAAATAGCTTTTATTTTCATCTTGTATGAGATAACAAGAGTATCAATAAAAATATATATCAAAATATCATCCACTGGAACGTGGGAGGAAGTAGAACACTGACGCGTTTCATGGAAATGCATCCCTGAAATGCGTCAGATGTTCTACTCCTTCCCACATTCTAGTTTCTGCTAGTTTATACTGGGGCACCAGGAGAGGGACTTAATACTGTGGGACATTTGGAGGGAAACGTTATAATGTGAGGGTGTATAATGTTAAGGTGACTGTAGGAGGATTATATTTTGTGGGGGCACATGGAAAGGTGATTGAGAATGGGCAGAGTCAGTGTAGAAGTGGGTGGAGCTAAATTTGCTGCGGCGTGCATGGCCCTCTAGAACTGTTACAATTTCTCATGTGGCCCCATGGGAAAATTAATTGCCCATCCCTGGTCTAGTACATTGTATTCCAAGCATTAAGTACAATAAGAGATTGCTTCTTGAAGTTCCCAAGAGGTACAAATAATGAAAGTTTCTTAAAGATAAAACTAGTCGTATAATGATCTAATGATGTTTGACGTTTGATGCCTATACAGAGGGATTTACTGCTCGGTATCAGACAAACAAAGCTCTATCTGCTATGAAGGAATACAGTATTAAGTAAGGAATCACCACAAAAGCTTGGATCTAACTACAAGTTGTTAAAAGTGAAGACTCCATTTAAAGTTTACGGGGGGGGGGGGGGGTTACACGAAAATATGTTACTATACTGGGAATTCCAATGAATATTGTAGTACAAAACTTTATTATAAAATTAGATTAGAAAAAAAAATGAATTAATTTAAAAAATCTAATTTATGGAAGCAATAATTTAATTGAGTTTGGTAATTGTTTAACTGTTAGTATAAATGTTTTTTTAATATATCGAACTACGTTGAGGACTTTTTAAGGAAAAATCCAAATTATTAACAAGGGAAACTAATCTTTCTCAAATTTAATTTTCAGAACTTAACAAATGAACAATAATTAATACAACAATTAATGTTTAATGATGGAAAGATAATTATATTTTTTTAAAAATTAGAAAGCTGATGTTTCTGAAATATGCATTAAAATATATATATATATATATATATATATATATATATATATATATATATATATATATATATATATATATTAGGAAATTTCTAAGATATGGCTCCAGTTCATATCAGTACAATCTGAATTGGGTTTTGGTTCAGTTATCTTGTTGTGATCCAAACTTTTATCCTTAGTTTTGGAGCTGAAGTTCATCATTATTTTGAGATGAGAGACTATACCTTTGGCACGCCATGAAACATGTCAGCCAGGCTTTAATAATTCATATTATGAAATCTGTAATTGGAAATAGAAAGTGGCTTAACTTTTCTTATCCGGTCCCTAGAGATTTTAGATTTTTTGGCATGTACAAAAAAAAAAAAGGACAGCAACATGTAAAATGTATGAGATGTCAAATCAATTAGAATATGTATTAACCTGATATTAATAATGGACTTTCTTTTTGGATATAAACAGAGTGATGGTTAAGATCTTGTTCAACCTTTTGCTGCCCTAGCCATAAATACACTGACCAACAGAGAAGTAACTTGAAGCTTCTGGGCTCCAATTCAAAATCTATAATGGATCCACCACCTACCTTCTGCCTACATAATGTACAGAATATTTTATGTGGCAAAGGGACCTTTAGAGTACCCTAATGGTCTAAGACTTGACAGCGACTGCTACTTCTGTGCTACTGAACAACTCCTATGCCCATGCTCCTAGTACCCAACATGAGCCCCATAAGGCCCCTTAACTACTTCTTTGGTATCAACCCCTTAATGACACATGACTAAGTATTACATTATGGTATTGCTAAGTTGGTATGGAGAGGGCCAAGGTGTTGAGCCCTTTCTATCCCCCCGTGGGTGCTGATTGTATTATCCAACAACCATCTGCTGCTAATAACCAGAATCAGTGCCTTCACCAATCATAGCTGTTAAGCCTTTAGATTAGAGATGAGCGAATAGTATTCGAAACTATAGTTTAGAATACCTTGCTCTCATAGGAGTGAATGGAAGCTGCCGAACACCAATGGGTTAAGCGCCAGCCGGCAGCACGGGCCACGATCATGCATTCCTATGGAGCGGGGTATTCGAATTAGTATTCGAATCAACTCTACTTTAGATCCCTTTGCCAATTGTGACTAATGTATATAAACATCAGCCTATTGAGGGGGCTGCCATGATGGTCCAAACTGCAACCCCCAGGAATGTCACCAGAGGGCAGTTATTGGTTCATGTGACAGCTAGGATCCTATTAAAGGCCACAGCCCTGACATTAGTGAGATTATTTTACATGCGGCCATGTAAGGTGGCAAGAAAATCACCAAATGAAATGCAAAAATGGAAAATCGCTGTGTCCCTAAGGTATTTATGTAGTGAATTAATCAATTTAACTCATTCCCGACATCTGCCGTAATAGTATAACTGATGTTGAGTATTTGATTATGCTGGGTCTCCGCTGTATTATACGGCAGAGAGCCAGTGCCAATACCCACAATCAAAAGCTGACCAAGGCGCCATTTTCCTGGTGTAGATTGCATCGTCCATTTTGTGGTGGATTGCCATTCCCAGAATGTGATCCAGAGACAGCAATCCATTTGCATTACCGCTGGGAGCATATTGAAGGCTCCCAGACTTGACCGCCATACATTTTTATTGCAGGCTGGATGTACCAGTATTTTGCTTTGCGATTAATTAGCATTATACATAATAATATAATGTATTAGTGATCAGAACCTCTGGGGTTCAAGACCCCTAGGGGGTCTAAAAGTTACAATTAAAAAAAAATAGTTAAAATAATAGAAAATTATGAAATATTCAATTCGCTCCCCCTTTCCTAGAACACATATAAAAATAAATGAACAATGTAAAACACAAACACATTAGGTATCCCTATGTATGAAAATGCCCAGTCTACAAACTTGAAAAAAATATATTTTTTCTGTAGGGTGAAAAAAAAAATCATACCAAGCCAATGTTTTTCTCTGTTTTGATTCTTTTAAAAATTTGAATAAACAAAGATCAATGAGTGTGGGAAGAAACCTCCATAAACACGGGGAGAACATACAAACTGCTTGCAGATTTTTGCCTTTGGTTGGATTTGAACCCAGGACTCTAGTACTGTAAACCAGCAATGCTAACCACTGAGTCACCTTTCTGCGTGCTAGCTCAGCATGGTGGCTCAGTGGTTAGCGCTGTATATATTGGATGGACTTTTGGTTTTTGTTGGTTTTTGTTGGTTTTTGTTAAGCACTACTTTCTGCTTCTAGGATGTTCTTTACATTACAAATCTAAGAGAAATTGTTGCACTACTCTTAATCTGTCCCTTAAAACATATTGAAACATTAAATTGTGCTTAAAGGAATGGACCAGTTTTAGCAATCTTCTTTGTTGAAATTTCCTAATAGTGGTTGTGTCAGTTCTGGGACCCCCAGCGATCAGCTGTAATCATTAGAGATGCGTGGGAGTGATCAATTACTCTATGGTGCCACTGCAGGCGAAATAAGGCATTACACAGAACCTAATAAAATCGGTGAACTGTCAGTGAATTGCCCAGACATACTGGTTCTTTGAGAGCAAGACATACATTTTGTAGCGGCTCTTTATTTTGAACAGGAACTCTCCATTATCTCAAAATTGTATATAGAAGTATCTAGAAATGAGTTTTCTTAAACCAAACAATTCAATCCACAAGCTGAAAAAAAAACTGTTGTCACTCTACTTTTACCCCTCCACTTCTGTGATGTGAATGTGAATATAAAGGGTAACTGCTTCTCTAATCACTGTAGTCCCTCTTCTCTCCCCTCACTATAGTCTCTCTTCTCACCCCTCTCCATTCATTGTAGTCCCTCTTCTCCATTCTATCCATTCACTGTAGTCACTCTTCCTTCTCCACTCGCTGTAGTCCCTCTTCTCTCCTCTCTCCACTCACTGTAGTCCCTCGTCTCCCCCTCACTGTAGTCCTCTTCTCTCCCCTCACCACTCACTGTAGTCCCTCTTCTCTCCCCTCACCACTCACTGTAGTCCCTCTTCCCTCCCCACTCACTGTAGTCCCTCTTCTCTCCTCTCTCCACTCAATGTAGTCCCTCTTGTCTCACCTCACTGTAGTCCCTCTTCTCTCCCCTCTTCCCTCACTGTAGTCCCTCTTCTCTCCCCTCACTGTAGTCCCTCTTCTCTCCCCTCACCACTCACTGTAGTCCCTCTTCCCCCCTCTCCACTCACTGTAGTCCATCTTCCCTCCCCTCTCCACTCACTGTAGTCCCTCTTCCCTCCCCTCTCCACTCACTGTAGTCCCTCTTCCCTCCCCTCTCCACTCACTGTAGTCCCTCTTCCCTCCCCTCTCCACTCACTGTAGTCCCTCGTCCCTCCCCTCTCCACTCACTGTAGTCCCTCTTCCCTCCCCTCTCCACTCACTGTAGTCCCTCTTCCCTCCCCTCTCCACTCACTGTAGTCCCTCGTCTCCCCCTCACTGTAGTCCTCTTCTCTCCCCTCACCACTCACTGTAGTCCCTCTTCTCTCCCCTCACCACTCACTGTAGTCCCTCTTCCCTCCCCACTCACTGTAGTCCCTCTTCTCTCCTCTCTCCACTCAATGTAGTCCCTCTTGTCTCACCTCACTGTAGTCCCTCTTCTCTCCCCTCTTCCCTCACTGTAGTCCCTCTTCTCTCCCCTCACTGTAGTCCCTCTTCTCTCCCCTCACCACTCACTGTAGTCCCTCTTCCCCCCTCTCCACTCACTGTAGTCCATCTTCCCTCCCCTCTCCACTCACTGTAGTCCCTCTTCCCTCCCCTCTCCACTCACTGTAGTCCCTCTTCCCTCCCCTCTCCACTCACTGTAGTCCCTCTTCCCTCCCCTCTCCACTCACTGTAGTCCCTCTTCCCTCCCCTCTCCACTCACTGTAGTCCCTCTTCCCTCCCCTCTCCACTCACTGTAGTCCCTCTTCCCTCCCCTCTCCCTTCACTGTAGTCCCTCTTCTCTCCCCTCTCTGTAGTCCCTCTTGTCTCCCCTCACTGTAGTCCCTCTTCTCTCCCCTCACTGTAGTCCCTCTTCTCTCCCCTCACTGTAGTCCCTCTTCTCTTCCCTCACTCTTGTCCCTCTTCTCTCCCCTCACTGTAGTCCCTCTTCTCTCCCCTCAATCTTGTCCCTCTTCTCTCGCCTCACTGTAGTCCCTCTTGTCTCCCCTCTCCCCTCACTGTAGCCCCTCTGCTCTCCCCTCACTGTAGCCCCTCTTCTCTCCTCTCTCCACTCACTGTGGTCCCTCTTCTCTCCCCTCACTGTAGTTCCTCTTATCTCCCCTCCCCCTCACTGTAGTCCCTCTATTCTCCTCTCTCCACTCACTGTAGTTCCTCTTATCTCCCCTCTCCCCTCACTGTAGTTCCTCTTATCTCCCCTCTCCCCTCACTGTAGTCCCTCTATTCTCCTCTCTCCCCTCACTGTAGTTCCTCTTATCTCCCCTCTCCCCTCACTGTAGTCCCTCTTATCTCCCCTCTCCCCTCACTGTAGTCCCTCTTCTCTCCCCTCACCACTCACTGTAGTCCCTCTTCTCTCCCCTCACTGTAGTCCCTCTTCTCTCCCCTCACTGTAGTCCCTCTTCTCTCCCCTCACCACTCACTGTAGTTCCTCTTCTCTCCCCTCACTGTAGTCCTCTTCTCTCCCCTCTCCACTCACTGTAGTCCCTCTTCTCTCCTCTCTCCCCTCACTGTAGTCCCTCTTCTCTCCCCTCACCACTCACTGTAGTCCCTCTTCTCTCCCCTCACTGTAGTCCCTCTTCTCTCCCCTCACTGTAAGTCCCTCTTCTCTCCCCTCACTGTAGTCCCTCTTCTCTCCCCTCTCCACTTACTTTAGTCCCTCTTCTCTGCCCTCTATTCATTTATAACTTAAGATAATTTAAAATAGATTTTCTAAAGTAAATCAGACTTTACATCTCTTCATTTTCACCTAATCATAAAGTTGGAGAAAATGTTCTCTCATTAACACCTTTCACCTTTACAATTTCCTTTGCATGATATAGTACGTTGTAAAATCCCTTACATGTATTTGCTTCTCTGACTAAGAGTCTAGAGATACTGAAGTATTTTCAGTATTTACTGCTATGCATGTATGGTGGATGTATTCTGGGCAATATGGTGTGGAGTCTGGAGCACGAGTCCTTGCTATATGTGACAGTGTCAACTGTTATATAGGAGATACCTGTGGCTAATAGCCACACATGGTGATAATATTGATTGTGACTGTTTAACCACTTAATGTATTCACAATGTCTAAGCTTTTACATCAGTGGGGGCTTCATTCAACTGAGCTGTGTCCCCACAATATTATTGGGGAACCAACTGGTTGCCATGAATTCTAGGAATATAGGATTAGGATGGTAATGGCATCTCCTCCTACTGTCGATTGTATCACTCACAATACATGATTTGTTCATTACATCGCTTTTATTCGCCATGATAGAGCAATGCTTCGGCAGAATAACTGGGCACAGAGCCAAGTCAAATGTATCGGCGGATAAGGCTAAAATATTCAAACATGGATTGTTAAAGTGCTCTTTTTTTGTGATTCCAGAACAAGCCAAAAGCTATGTAACAAATATATTGTTTTACAAGGCAGCATATTACAAAATATCCTTAGGCAAGGATCAGCAATTTTCAATTAATCTCATTAGATGAGCGAGAGTGCATGTTCGAGTGCGTTATAAAATTTGCATATACATAATAACTTTTAATGAATGAACAAAATTACGAGCAGTCAATCATCACAGAATAGGATCTGCACCATAACTACAGAGTGCAATGTTGGCTTTTCTGTTATCATTAGCTTAATAGGCAGATCAACAACATTGTGCTAGATGGCTCACTGCTAAGGAGTCTTACAAGGCTTACATTATACTGTAATCCAGCAGGCTCTACCCCGGCCACTGGTGGGAACCAATCCTCAAGCTCCAAGAGATCCCAGTATCAAATATGGATAGAAATGTAACTTACTGTATACAGATGACTCCATTTAGAAATAGGTGAAATTTGTTTCACATTTCACATGTATGTTGTTCTTCTGTCTTCTGTTTCATTTCGGACCTGTAGAATCAAGACATCGATGGAATAGAAGTAGGCTAAAAGATCTCAAAAAGAAACACATTATACCCCAATCTGAAGAAATTCAAGAACAAATGAGAAACAAAGTAATTGACATCTACCAGTCTGCAAATGGTTACAAAGCCATTTCTAAGGCTCGGGGTCACCATCCAACCACAGTAAGCTATTATCCACAAAACTAAAAAACATGGAACCATCCCAGGAGTGGCTGACCTAACAAAATAACTCCAAGACCCATCAACAACTCATCCAGGAGGTCATGAAAGAACAACATCTAAAGCACTGCAGGCCTCACTTGCCTCAGTTAAGGTCAGTGTTCATGATTCAACAAAGAGACCGGGCAAAAGTGGTATCCATGGGAGAGTTCTAAGTTCCGTCTCACATTTGCCAAAAAAACACCTTGATAATCCCCAGGAGCTTTAGGAAAAATATTCTGTGGACTGACGAGACAAAAATTGAACTTTTTGGAAGTTGTGTGACGCGTTACATGTGGCGTAAAACGGAAACAGTACTTCAGAAAAAGAATATCATAGCGACAATCAAAATATGGTGGTAGTAGTGTGATGGTCTTGTTGTAACTGATGGGACCATGGATTCTGCTCTCTACCAGGAAATCCTGAAAGAGAAGGTCTGGCCATCCGTTCCTGACCTTAAAGGGATTCTATCATTAGAATTCCTTTTGAACGTAGACCACGTCTGAATAGCCTTAAAAAAGGCTATTCTTATCCTACTTTTATTATTCTGATCCACACTGCCGTTCCGGTGTTATTTCATTTTTTTGGCCATATGCCACGTCCTCAGCTGAAAGAGCCAACTACACATGTCTGTCGGCCATTTTCCTGTGGCTTCTTACACGAGGGTCCATCCGGCCAAGAAAAATGGCCGATGGACATGCGCAGTCGGCTCTTTTTTCTGAAGACGTGGACGATGACGCAGCTAGGAGGCAGTTGGGAGAAGAAGATGGAAGCATCGTTGGAGAGGAAGCCCCTGTGCTTTTTGAGCAAAGGAGAACAAAAAAACAAAGACAGCACCAGAATGGCAGCATGGATCAGAATAATAAAGGTAGGAGAAGAGTAGCCTTTCTTAAGGCAATTCCGACGTGGTCTTACTTCCAAAAGGCATTCTAATGATAGAATCCCTTTAAGCTCAAGCATACTTGGGTTCTGTAGCAGGACAATGATGTAAAGCACACCTGCATGTCCAACTCTGAATGGCTGAAAAGCAAAATTAAACTTTTGGACTGGCCTAGTCAAAGTCCAGACTTAATTCCGATTGAAGCATGACCTTAAAAAGGCCGGTAACGCCCGAAAACCTTCCAATCTGGCTGAATTAAAACAATTCTGTAAAGAGAAGTCCAAACCTCCTGTGAAATGCTCATGACCAATTATCACAAACGTGTCATTGCACTTGTTGCCACCAAATAGGACACAACCATTTGTTATTTTTAGGGGGGCAATTATTTTTTTAAACATAGAGCCTGGTTGTTTTGGATTAGCTTTTTCCTTTAAAAAAATTAAATCATTAAAAAAAAGTGTATTTTGTATTCACTCGGGTTATCTTTGTCTAAAAAAATATAAGTATGGCAAAAAAAGCAAACAAAAAAAAAATAAAAAATGTAGGGGGCAAATACTTTTTCACAGCACAGTACTAATAACTAGAATATTCAGACACATCTCTCTTTTCCACCATACAGTATATGGAAAAGTACTCCATCTTGGCAACCATAGCAACTAATGACTTTTTAGAACTAAATTTATCTCCAAGAAGTTTAACAAATTAATTCTAACTTGTCCTAAAGGCCGAAACGAAAATAGAACAATACAGGATAAGAAATATATGCGGCTCCATATTATTCAGCCCCAGTCAATACAGCAGACAGATGAATAGATCCAAAATAAGAATAACAATCTGCACACTTCCGACCATATCAGCGAAATGTATTTGTATGGTGGACATGGAAAACGGGATCAATATATCCATTTTCTAATTAATTGTTTGCAAACCACAATCGACACAGAGGCAGGAAATATAACAACCAGTAAGCCGGACAGGAAATCAATTCATAATTGTCACGTCAGAGGTTTTAACACTGGGGCTATAACATTCTGTCAGAACGAAGGTCAAATGGGTTATATGTCTTCTGTGGTGGTGACATGTTCTGTCTGTGCTGAGCATAATCATACATTTGTGTATTTACATAGTAAGGGTAACTTAAACAGGACCTTATCTGATCACCCTGAGCATTTTGGTGTTTTGTTTATCCAAATCCATTCAGCTATTCCAAAGTTATAAGTCCTTTAAGTGATTAAACAAATTAAGGTATAATTGCCAAGTGGATGGTAATACTGCATGATAACATACGACAAACAAAGACCCCCAGAGGAACCACAGTGTTACCACACACTTGGCTTGTATACTCTCATTTGCATCATAAAACTTTGGAATAGCTGAATGGATTTGGATAAACAAAACAACAAAATGCTCAGGGAGTCCGCAAGAAAGTAACAAGACTTCAAGGTTGGGCAATACTGTACATACAGTCCTATGAAAAAGTTTGGGCACCCCTATTAATCTTAATCATTTTTAGTTATAAATATTTTGGTATTTGCAACAGCCATTTCAGTTTGATATATCTAATAACTGATGGACACAGTAATATTTCAGGATTGAAATGAGGTTTATTGTACTAACAGAAAATGCGCAATATGCATTAAACCAAAATTTGACCGGTGCAAAAGTATGGGCACCTCAACAGAAAAGTGACATTAATATTTAGTAGATCCTCCTTTTGCAAAGATAACAGCCTCTAGTCGCTTCCTGTAGCTTTTAATCAGTTCCTGGATCCTGGATAAAGGTATTTTGGACAAACAATTCAAGTTCAGTTAAGTTAGATGGTCGCCGAGCATGGACAGCCCGCTTCAAATCATCCCACAGATGTTCAATGATATTCAGGTCTGGGGACTGGGATGGCCATTCCAGAACATTGTAATTGTTCCTCTGCATGAATGCCTGAGGATTTGGAGCAGTGTTTTGGATCATTGTCTTGCTGAAATATCCATCCCCGGCGTAACTTCAACTTCGTCACTGATTCTTGAACATTATTCTCAAGAATCTGCTGATACTGAGTGGAATCCATGCGACCCTCAACTTTAACAAGATTCCCGATGCCGGCATTGGCCACACAGCCCCAAAGCATGATGGAACCTCCACCAAATTTTACAGTGGGTAGCATGTGTTTTTCTTGGAATGCTGTTTCTTTTTGGACGCCATGCATAACGCCTTTTTTTATAACCAAACAATTCAATTTTTGTTTCCAAAATGAAGCTGCCTTGTCCAAATGTGCTTTTTCATACCTCAGGCAACTCTATTTGTGGCGTACGTGCAGAAACGGCTTCTTTCTCATCACTCTCCCATACAGCTTCTATTTGTGCAAAGTGCGCTGTATAGTTGACCGATGCACAGTGACACCATCTGCAGCAAGATGATGCTGCAGCTCTTTGGAGGTGGTCTGTGGATTGTCCTTGACTGTTCTCACCATTCTTCTTCTCTGCCTTTCTGATATTTTTCTTGGCCTGCCACTTCTGGGCTTAACAAGAACTGTCCCTGTGGTCTTCCATTTCCTTACTATGTTCCTCACAGTGGAAACTGACAGGTTAAATCTCTGAGACAACTTTCTGTATCCTTCCCCTGAACAACTATGTTGAACAATCTTTGTTTTCAGATCATTTGAGAGCGGGCTGTCCATGTTCGGCGACCATCAAACTTAACTGAACTTGAATTGTTTTGTAGAAAGAAATGGTCCAAAATACCTTCATCCAGGATCCAGGAACTGATTAAAAGCTACAGGAAGCAACTAGAGGCTGTTATCTTTGCAAAAGGAGGAGCTACTAAATATTAATGTCACTTTTCTGTTGAGGTGCCCATATTTTTGCACCGGTCAAATTTTGGTTTAATGCATATTGCGCATTTTCTGTTAGTACAATAAACCTCATTTCAATCCTGAAATATTACTGTGTCCATCAGTTATTAGATATATCAAACTGAAATGGCTGTTGCAAACACCAAAATATTTAGAACTAAAAATGATTAAGATTAATAGGGGTGCCCAAACTTTTTCATAGGACTGTAGATAAGAGAAGACCCAGTGCAAGTAAATTCTATACACCAATAATTATCTATAATGCAATTTACAAGTAATTGTGGGGCTTGAGAATACTTAACAGACTATTCCCAACTGTTAGTGTCATGGTACATTACTAAATTATGTCACTACTTCATGACCAGTGGAGTTCAACATCTCAGACCCTTACCAATCCACGCAAAGAATAGACAAGGGTCCTTACTTGTTGTCACCTGGTGTTTTATTGCTGACTACCCACTATTGCAACACAGCGCCATTCAATTGAATGGGCCCGGGTTGGTGCTCCCTACACAATCTATGGGTGGATGGGTTATTGTGGAGCAAAACACAGTGAGTGTGTTGGTTAGCCATGCAACTCTTTCATTAAAAGGAACAAAACTTCATAAATGATGGCATAACCTAGCCATACAATACCACTTATAATTAGAGATGAGCGAGTAGTGTTCGATCGAGTAGGTATTTGATCAAATACTACGGTATTCGAAATACTCGTACTCGATCGAGTACCACTCGCTATTCCAATGGAAAAGTTTGATGCAGAACCAGCATTGATTGGCCGAATGCTATACAGTCGGCCAATCAACGCTGGTTCTTCTCCTACCTTTAGAAGTCTTCTCTGTGCAGCTTCCCCGCAGCGTTTTCTGGCTCTGAATTCACTCTGCCAGGCATCGGTCCTGGGCAGAGCCAGCTGCGCATGTGCGCTAGTAGTGCGGGCATGCGTAGTCGGCTCCGCCCAGGCCCGATGCCTGGCAGAGTGAATTCAGAGCCGGAAGACGCCGCGGGGACGCTGCACGGAGAAGACTTCTCGGAGGATCCAGCCCGACCCTCACTCGTGGACTTGGTAAGTATAATTTGATCGAATGTTGCCTAACCCTGAAACGAGCATTTTCCCCCCATAGACTATAATAGGGTTCGATTTTCGATTCGAGTAGTCGAATATTGAGGGGCTACTCGAAACGAATATCGAATCTCGAACATTTTACTGTTCGCTCATCTCTACTTATAATGACGGAAAACCTCCCTTACATGCCATCTAGTAGACAGTAGGAATAAATATTATTAGTCATGGTCATGGGCTTCTTTACCTACTGGGCACAAGTGTGTTTAAGGCTTAACAATAATTCCTAGAAAAACCTAGACAACTGTCCTCAGATACATATCTTTGTGACACTAAAAATGTAAGGGAAGGTGACTATAAATGTTTTTTTTATTTTTGTCATCTCCCCTGGGCCTCCACCTATTATACTCTGGGGTCTGAAGGCATCCGAGAATATAATTTCACTTCCGGTTCTACCTAAACAAGTTTTGATTGACTCGTCCAAACACGGGATGAAACTAATCTTTGGAGGTTCATCTATTTCTAGTTATGAACCAGATCACGCATCACTAGTAGAGATGAGCGAACACTAAAATGTTCGAGGTTCGAAATTCGATTCGAACAGCCGCTCAATGTTCGTGTGTTCGAACGGGTTTCGAACCCCATTATAGTCTATGGGGAACAGATACTCGTTAAGGGGGAAACCCAAATCCGTGTCTGGAGGGTCACCAAGTCCACTATGACACCCCAGGAAATGATGCCAACACCTCTGGAATGACACTGGGACAGCAGGGGAAGCATGTCTGGGGGCATCTAACACACCAAAGACCCTCTATTACCCCAACATCACAGCCTAACAACTACACACTTTACACACTCAATACCACCTCTCTGACAGTAGGAAAACACCTTGAAACATGTGTATTTGGCACTTGCAGTGAGGAGAGCTTGTCACCAGCAGTGAATTTGGCCCTTGTAGTAAGTTGAGGTTGGCACCAACATTTGTTTTGAAAATCAGGGTGGATTGAGCCTCTAACCAGCAGAGTTTGGGCAAATTCATGGTGGAGGGAGCCTCTAAAAACCCCAGTTTGGACCAATTCATGGTGGAGGGAGACTCTAAAAACCCCAGTTTGGACCAATTCATGGTGGAGGGAGCCTCTAAAAACCCCAGTTTGGACCAATTCATGGTGGAGGGAGCCTCTAACCAGCCCAGTTTGGGCAAATTCATGGTGGAGGGAGCCTCTAACCAGCCCAGTTTGGACCAATTAATGGTGGAGGGAGCCTCTAACCAGCCCAGTTTGGACCAATTAATGGTGGAGGGAGCCTCTAACCACCCCAGTTTGGACCAATTCATGGTGGAGGGAGCCTCTAACCAGCCCAGTTTGGACCAATTCATGGTGGAGGGAGCCTCTAAAAAACCCAGTTTGGACCAATTCATGGTGGAGGGAGCCTCTAAACAGCCCAGTTTGGGCAAATTCATGGTGGAGGGAGCCTCTAACCACCCCAGTTTGGACCAATTCATGGTGGAGGGAGCCTCTAAACAGCCAAGTTTGGACCAATTCATGGTGAAGGGAGCCTCTAAAAACCCGTTTGGACCAATTCATGGTGGAGGGAGCCTCTAACCAGCCCAGTTTGGGCAAATTCATGGTGGAGGGAGCCTCTAAACAGCCCAGTTTGGGCAAATTCATGGTGGAGGGAGCCTCTAACCAGCCCAGTTTGGACCAATTCATGGTGGAGGGAGCCTCTAACCAGCCCAGTTTGGGCAAATTCATGGTGGAGGGAGCCTCTAAACAGCCCAGTTTGGGCAAATTCATGGTGGAGGGAGCCTCTAACCAGCCCAGTTTGGACCAATTCATGGTGGAGGGAGCCTCTAACCAGCCCAGTTTGGGCAAATTCATGGTGGAGGGAGCCTCTAACCAGCCCAGTTTGGACCAATTAATGGTGGAGGGAGCCTCTAAACAGCCAAGTTTTGGGAAATTCATGGTGGAGGGAGCCTCTAACCAGCCCAGTTTGGACCAATTCATGGTGGAGGGAGCCTCTAACCAGCCCAGTTTGGACCAATTCATGGTGGAGGGAGCCTCTAACCAGCCCAGTTTGGGCAAATTCATGGTGGAGGGAGCCTCTAAACAGCCCAGTTTGGGCAAATTCATGGTGGAGGGAGCCTCTAACCAGCCCAGTTTGGACCAATTAATGGTGGAGGGAGCCTCTAAACAGCCAAGTTTTGGGAAATTCATGGTGGAGGGAGCCTCTAACCAGCCCAGTTTGGACCAATTCATGGTGGAGGGAGCCTCTAACCAGCCCAGTTTGGACCAATTCATGGTGGAGGGAGCCTCTAAACAGCCCAGTTTGGGCAAATTCATGGTGGAGGGAGCCTCTAAAAAACCCAGTTTGGACCAATTCATGGTGGAGGGAGCCTCTAATTAGCCCAGTTTGGACCAATTAATTGTGGAGGGAGCCTCTAACCAGCCCAGTTTGGACCAATTAATGGTGGAGGGAGCCTCTAACCACCCCAGTTTGGGCAAATTCATGGTGGAGGGAGCCTCTAACCAGCCCAGTTTGGACCAATTAATGGTGGAGGGAGCCTCTAAACAGCCAAGTTTTGGGAAATTCATGGTGGAGGGAGCCTCTAACCAGCCCAGTTTGGACCAATTCATGGTGGAGGGAGCCTCTAAACAGCCCAGTTTGGGCAAATTCATGGTGGAGGGAGCCTCTAAAAAACCCAGTTTGGACCAATTCATGGTGGAGGGAGCCTCTAATTAGCCCAGTTTGGACCAATTAATTGTGGAGGGAGCCTCTAACCAGCCCAGTTTGGACCAATTCATGGTGGAGGGAGCCTCTAACCAGCCCAGTTTGGGCAAATTCATGGTGGAGGGAGCCTCTAAACAGCCCAGTTTGGGCAAATTCATGGTGGAGGGAGCCTCTAACCAGCCCAGTTTGGACCAATTAATGGTGGAGGGAGCCTCTAAACAGCCAAGTTTTGGGAAATTCATGGTGGAGGGAGCCTCTAACCAGCCCAGTTTGGACCAATTCATGGTGGAGGGAGCCTCTAAACAGCCCAGTTTGGGCAAATTCATGGTGGAGGGAGCCTCTAAACAGCCAAGTTTGGACCAATTCATGGTGAAGGGAGCCTCTAAAAACCCGTTTGGACCAATTCATGGTGGAGGGAGCCTCTAACCAGCCCAGTTTGGGCAAATTCATGGTGGAGGGAGCCTCTAAACAGCCCAGTTTGGGCAAATTCATGGTGGAGGGAGCCTCTAACCAGCCCAGTTTGGACCAATTCATGGTGGAGGGAGCCTCTAACCAGCCCAGTTTGGGCAAATTCATGGTGGAGGGAGCCTCTAAACAGCCCAGTTTGGGCAAATTCATGGTGGAGGGAGCCTCTAACCAGCCCAGTTTGGACCAATTAATGGTGGAGGGAGCCTCTAAAAAACCCAGTTTGGACCAATTCATGGTGGAGGGAGCCTCTAATTAGCCCAGTTTGGACCAATTAATTGTGGAGGGAGCCTCTAACCAGCCCAGTTTGGGCAAATTCATGGTGGAGGGAGCCTCTAACCAGCCCAGTTTGGACCAATTCATGGTGGAGGGAGCCTCTAACCAGCCCAGTTTGGACCAATTCATGGTGGAGGGAGCCTCTAAAAAACCCAGTTTGGACCAATTCATGGTGGAGGGAGCCTCTAAACAGCCCAGTTTGGGCAAATTCATGGTGGAAGGAGCCTCTAACCAGCAGAGTTGTGGGAAAGCAGGGTGGAGGGAGCCTCTAACCAGCAGAGTTGGTGGAAATCAGGGTGGAGGGAGCCTCTAACCAGCAGAGTTGGGGGAAATCATGTTGGAGGGAGCCTAGTATTAGCAGAATTGTGCAACGCTTATGGTGGATGAGTATGAGGATGCGGAGGAATTGGAGAGGTTGAGTACAGACATGGAGTTTCATGTTGGGGTGCTTTACACAGGTGGGCACAAAAATGAAGGCTCTATCCAGTGGTGGTTCATTTTTATCAAAGTGAGCCGGTCGGCACTCTCAGCTGACAGACGGGTGCGCTTGTCAGTGATGATGCCACCGGCTGCACTGAACACCCTCTCAGATAGGACGCTGGCGGCAGGACAGGACAGCACCTCCAAGGCATATAGGGCAAGTTCAAGCCACAGGTCCAACTTCGACACCCAATACGTGTAGGGCGCAGAGGGGTCGGAGAGGACAGGGCTGTGGTCGGAAAGGTATTCCCGCAACATGCGCCTATACTTCTCACGCCTGGTGACACTAGGACCCTCCGTGGCGGCACTTTGGCGAGGGGGTGCCATCAAGGTGTCCCAGACCTTAGACAGTGTGCCCCTCGTTTGTGTGGACCGGTGAGAACTTGGTTGCCTACTGGAGGAACTGCCCTCCCTGCCGCCAACGTCACATGCTGGAAACATCTCCATCATATTCTGCACCAATTGCCTGTGGCAAGCATTGATGCGATTGGCCCTCCCCTCTACCGGAATAAAAGACGAGATGTTGTTTTTATACCGGGGGTCAAGGATAGCAAAGATCCAGTACTGGTTGTCCTCCATGATTTTGACAATACGCTTGTCGGTTGTAAAGCACCCCAACATGAACTCAGCCATGTCTGCCACAGTGTTAGTTGGCATGACTCCTCTGGCCCCACCGGAAAGTTCAATCTCCATTTCCTCCTCATCCTCCATGTCTACCCATCCGCGCTGCAACAATGGGACGATTCGAAGTTGCCCGGAAGCCTCCTGTATCACCATCACATCATCGGACAACTCTTCTTCCTCCTCCTCCTCCTCCTCCTCCTCCATTAAACGCAGTGAAGCGGACAGATGTGTGGACCTACTCTCCAGCTGTGACGGATCGGATGCTATCCCTAACTCCTCTGTGTGATCTGAGTTATCCCTGATGTCAATCAGGGATTCTCTCAGAACACACAAGAGCGGGATTGTAAGGCTCACCATCGCATCCTCAGAGCTCACCCTCCTTGTGGACTCCTCAAAGACCCGTAGGATGTCACAAAGGTCTCTCATCCATGGCCACTCATGGATGTGAAACTGAGGCAGCTGACTTTGTGGCACCCTAGGGTTTTGTAGCTGGTATTCCATCAAAGGTCTCTGCTGCTCAACCACTCTATTCAACATCTGAAACGTTGAGTTCCAGCGTGTGGGGACGTCGCACAAAAGCCGGTGTTGTGGCACATGCAGGCGTTGCTGGAGAGATTTTAAGCTAGCAGCGGCTACTGTCGACTTGCGAAAGTGGGCGCACATGCGCCGCACTTTCACCAGTAGCTCTGGAACATTGGGGTAGCTCTTTAGGAAACGTTGCACCACTAGGTTGAAGACGTGGGCCAGGCATGGAACATGTTGGAGTCCGGCAAGCTCCAGAGCTGCTACCAGGTTCCGGCCGTTATCACAAACGACCATGCCTGGGCCCAGGTGCAGCGGCTCAAACCATATTGCCGTCTCATCGAGGAGGGCATCCCTCACCTCGGAGGCAGTGTGCTGTCTGTCCCCCAAGCTGATCAGCTTCAGCACAGCCTGCTGACGTCTACCAACGCCAGTGCTGCAACGTTTCCAACTCGTAGCTGGGGTCAATCTAACAGCGGAGGAGGAGGCGGTGGCGGAGGAGGAGGCGGTGGCGGAGGAGGAGGCGGTAGAGGAGGAGGAGGAGGGGGGTGTTCTTCTCGTGTCCCTGCCAGGAATGTTAGGCGGGGAGACGAGGTACACCGGGCCAGTTTGGGAAGCAGTCCCAGCCTCAACTACATTCACCCAGTGTGCCGTCAGTGAAATGTAGCGTCCCTGTCCGCATGCACTTGTCCACGCGTCGGTGGTCAAGTGGACCTTTGTGCAAAGCGCGGAACTAAGGGCCCGCCTGATGTTGAGTGACACGTGCTGGTGCAAGGCGGGGACGGCACACCGGGAGAAGTAGTGACGGCTAGGGACGGCATAGCGAGGTGCCGCAGTTGCCATCAGGTCCAGGAAGGCGGGAGTTTCAACAAGCCGGAACGCCAACATCTCCTGGGCCAGCAGTTTAGCGATGTTGGCGTTCAAGGCTTGCGCGTGTGGGTGGTTAGCAGTGTATTTCTGCCGCCGCTCCAATGTCTGAGAGATGGTGGGTTGTTGTAAAGAAACGCCTGATGGTGCCTTTGATGGTGCAGGAGAAGGAGATAAGACAGGACCAGGGGAGGATGAGGTAGAAGTCAACAAAGTGGCGGAGGCAGATGAAGTGGTGTCCTGGCTCGTCCTCTGGAGTGCATCGCCAGCACAGTCAGCAGTGGCAGTGGCAGAGGCAGAGGCAGTGGCAGTGGCGTGAACGGCAGGCGGCCTTTGTCCTGCCGTTGCTGCCTGCCACTGATTCCAGTGCTTGGATTCCAAATGACGGCGCATTGAAGTGGTGGACAGGTTGCTCTTCTCAGAGCCCCTAATCAATTTCGAGAGGCAAATTGTGCAGACAACACTATATCTGTCCTCGGCGCATTCCTTGAAAAAACTCCACACCTTCGAGAAACGTGCCCTCGAGGTGGGAGTTTTTCGGGGCTGGGTACGAACTGGAACATCTTGGGAGATTCCGGGTGTGGCCTGGCTTCGCCTAAGCTGCTGACCTCTGCCTCTGCCTCTAGCTACCCTTTTTGGTGCTGCACCTGCCTCAACATCCACACTACTTTCCCCGCTTGACATCCCCCCTGTCCAGGTCGGGTCAGTGTCCTCATCATCCACCACTTCCTCTTCCAACTCCTGTCTCATCTCCTCCTCCCGCACAATGCGCCGGTCAACTGGATGCCCTGACGGCAACTGCGTCACATCATCGTCGATGAGGGTGGGTTGCTGGTCATCCACCACCAAATCGAACGGAGATGGAGGAGACTCTAGTGTTTGAGCATCTGGACACAGATGCTCCTCTGTTAGGTTCGTGGAATCGTGACGTGGAGAGGCAGGTTGAGGGACAATGAAAGGAGCGGAGAACAGCTCTGGGGAGCAGGGACAGTTTGGGTTATTGTTCTGTAAAGCTTCGGAATTTTGGGAGGAAGGAAGACAAGACTGTTGGGTAATAGGAGGAGAGGAGGCAGAGTCTGACTGGCTGCTGGACAATGTGCTGTAAGCGTTCACTGACAGCCATTGCAAGACCTGTTCCTGGTTCTCGGGCCTACTAAGGTTTGTACCCTGCAGTTTAGTTAATGTGGCAAGCAACCCTGGCACTGTGGAGTGGCGCAATGCTTGCTGCCCCACAGGAGTAGGCACGGGACGCCCTGTGGCTTCACTGCTACCTTGCTCCCCAGAACCATTCCCCCGACCTCGCCCACGGCCTCGTCCACGTCCCTTTCCGGGAGCCTTGCGCATTTTGAATTCCTAGTTAGAAATTGGCACTGTATACCAGTAGTAAAAATTGTGGGTGCACGTAACCCCAATATATTCTTTGAATTCCCAGTCAGAAACTGGCACTATATGGCAGTAGCAAGAAATGAGGGTATTTGTATTCCCAATATACTCTTTGAATTCCCAGTCAGACAATGGCACTGTATACCAGTAGTAAAAATTGTGGGTGCACGTAACCCCAATATATTCTTTGAATTCCCAGTCAGAAACTGGCACTATATGGCAGTAGCAAGAAATGAGGGTATTTGTATTCCCAATATACTCTTTGAATTCCCAGTCAGACAATGGCACTGTATACCAGTAGTAAAAATTGTGGGTGCACGTAACCCCAATATATTCTTTGAATTCCCAGTCAGAAACTGGCACTATATGGCAGTAGCAAGAAATGAGGGTATTTGTATTCCCAATATACTCTTTGAATTCCCAGTCAGACAATGGCACTGTATACCAGTAGTAAAAATTGTGGGTGCACGTAACCCCAATATATTCTTTGAATTACCAGTCAGAAACTGGCACTATATGGCAGTAGCAAGAAATGAGGGTATTTGTATTCCCAATATACTCTTTGAATTCCCAGTCAGACAATGGCACTGTATACCAGTAGTAAAAATTGTGGGTGCACGTAACCCCAATATATTCTTTGAATTCCCAGTCAGAAACTGGCACTATATGGCAGTAGCAAGAAATGAGGGTATTTGTATTCCCAATATACTCTTTGAATTCCCAGTCAGACAATGGCACTGTATACCAGTAGTAAAAATTGTGGGTGCACGTAACCCCAATATATTCTTTGAATTCCCAGTCAGAAACTGGCACTATATGGCAGTAGCAAGAAATGAGGGTATTTGTATTCCCAATATACTCTTTGAATTCCCAGTCAGACAATGGCACTGTATACCAGTAGTAAAAATTGTGGGTGCACGTAACCCCAATATATTCTTTGAATTCCCAGTCAGAAACTGGCACTATATGGCAGTAGCAAGAAATGAGGGTATTTGTATTCCCAATATACTCTTTGAATTCCCAGTCAGACAATGGCACTGTATACCAGTAGTAAAAATTGTGGGTGCACGTAACCCCAATATATTCTTTGAATTCCCAGTCAGAAACTGGCACTATATGGCAGTAGCAAGAAATGAGGGTATTTGTATTCCCAATATACTCTTTGAATTCCCAGTCAGACAATGGCACTGTATACCAGTAGTAAAAATTGTGGGTGCACGTAACCCCAATATATTCTTTGAATTCCCAGTCAGAAACTGGCACTATATGGCAGTAGCAAGAAATGAGGGTATTTGTATTCCCAATATACTCTTTGAATTCCCAGTCAGACAATGGCACTGTATACCAGTAGTAAAAATTGTGGGTGCACGTAACCCCAATATATTCTTTGAATTCCCAGTCAGAAACTGGCACTATATGGCAGTAGCAAGAAATGAGGGTATTTGTATTCCCAATATACTCTTTGAATTCCCAGTCAGACAATGGCACTGTATACCAGTAGTAAAAATTGTGGGTGCACGTAACCCCAATATATTCTTTGAATTACCAGTCAGAAACTGGCACTATATGGCAGTAGCAAGAAATGAGGGTATTTATAACCCCAATATATTCTTTGAATTCCCAGTCAGACAATGGCACTGTATACCAGTAGTAAAAATTGTGGGTGCACGTAACCCCAATATATTCTTTGAATTCCCAGTCAGAAACTGGCACTATATGGCAGTAGCAAGAAATGAGGGTATTTGTATTCCCAATATACTCTTTGAATTCCCAGTCAGACAATGGCACTGTATACCAGTAGTAAAAATTGTGGGTGCACGTAACCCCAATATATTCTTTGAATTCCCAGTCAGAAACTGGCACTATATGGCAGTAGCAAGAAATGAGGGTATTTGTATTCCCAATATACTCTTTGAATTCCCAGTCAGACAATGGCACTGTATACCAGTAGTAAAAATTGTGGGTGCACGTAACCCCAATATATTCTTTGAATTCCCAGTCAGAAACTGGCACTATATGGCAGTAGCAAGAAATGAGGGTATTTGTATTCCCAATATACTCTTTGAATTCCCAGTCAGACAATGGCACTGTATACCAGTAGTAAAAATTGTGGGTGCACGTAACCCCAATATATTCTTTGAATTCCCAGTCAGAAACTGGCACTATATGGCAGTAGCAAGAAATGAGGGTATTTGTATTCCCAATATACTCTTTGAATTCCCAGTCAGACAATGGCACTGTATACCAGTAGTAAAAATTGTGGGTGCACGTAACCCCAATATATTCTTTGAATTCCCAGTCAGAAACTGGCACTATATGGCAGTAGCAAGAAATGAGGGTATTTGTATTCCCAATATACTCTTTGAATTCCCAGTCAGACAATGGCACTGTATACCAGTAGTAAAAATTGTGGGTGCACGTAACCCCAATATATTCTTTGAATTACCAGTCAGAAACTGGCACTATATGGCAGTAGCAAGAAATGAGGGTATTTATAACCCCAATATATTCTTTGAATTCCCAGTCAGACAATGGCACTGTATACCAGTAGTAAAAATTGTGGGTGCACGTAACCCCAATATATTCTTTGAATTCCCAGTCAGAAACTGGCACTATATGGCAGTAGCAAGAAATGAGGGTATTTGTATTCCCAATATACTCTTTGAATTCCCAGTCAGACAATGGCACTGTATACCAGTAGTAAAAATTGTGGGTGCACGTAACCCCAATATATTCTTTGAATTCCCAGTCAGAAACTGGCACTATATGGCAGTAGCAAGAAATGAGGGTATTTGTATTCCCAATATACTCTTTGAATTCCCAGTCAGACAATGGCACTGTATACCAGTAGTAAAAATTGTGGGTGCACGTAACCCCAATATATTCTTTGAATTCCCAGTCAGAAACTGGCATTATATGGCAGTAGCAAGAAATGAGGGTATTTGTATTCCCAATATACTCTTTGAATTCCCAGTCAGACAATGGCACTGTATACCAGTAGTAAAAATTGTGGGTGCACGTAACCCCAATATATTCTTTGAATTCCCAGTCAGAAACTGGCACTATATGGCAGTAGCAAGAAATGAGGGTATTTGTATTCCCAATATACTCTTTGAATTCCCAGTCAGACAATGGCACTGTATACCAGTAGTAAAAATTGTGGGTGCACGTAACCCCAATATATTCTTTGAATTCCCAGTCAGAAACTGGCACTATATGGCAGTAGCAAGAAATGAGGGTATTTGTATTCCCAATATACTCTTTGAATTCCCAGTCAGACAATGGCACTGTATACCAGTAGTAAAAATTGTGGGTGCACGTAACCCCAATATATTCTTTGAATTCCCAGTCAGAAACTGGCACTATATGGCAGTAGCAAGAAATGAGGGTATTTGTATTCCCAATATACTCTTTGAATTCCCAGTCAGACAATGGCACTGTATACCAGTAGTAAAAATTGTGGGTGCACGTAACCCCAATATATTCTTTGAATTACCAGTCAGAAACTGGCACTATATGGCAGTAGCAAGAAATGAGGGTATTTATAACCCCAATATATTCTTTGAATTCCCAGTCAGAAACTGGCACTATATGGCAGTAGCAAGAAATGAGGGTATTTGTATTCCCAATATACTCTTTGAATTCCCAGTCAGACAATGGCACTGTATACCAGTAGTAAAAATTGTGGGTGCACGTAACCCCAATATATTCTTTGAATTCCCAGTCAGACACTGGCACTATATGGCAGTAGCAAGAAATGAGGGTATTTGTATTCCCAATATATTCTTTGAATTCCCAGTCAGACAATGGCACTGTATACCAGTAGTAAAAATTGTGGGTGCACGTAACCCCAATATATTCTTTGAATTACCAGTCAGAAACTGGCACTATATGGCAGTAGCAAGAAATGAGGGTATTTGTATTCCCAATATATTCTTTGAATTCCCAGTCAGACAATGGCACTGTATACCAGTAGTAAAAATTGTGGGTGTATATAGCCCCAATTCTATTGCTAGGGGACTTGCAGGGTATTTCTGGGGTGAAGGTGGGGGGGCACACCGTTGGAACGGGTATCGGGGTATATATCGGGTATACGGGAATACACTGACAGTGTATTCCATTCAGGATCCTGGGAAAGCTGGGTTGCGGCGATTGAGCCCGTCAGTGCCACGTTACACTGACAAGCTTCTCCCTGGAATTTAGCTCTTACAAGAGCTGTTGGTTGTCTTCTCCTTCCTATCCTAGCCTGTCCCTGCCTACCCAGAATCTAAGCCCTAGCTAGCTGGACGGAAACCTCCGTCCTCGGTGAATTGCAAGCTCAGAATGACGCGAAGCTGGGCGTCGCTGTTCTTTTAAATTAGAGGTCACATGTTTTCGGCAGCCAATGGGTTTTGCCTACTTTTTTCAACGTCACCGGTGTCGTAGTTCCTGTCCCACCTACCCTGCGCTGTTATTGGAGCAAAAAAGGCGCCAGGGAAGGTGGGAGGGGAATCGAGTAATGGCGCACTTTACCACGCGGTGTTCGATTCGATTCGAACATGCCGAACAGCCTAATATCCGATCGAACATGAGTTCGATAGAACACTGTTCGCTCATCTCTAATCACTAGTAAAGATATATATCCTCAACACTTTCTAGAAGGTAGGAGGAGTTTAGCCGACATATAGCTGCCCCCCTCCTCCGGAGTCAACTGGAGTTTGCAGTTACCTGTTGTAAACTTTGGTTCGCAGTTGTCGCTGAAGTTCAGACCGGTTAGGTAGTGGCAGAAACTCCTACTTAGACTGGGGAAGAACCATGCCAATTGGGTCAAGAGTGGAAAGAATTGTATGAGGTCATACCTGGTTTACTAAGTTTGCGTTCAGCCCAGGAGAGCTGAGCGTAGAAGAGAGGGAGAGCATACAGAATACTGCACTCCTGCAGTTAGTCATAAAGTGGATATTATAACTTAAATAGACTGAGCCTCCATTTTGAACAGTATGTTGTGCTTGTTAACTGCCACCATATCTCCTGCCTCTTTATTATTAAGCTTAACATCAAAGATAACACATTTCGGGCCACTACGTCCACTACTAACACACCATATCCTTTAAAGGTGCAGCTTATATAGTATATAATGTTATTATCCTGCCTTGTATAGACCTCCAAAAGTACTATACAAGCAGTGGCACAACTAGGAGTGGCGGGGCCCCGGGGAGAGTATATTGATAGTGTTTGTGGGGTTTGCAGGCTCACAGCCTTACTTACTGATCCTGGCTCTGGCTCACAGCCATCCACAGAAGGTGAAGCACTGGCATCCATGAGCAGGAGCCAGGATCGGTAAGTAAATAGAGCCCTAAAAATATATAAAAAAAAAGGAGTGGCGGGGCCCCGGGGAGGGTATATTGATAGTGTTTGTGGGGTTCGCGGGCTCACAGCCTTACTTATTGATCCTGGCTCCTGCTCACAGCCATCTCCACAGAATGCGAAGCACTGGCAACCATGAGCAGGAGCCAGGATCGGTAAGTAAATAGGGCCCTAAAAAATATAAAAAAGAAAAAATCTGCTGCAGTAGCTGCTGTCACTGGGCCCCCTAATGCCCCGGGCCCTCTGGCAGTCGCTACCACTGCTACCTCAGTAGTTACGCCCCTGTATGCAAGAGTTGTCATTACTTGCCCACCGTAGAATGATCATGAGAAGACTCTGAAGACTCTGCCCCAGTCTATACAGCAAAGCTGATAAGTGAATTTCAGAAAGCAGGAAGTGTCCGCTTCACCAGTAAGAAAACTGTAATACTTCATAACTAGATAGTCACATAAAAAAAAGTTTAACAAAGCATCTGCTACACGCCATAACAAAATTCATCGGTTATACCTGCAACGCTATAGAAAATATATGTGCGCCCAATAACTATTATTGAGCTCCGCTACATTTTTTTAGCCCTGGTTTGATACCAAATAAAAGCATTGAATTAAGCTTTAGAATTCTAGTATAAAAGCACTTCTAAAAACATTGTAAAAAAAATGATACATGAAGCCAAATAAACATTTCAAAGCCTATAATGCCACTGTAGTTTACGCTCCATTTTCTTGCATTTTTATGTTTTGTCACTTGTAACATTTGAGACGATATTATCCCAGCGCTTATAATCTGCTTTTCTTTCATTCATCATGCTCTAAATATACCATAAAGTTTCTGATGATTTGGTTTTCCAAAGCCTCCCTCCAGAAGGTAATGTCTTGTTGATTTACTTTTAGGCAGTCTTTGGGTAATTGGAACAACATCTTGAAAAGACTTTATTGTATCATTTAATTATTTTTGCTTTAAGTATAATTAGATGATGTTATCTTTTTAGGCTTTGGGTACTTATCTTTTAATTATCATGTTTTCCATTTTATCCTTATTCATTAATAAAGTGCATGCAATTTCATAGCACCATCCCACTGGAATGATTCAGAAACATATCTTTACAAAACAGAGTCGCTGCATTATTTACAAATGAGACCCATCCAATGTTTTGACGGAGCCGTTGCGATGGCTGGAATTAAAATCTGAGCCTACGTACTAATACTGTTCCAAACTCAATTACAAGGACGTCCGTTCTGAGTCGGGGCTTGTTTTTGGAGAGAGCAGATAAATAAGGCAGATGATAATGTAAATGTAATTAACAGTCTGAAATCAAAGAAAAAATCTACGCGGCGGATACACTTTGCAAAATTAGCAACATAATGGCACCTTGGATTAATTCTAGGTTCGTCCCTATCTGCTAGAACTTATCAGAAAATTGTCTGGAGTTCTAAGGTCAAGGTAATCTGACCTTGAGCTCTTTAAACTCCTCAGAGATCATAAGATAGAAGACACCTTTAAAGGGAAAAGTGTCACAAGTTTTTATATTAAACATATATTTAGGGAATTTTTGGAGGTGATGTTTTTAGTTTTCCATGTTATATCTATATTTAAAAAGAACAACTGAAAGGATTGCACTTCCAACTCTTGCCACTAAGCCTAAAAGAGATTATCACTTTGTACCTACTGGAGATGGACCGTAGGCCATCGACACAATTGTCTGGAGCAGACCCTTTTGACTTTCTAGGAACGCTCTGTGACCTCTGCAGAAGTCATTGTGTACAGTGGGGAATAGATAAGCTGTGAAATCTCCGATTGTGACTGGTGGATTCTGTGTCTTATCTTAATGTATACATAATAGTTGTAATTAGAGATGAGTGAACAGTAAAATGTTCGAGGTTCGATATTTGTTTCGAGTAGCCTCTCAATATTTGACTACTCGAATTGAATATCGAACCCTATTATAGTCTATGGGGGGAAAATGCTCGTTTCAGGGGTAGGCAACGTTCGATCAAATTACACTTACCAAGTCCACGAGTGAGGGTCGGGCTGGATCCTCTGAGCAGTCTTCTCCGTGCAGCTTCCCCGCGGCGTCTTCCGGCTCTTCATTCACTCTGCCAGGCATCTGGCCTGGGCAGAGCCGACTGCGCATGCCCGCACTACAAGCAGACATGCGCAGTCGGCTCTCACCAGACCCGATGCCTGGCAGGGTGAATTCAAAGCCGGAAGACGCTGCGGGGAAGCTGCACGGAGAAGACTTCTAAAGGTAGGAGAAGAACCAGCGTTGATTGGCCGACTGTATATCATTCGGCCAACCAATGCTGGTTCTGCATCGAACTTTTCCATTCGAATAGCGAGTGGTACTCGATCGAGTACGAGTATTTCGAATACCATAGTATTCGATCGAATACCTACTCGATCAAATACTACTCGCTCATCTCTAGTTGTAATCACTGATGGGCTGTAAAGAAATCTACAGAAAACAGGAAGTGTTACATATTATTTGGCTTAGTGGAAAGAGTCAGAACTTTAGGATGTTACCTTTTGAGGGTGTGCCCCTACACCCTGAAATTATCTTAATATATACATAATAGTTGGGATCATTGACGTGCTGAAATGAGGGAGCTATTGCAAAGAAGTATCTTACAGAAAAAAGGAAGTGTCACCATATTATTTGTTTTAGTGGAAAGAGTCAGAACTTTAGGATGTTACCTGTGGGGGGCGTGCCACTACATCCTGAAATTATCTTAATATATACATAATAGTAGTGATCATTGATCTGCTGAAGTGACGGAGCTACTGAGAAGAAATCTCCTACAGAAAAAAGAAAGTGGCACCATGTTATTTGGTTTAGTGGAAAGAGTCAGAACTTTAGGATTTTGGGGATGTGTGCTAACACTCTGAAAATATTTAATCAATGTTAATAGTGAAACATTGTACAGAGAAACACCCCTTTGAAAAGGAGAATGGTAGTACCCAATTGTCAATTTACTCATAAATGTCTAGAAGCAAAATAAATATTAAAGTGATCCAAAAAATTCTGCCAGATAATTTTTTCCCAAATGGGGAGCAAAATAATTTACTAATATAGATTAAGTGATGATAGTTCCTCATTAACCCCTTAATTTGGCGTTATTCTGACATTTGCTATGGAAAAGTCAGGAGACACCTATTCACATTAGATAGTTTGCCTATCTAAAAAAAATAGTCAATGGGCATGGCTGTCAATTTAAGGTCCCCAGTGGACATGGCTGTCAAATTAAATCTCAATGGCCAGTTTAGAGGGAATCCAACATCTATATTCTATTGGATAGTCTATTTCATATTCTGATTATAGATTTGTTAGTCTAGTTTTTGTATACGAATAAGAGGGCATCCATCTTGCCTTTGTAGCTGTTAAACAGTCTCTCACAACGACCAAGCATATCAGCCCAATCAAGATCTTTGTCAATATGTAAATGAGCTCTTTGGAGCAACGAGGGCATCGATTTTTTTTTAATTTTTTTAAATAGGCGGTTACCTGTTGGAGTAGCCCCAGCAGATTTACCAGGCCCTATTTACTTACCCATTCCCACTCCTGCAAATGGCTGCCTGCACTTCCCCTTCTGTGGATGCAGCTATGAGCAGGAGCCGGGATCGGTAAATGAGGCCGCAGGCCTGCGATCCCCACAAACACTGCTATCGTTATACTCTGGGGCAGTAACTAGGAATGGCAGGGCCCCCGTGGCGAACTTTTAATATGGGCCCCCCCTCCCAACCGACGCCGACGACCTTGACCGACCCCATCCTCCACATTCCTGCGCGCTCTATTATGTCCCTTAGTGGCCCATGCACACAGTATTATGCCACTAAGTGGCCCCTGAACACACTATTATGCCCCTTAGTGGCCCCTGCACACAGTAGTATGACCTTAGTGGCCCCTGCACACAGTATTATGTCCCTTAGTGGCCCCTGCACACAGTATTATGTCCCATAGTGGCACCTACACACAGTACTATGCCCATACTGGCCCCTGCATACACTATTATTGCTCCATAGTGGTCCCTTCACACAGTATTATTGCCCCATAGTGGTCCCTGCACACAGTATTATGTCCCATAGTGGCTCCTGCACACAGTATTGTCCCACTGTGGACACCCATAAACAATTATTATACTCTTTTTTCAGACCCCAGAGTATAATAATCGGAGACCCGGGGGAATAAAAAAATAAAAAACTACTGTTTCTTACCTGTCCCTCGGCTCCTACGCTGTCGGCCTCCGCTGCCGTCCTTCTTCAATGACAGTCCATTTACCCTTTTAGAACCAACACTGTACATTAGAACAGGGGCAGCAGGAATCGGCAATCGTCCCGGCTGCCTGCCCATAAGTAACGTGTCCTGAGCAGGCAGCAGCCTATAGATTTCTGGTATAATACACACCACAAAACGGACCGGAGGAAAGTGGTGAACAAAGAGCCTAACAGTGGATGTGTTGCATCTTTGGCGCCAGATTATCACACATTTACTCCTAGGTGTTGATGAATTCTGCCCATTGTGTGTAACTTTCTTTGTGTTCATGTATCACAATAGCACTTGGTTAATAACAAGCCACTGATATGGAGGAACCTGTTACTACTATAATATTCCACTGACTTCTTTCCTTATTGCACTGATGTGATCTGCTGGCTTCATTGGCTCCTACAACTACATATTCATTATTCTGATTCCTTATTGTAACTGATATGTTGCGGTTTTATGTTGTTACTTAATAAAGATAGAATGTTCAAAAAAATAAAAAAAAACAATCACCTGCAGCTGTGACGGAATGTTGCGATAGCCCTGATGGAACGTTATGACATCACCACATGATATAAGGGAGCGACACACTGACATTCCCCTGAGGGTTACAGTTGATACTGGAGAATAGAGAGATAAGAGATAAGAGTTCAGAAAGCGCCATTATGGAAATCTGTGAGGATCTGCCTGATGAAATTTGGTTCAGAAGAATAAGGAGATCTAAACCACTGTTTAAACGGTTCAAATACGTGGAGGTGTCTCTATGGCCGGGACTAGAGACAACACCCGAAGAGACAGAAGAGGAGATGGAGGAAGAAATTCAGGACAGTGACAGAGACACCAGCACATTGGACAGCCGCTGCACTGATGACATGGAGGTCGAGGAGATGGAAGTAAACAACACAATCATCCCTGCTCCATCCGGGCACCGTATCAGGGAGGCCTGGTTAAACAAGAGTCCTGAGATGCCAAACAAAAAACTTCTCAATAAAATCACCACCGTCACAAAGGAAACAGAAGTAAAAATTGTGCGGGAATTAAAAACATCGCCAAACCAGTGCCCCAGTCCCGATGAAATTGAGGAGGAGAAGATGGAGGAGAGTGAAAACTGCCGTACAAGTCACAGTACGAAAGAAGCGTGGCCACCTATGGAGTCACCGAACGCCAAACATGAGTGGTGGATACCAAAGTGCTTCAGAAGAAGCCGCCACCGCAGAGCAGCAGAAGCCCGGACACCAACAAGAACCTTTAGGAAACTTTTCTGCTGCTGGAACAGCAACACTTAAGCAAAAAATATCACCATCTACAATCAGAACCATCTACAATTTATTATAAGTTCTGATTTAAAAATAAATTCTTTGTTGTTTCACTTCCGGTGTTTTCTGACTCATATAATGTAAAAAATTAGGCCTGGGGTCAGTGGTGAACCTAGACTCTCTGTTGCCTGAGGCGTCCGCCTCTGACAGCGGGGGGGGATTGGGGGTGCTAGCAGTACCATTACAATGAATTGCAACGTTACAATAAACACAATGCAATGTGATGTTTTGTGCAGTAATACTCACAGGAGACGTCTTCCCACATTTCCCGTCTCTTCCCTTTGGACCGCCATGACCACTTCTTCCAGCTGTGACTTCACTCTGTAAAGTTTGAAACACAAACATCTTTGACTCCTCACTTCTCCACACATCCAGCCCATATATATATATGTATATATATATATATATATATATATATATATATATATATATATACAGTCCTATGAAAAAGTTTGGGCAACCCTATTAATCTTAATCATTTTTAGTTCTAAATATTTTGGTGTTTGCAACAGCCATTTCAGTTTGATATATCTAATAACTGATGGACACAGTAATATTTCAGGATTGAAATGAGGTTTATTGTACTAACAGAAAATGCGCAATATGCATTAAACCAAAATTTGACCGATGCAAAAATATGGGCACCTCAACAGAAAAGTGACATTAATATTTAGTACATCCTCCTTTTGCAAAGATAACAGCCTCTAGTCGCTTCCTGTAGCTTTTAATCAGTTCCTGGATCCTGGATGAAGGTATTTTGGACCATTTCTTTCTACAAAACAATTCAAGTTCAGTTAAGTTTGATGGTCGCCGAACATGGACAGCCCGCTCTCAAATGATCTGAAAACAAAGATTGTTCAACATAGTTGTTCAGGGGAAGGATACAAAACGTTGTCTCAGAGATTTAACCTGTCAGTTTCCACTGTGAGGAACATAGTAAGGAAATGGAAGACCACAGGGACAGTTCTTGTTAAGCCCAGAAGTGGCAGGCCAAGAAAAATATCAGAAAGGCAGAGAAGAAGAATGGTGAGAACAGCCAAGGACAATCCACAGACCTCCTCCAAAGAGCTGCAGCATCATCTTGCTGCAGATGGTGTCACTGTGCATCGGTCAACTATACAGCGCTCTTTGCACAAGGAGAAGCTGTATGGGAGAGTGATGAGAAAGAAGCCGTTTCTGTACGTACGCCACAAATAGAGTTGCCTGAGGTATGCAAAAGCACATTTGGAGAAGCCAACTTCATTTTGGAAACAAAGATTGAGTTGTTTGGTTATAAAAAAAAGGCGTTATGCATGGCGTCCAAAAAGAAACAGCATTCCAAGAAAAACACATGCTACCCACTGTAAAATTTGGTGGAGGTTCCATCATGCTTTGGGGCTGTGTGGCCAATGCCGGCACCGGGAATCTTGTTAAAGTTGAGGGTCGCATGGATTCCACTCAGTATCAGCAGATTCTTGAGAATAATGTTCAAGAATCAGTGACGAAGTTGAAGTTACGTCGGGGATGGATATTTCAGCAAGACAATGATCCAAATCACTGCTCCAAATCAACTCAGGCATCATGCAGAGGAACAATTACAATGTTCTGGAATGGCCATCCCAGTCCCCAGACCTGAATATCATTGAACATCTGTGGGATGATTTGAAGCGGGCTGTCCATGCTCGGCGACCATCTAACTTAACTGAACTTGAATTGTTTGTCCAAAATACCTTTATCCAGGATCCAGGAACTGATTAAAAGCTACAGGAAGCGACTAGAGGCTGTTATCTTTGCAAAAGGAGGATCTACTAAATATTAATGTCACTTTTCTGTTGAGGTGCCCATATTTTTGCACCGGTCAAATTTTGGTTTAATGCATATTGCGCATTTTCTGTTAGTACAATAAACCTCATTTCAATCCTGAAATATTACTGTGTCCATCAGTTATTAGATATATCAAACTGAAATGGCTGTTGCAAATACCAAAATATTTAGAACTAAAAATGATTAAGATTAATAGGGGTGCCCAAACTTTTTCATAGGACTGTATATATATATATATATATATATATATATATATATATATATATATTATATACTAGTTGGTACCCGCGACTTCGTCTGCGGTGATTGTAGAACTGGGTAAATACAGGCGCGGGTAAGGTTTTCGTACTGTGTATAAGGGATGGGATATGAAATGTAACTTTGTATCTTGTATTTGCTGTAATTTTGAGAATACGTGAGACTTTTGTGTTGAATGTAATTTGTATCTCAGCCGCTATACGGTGTTGGTATAAACTGTACATAGTGTCTTTGGGACAGAGGTATTTCAGGTTAATATACTTGGATATACGACATTGTATGATTTGTTATTTTCCGCCAGTACATGTAAGTTTTGGGCACAGGATACTCTTGAGCAGCCACATAAAGTTGTCCATGTGAGAAGCCTGGTGTGTCCACATGTATTCCTGCTACTTTCAGCGTTTGTCCTTGGGATTTATTAATGGTCATTGTAAAAGCCAATTTAAGGGGAAATTGTAGTCGTTTGAATTGAAATGGGAAATGATTTGGTGTAATTGGAATGCGTGGGATTAACACACTGTCACCTGTAGCTGCTCCTGTAAGAATAGTGGCTGCAATGATATTTGTTCCTAGTTGTGTGACACGTAGCCTCGTGCCATTACACAATCGGGGTGCATCCAGATTACACATGAGTAGAACAGGGACGCCAATCTTCAGTTCTAGTTTATGCGAAGGGACGCCGGGTAATTCTAAGGTGGGCAGTAAGGCAAATTGGTGACATTATTATCGACCGTTACATGTTTGTGGTGTGTTGAAACGGTACATCGGTGACTTTGGCTCACAAAACCGCAGCAAAATTTGCAACCAAAACGCTGTGTTAACGCAACGTGGTGCTTCAGCCTTAGGACTCCTGCACACAAATGGCACGGATATGGTTTTCACTGACCTATAGATTAAAAATAAATTGAGAGGGCTGCAAATACGGACAGGTGTAGGGAAGGTATAGGACATATATAGGACAGGTGTAGGAAAGGTATAGGACATATATAGGACCTGCTCTATATTTTACAGCTCAATTTGTCCCAGACACACAGCCGCAAAAACAGGATCTATGTGTATGGGCCCATTGAAATGTACAGGACCATAGTTTTATCCACAATTGTAGATAAGTCTGGCCCTGTGCATGAGAGTTTAGTAACTCCATGCGCCTCTTATTAATAGCAATTAACCCCATCATGTCCCTCACATTAACCCTTGTGTAAGAGTTACTGATATGTGAGAGACTTGGAGGTAATAATTAAGTATCTTCATTATTGAGGTCTTTTTTTAGTACCTCCGTATGTGTCACATATTAGTAACCCTTATATGAGGCACACAGGGGTTAATATGAGGGACATGATGGGGTTAATTCCTATTAATGTGAGGCACATGGAGTTACTAAGACTAAACTAATAACCCCAAATGCCTGACATTAATCAGAAAAGGAACTAAAGGAAGGAACCTGTCTGTTTCTCACTTGCACTTTGCTAGCAGCTTCCTCTCCTCCTCGGGGAATCTTTGCAGGATGCAGACCACTATAGCAGGCACAGACCTGAGCGATTAAGCTCCACCCCCTGGGTTTCCTGCACCCCTCTCAAAGGGGAGTGTCCTTATGCCTCAGCTCTAGCAGAGCACTGAAGGGACGCTCGAACTTCATTTAACTCTTGCAGGTCCTGTGCTGCTGGCGTGCCAGTGAAATATGGCAGGAGTGCCACTCTTGTCACATGTGCCAGGGGTTGCTGACCTCTGCTGTAGAGGGTAATATGAATTTTGTGGCTTGCTATGGTCCAAAGTGTGTGAGATTGCATAGATAGTGATGTGAGTTTGGGTTTTGTGGGGGTCCTGGGAAAAACATATGTGCGCTATTGTGAAGAAAAGTAGCCTATTGCACAATCCAGTGTAATAACTATGTTTGTGGAAAATTTCAGTCAAATCGGTGGAGCGGGTTTTGCGTGATTGAGGAACAAACATCCAAACACACAAACCCACAAACATCTATATATATTATATACTATATATATATATATATATATATATATATATATATATATATATATGTATCTATATATATATCACAGCAGCCCCTGCAGCCTATATTATGCCCCACAGTGGCACAATAGACTGTATAATAGAGGTTGCAGGGGGGGCCGCTGTGGGGCATAATAGAGGTTACAGGGGCCACAGTGGACCCTTCAAGCTCTATTATGTCCCACAGTTGCACACCCATGAACTATTATTATACTCAGGGGTCTTTTCAGACCCTGAGTATAATAATCGGAGCCCCAGGGGAGGTGAAGGAACACAATAAACACTGTTACTCACCACTCTGGGATCTGATGTTACTCCTAGCAGGCTTCGGGCCTATATGGTAATGTGTCAGACGTCACGTGGTCTGGGATATTACCATATAGGCCCAAAGCCTGTGCTAGCAGTAACATATAGGCCCAAAGCCTGTGGTAGCAGTAACAGCCTGTTACCATATAGGCCCAAAGCCTGTGGTAGTAGTAACAGCCTGTTACCATATAGGCCCAAAGCCTGTGCTAGCAGTAACAGGCTATTACTACTAGCACTGGCTTCGGGCCTATATAGTACTGCTAGCAAAGGCTTCGGGCCTATATGGTAATATCCCAGACCACGTGATGTCTGGGCATTACCTTATAGCCCCGAAGCCTGCTTAAATTAACACCGGATCCCAGAGAGGTAAGTAACATTGTTTATTATGTTCTCTTACCTCCCTGGGGCTCCAATTATTATACTCAGGGATTTGAAAAGACCCCAGAGTATAATATAGCAGTGGGATTGCGGCCTGGCCCGGGCCTATTCACTATCGCCTGCTGCAGCCTAAAGTACAAGGGGAAGCGGGGGCGGCAGTGAGCAGGTCCGGGTTGGTAAATAGGCCGCTGCCTGCTGGTAGATACTCCAGCAGGCAGCGGCCTATTATAAAACAAAAAAAGAGTTAATATACTTACCAATTGACCGCACACTGCTGCGCCCACTGCCGGTGCCACATTCTCTTTTCTCACAGGACGTCTGTGTATCAGCGTAGGCGGCGTGATGACGCCGCCTACGCTGATACGTAGATGTCTGAACCAGCGCAAGGAGAGTGGCAGCTCTCCTTGCGTTTGTTCTGAGGGGAAAAAATTAAAAATCGCACGGGCTGTTCACATCTGCGCCAGGAGAGTCCATTGTATTAGTCTGTCGGAGGATCAGTTAGTCACTGTGTAGGGAGTTCACACTATCGTTACTAAAGTCCAGAGTCGGAATGGGGTGTCTACAGTGGCCTCTTCACTGGTCCCCTCCCCATACAGTGGCCTCTTCCCTGGTCCCCCCCATACAGTGGCCTCTTCACTGGTCCCCCAGTGGAGAACAGTGATGGGGCCATTATATTGTGTGGGGCAGTGATTTGGAATAATATCCTGTGGGGGACATTAATCTGTGTGGGGCATATTAAAGGGGATGTCCAGGGTTAATTATAATGTTTATGGGCTATGCTCAGGACAGGCCATAAATACCTGATCAGTAGGAGGCTGACACATGGCCCCATCAGCTGTATAGTTCTGTACACAACAGAGGGCTAGAAGCAGAAAGCTCCATCCGCTGTATAGCAGCCCGGCGCCTTCACTGCAGCTCAGATACCACTGACTTCAATATGTGCTGAGATGCAATGAAGGTGCCGACAGTGGACAGAGCTTTCTGCTTCCTGCCCCGTATTTGTATAATGGCCGGGTATCAGCTCCCTACATATCAGGTATTTATGGCCTATCCTGAGGATAAAAACCTCAGGACAGGCCTGACCATAAAGAGTTATGCCTGGACAACCCCTTTAATATATCCCACTAATTTCCCACACTTTAAAGAGGCTGTCCAGTATATTTTTTTTTTTCTATTTAATCCAGGGAACGTGGAAAAACAAACAAAAAAACAAAAAAAAAAAACATACTCACCTGCCCCCGATATTCCGCTACTACAACCATAAATACTCCCCTACCAATCACTCTCAGAATCATCCAGGTGTTCATTAGTAATACTGTGTGCAGGGGCCACTATGGGGCATAATACTGTGTACAGGGGCAGCTATGGGGCATAATACTGTGTGCAGGGGCCACTATGGGGCATAATACTGTGTACAGGGGCCACTATGGGGCATAATACTGTGTGCAAGGGCCACTATAGAACATAATACTGTGTGCAAGGACCACTATGGGGCATAATACTGTATACAGGGGCCACTATGTGGCATAAAACTGTGTGCAGGGGGCTACTATGCAGCATAATTCTGTATGCAGGGGCCTCTATTTGTCATAATTCTATGTGCAGGTGCCACCATCGGGGAGTAATACTGTGAGCAGGGGCCACTATGGGGCATAATACTTTGTACAGGAGCCACTATGGGGCATAATAACATGTGACGGCACCACTATGTAGCATAATACTGTGTGCGGGGGCCACTATGGGACATAATACTGTGTGCACGGGCCACTATGGGGCATAATAGTGTCTGTGGGGGCCACTATGGGGCATAATACTGTGTGCAGGGGCCACTATGGGGCATAATACTGTGTGCAGGGGCCACTATGGGGCATAATACTGTGTGCAGAGGCCACTATGGGGCATAATACTGTGTGCAGGGGCCACTATGGGGCATAATACTGTGTGCAGGGGCCACTATGGGGTATAATAGTGTGTGCAGGGGTCACTATGGGGTATAATAGTGTGTGCAGGGGTCACTATGGGGTATAATAGTGTGTGCAGGGGCCACTATGGGACATAATAGTGTGTGCAGAAATTGGATTTGTACGGGGGAGGGAGGGGGGCCAGGCGGGGGGGCCATGTCAAATGTTTGCCTTGGGGTCCAGCCATTTCTAGTTACGCCACTGGGCTAGTAAACCATTGGCCTTTAGAAGACAAGGTGAGTAAATCACTGGACATCAAAAAAAATCAGAAAAACAGACTATACAATATAAATATTTTCTGAATAATTTTATAATTTCCTCCCCAATATTTCTTATACTAAAATGCAGGTTTGTCTTTTGTTTGTTTTATGTTTTATGTGATGTTTTAAAGATTAATATATGTACAGATGTGACAGAACAGTAATGCAACATAATAAATCCAGCAGTATGTAAAATATTGTGGGCCAAATGTTCATAATGTACAGATCAGACACACAAATGTGTTCATCTTTGAATATCTACATAAAAGTTAATGCATATTGAATACAGTTTCCCCCCTCCCCTTACCTAGCGCTGGCCCTGTTCCTAACTAACTCACCCCTACCCCCAATTCATACACATCCCTACCCCCACATCATACTTACCAGTCTTCTGGGAAGGACCTTCTGGATACGGGACTTCACTTGTTGTTCTGTGCAGCCGGCACCTCCTTTTCTTGATGCCCACGCCTGCACAATAAAGCTGGAGTGCCTACATGCCCAATAGCCGTCACTCCGGTTCTATTACACAGGAGTGGGTGGTGCAGAGATCAAGTGTCGGCCACCCAGAACAAGTGCACAGAAAATCGGGACAGGAAGACTGGTAAGTATGATGGGGTGGGGGTGGGTTAGTATTAAAACATTCAATTTCCGGAAATGGGGAAATGGAACATTACTGCAAAACTGGAAAATGCTGCACATGTATCTCATCAGCGAGCGACAGTTAGTATACAAAGCCGCATGTGTATGTCATCAGTGGATGGTTAGTGTACAATGCCGTATATGTATGTCATCTGCGAGGGATGGTTACTGCACAATGTTGTACATATATGTCATCCATAAGGAATGGATAACACACAATGCTGTATGTGTAAGTGATCTGTGAGGGATGGTTAATGTATTGTGCAGGGGGCACTAGGGACTAGAGATGAGCGAGTAGTGAAATATTCGACTATTCTATCAAATATCGAATCCAATTATAGTCTATGGGAATAAAATGCTTGTTTCAGGGAAATCAAAATTCGACCAATTGGAGTCTCCAAGTCCACTATGACACCTCAGGAAATGATACCAACACCTCTGGAATGCATCTGGGACAGCAGGGGAAGCATGTCTGGAGGCAACTAATACACCAAAGTCCCAGTATTACCCCACCATCACAGCCTAACAACTAGACACTTTCCAAACTCAATAGAACCTCTATCAAAGTGGAAAATACTTGGAAACCTTCTTTCCTCTACATTAATATGGACAGAGAGACAAATTTTAAGCTAAAGAAACATTAGCATGCACCCCTTTAAATCATGTTGCCCATGACAACCACAGATGGCATAGGCAATGGGAAATCCAACAGCCCCCACCATTAACTGTCATTGTGTGTGTGATGTGTGATGTGGTATATACTGAGCTTAAAACACCTACATAACAGGAGGTGGGCAAGGTATATAGCGCCCAAATACCTCTGTATGTTACATGTATACAAGTATGCTGTATAGCAAGTATATACCTAGCTTACAACAGGTATAGGACAGGAGATGGGAAAGGTAGATTGGGGGAAAATTAGTTGCAGAAAGATTGTAAAGATGGTGTATATACAGATGGTGTATATACAGATGGTGTATATACAGAGGGTGTCTATATACAGAGGGTGTATATACAGATGGTGTATATATACAGATGGTGTATATATAGATGGTCTATATATACAGATGGTGTATATATACAGAGGGTGTATATACAGATGGTGTATATATACAGATGGTGTATATACAGATGGTGTATATACAGAGGGTGTATATATAGATGGTGTATATACAGAGGGTGTCTATATACAGATGGTGTATATATAGATGGTCTATATATACAGATGGTGTATATATACAGAGGGTGTATATACAGATGGTGTATATATACAGATGGTGCATATACAGATGGTGTATATACAGAGGGTGTCTATATACAGAGGGTGTATATACAGATGGTGTATATATACAGATGGTGTATATATAGATGGTCTATATATACAGATGGTGTATATATACAGAGGGTGTATATACAGATGGTGTATATATACAGATGGTGTATATACAGATGGTGTATATACAGAGGGTGTATATATAGATGGTGTATATACAGAGGGTGTCTATATACAGATGGTGTATATATAGATGGTCTATATATACAGATGGTGTATATATACAGAGGGTGTATATACAGATGGTGTATATATACAGATGGTGTATATACAGATGGTGTATATACAGAGGGTGTCTATATACAGAGGGTGTATATACAGATGGTGTATATATACAGATGGTGTATATATAGATGGTCTATATATACAGATGGTGTATATATACAGAGGGTGTATATACAGATGGTGTATATATACAGATGGTGTATATACAGATGGTGTATATACAGAGGGTGTGTATACAGAGGGTGTATATACAGATGGTGTATATACAGATGGTGTATATACACAGATGGTGTATATACAGAGGGTGTATATACAGATGGTGTATATATACAGATGGTGTATATACAGATGGTGTATATACAGAGGGTGTGTATACAGAGGGTGTATATACAGATGGTGTATATACAGATGGTGTATATACACAGATGGTGTATATACAGAGGGTGTATATACAGAGGGTGTATATATAGATGGTGTATATACAGAGGGTGTCTATATACAGATGGTGTATATATAGATGGTCTATATATACAGATGGTGTATATATACAGAGGGTGTCTATATACAGAGGGTGTATATACAGAGGGTGTATATATAGATGGTGTATATATACAGATGGTGTATATACAGTATACAGAGGGTGTCTATATACAGAGGGTGTATATACAGAGGGTGTATATACAATGTTCAAGCAGTGGTAGATGTAAGTTTAGCTCTTATAAGAGCTGTTGGAGTAAGATTCCTTCCTAAATAATTCTAATTCCTAGGTAACCCTGCAGAACGTCTCTCCCTGTCTAATTCTCAGTCGCATATGAACCGAATCTGACACCCACTATTCTTATAAAGTGGAGGTCACCTGATTTCGGCAGCCAATGACTTTTTCCTTTTTTTTTTCGATGCCTCCGTTGTCCTACTTCCTGTCCCTCCTCCCCTGCACAGTTATTGTTGTAAAAAGAGCGCCAGGGAAGGTGGGAGGGGAATCACATTTTTACTGTGTTTACCACATGGCATTCAACCAAGTACGAGTATTTTGAATACCGTAATATTTGATCAAATACCTACTCAATCGAATACTACTCGCTCATCTCTACAAGGCACCATTATATATAATGATACTGTATAGGGGGGCGCTATTGCCGCATTAGTGCCCCCACATAGTATAATGCTCCGGAGTGCTCCCACACACAACTGACAGTCCATTTACCCTTTTAGAACTAACACTGTACATTACAACAGGGGCAGCAGGAATCAGCAATCGTCCCGGCTGCCTGCCCATAAGTAACGTGTCCTGAGCAGGCAGAAGCCTATAGATTTCTAGTATAATTCACACCATAAAACAGACCGGAGGAAAGTGGTGAACAAAGAGCCTAACAGTGGATGTGTTGCATCTTTGGCGCCAGATTATCACACATTTACTCCTAGGTGTTGATGAATTTTGCCCATTTTGTGTAACTTTCTTCGTGTTCATGTATCACAATAGCACTCGGTTAATAACAAGCCACTGATATGGAGGAACCTGTTACTACTATAATATTCCACTGACTTCTTTCCTTATTGGACTGATGTGATCTGCCGGCTTCATTGGCTCCTACAACTACATATTCATTATTCTGATTCCTTATTGTAACTGATATGTTGCGGTTTTCTGTTGTTACTTAATAAAGATAGAATGTTCAAAAAAAAAACAAAAAACAATCACCTGCAGCTGTGACGGAATGTTGCGCTAGCCCTGATGGAACGTTATGACATCACCACATGATATAAGGGAGCGACACACTGACATTCCCCTGAGGGTTACAGTTGATACTGAAGAGTATAGAAAGAGTTCAAGATTTCAGAAAGCACCATTATGGAAATCTGTGAGGATCTGCCTGACGAAATTTGGTTTAGAAGAATCAGGAGATCTAAACCACGGTTCAAAAGATTTAAATACGTGGAGGTGTCTCTATGGCCGGGACTAGAAACAATACCCGAAGAGACAGAAGAGGAGATGGAGGAAGAAATGCAGGACAGTGACAGAGACACCAGCACATTTAGCAGCCGCTGCATTGATGACCAGTCTGAGGAGGACATGGAGGTAAATAGGATCAGGGATCCGCGCTCACAGGTCGTATAGGAAAGTAATGGGTCCAGAATTCTCTTGGTTTAGACGAAAAGTTTTTAATAAGGATAAAAACAGTAGGCACAACGCGTTTTGGATTACACAAAATCCTTTTTCAAGTGCAGAAAATCAATCCATGTGTTCCAGACTTCAGACTATAATGGTGTTTTTCCCACAATTTAAGGCTTATTATTCTTCCATAAGTGATACTACATTTAGAGCGCTCGGTGTCTCTCTTCTTATTTTGCAGTCTGAGGAAGAGGAAGAAATGGAGGCCGAGCAGATGCAAGAAAGTGAGAAAATCATTTCTGCTCCATCCGGGCACCGTATAAGGGAGGCCTGGCCAAACAAGAGTCCTGAAATGCCAAAACAAAAACTCCTAAACAAAAACACCACCGGCAGATCAGAGACAGAAATAAAAACATCGCCATATCAGTCCCCCAGTCCCGATGCAATTCTGGAGGAGGAGGAGGAGATGGAGGGAAGTGAAAACCGTGTGAAGCAAGCGTGGCCACCTATGGAGTCACCGAGGTCCAAAAATAAGTGGTGGATACCAAAGTGCTTTAGAAGAAGCCGCCACCGAAGAGCAGTAGAAACCCGGCCGCCGCCATCCTTTAGGAATCTTTTCTGCTGCTGCTGGAATAACAACACCTGACTAAAAAAATCACCATCAACAATCAGAACAATTTGTACAACTTACTGATTAAGTTCTGATTCACAAATAAATCAGTTCTTGTTATTTCACTTCCGGTGTTTCTGACTCTGATAAATTAGGGCTGGGGTCCTGGTTTATTATCTGACAGAGGACAACGCCAGCATGGAGATTATATGTTCTCCCCAGGTTTCCATGAGTTTCCTCCAACACCCCAAAGACATACTAAGGGCCAATTCACACGGAGTAAACTGGCACGTATACGCGTGTCAGAGTTTGCGCGCTCAAAGAAGATCCCATTGATTTCAATGTGGGTTACAATCGTATAACGTGCGTTATTTTGCACCCGCAAAATTACGGGTGCAAAATAACGCGGCGTATACGCTCGTAACTACCATTGAAATCAATGGGATCTTTTTGAGCGCGCAAAATGCTGACACACGTATACATGCCACATTGCGCTCCACTTTACATCGTGTGAATTCCCCCTAACACACCAAAATTTACCACTGAGGGGCTTACGAGTGGAGGGTCCCTGGAGTGTGTTTCTCTCTCCATATATGCTAATGAAGGACAGGTTAGCCAAGGTGTACATCAGCCACCATACCTGACAAATGGTGATCAGAGGACCCCATTCTTATGATATAAGGGGGTGCAGATGTTTATGGCCTGTCAATGACATGGTAATAGGTCCTGGCCGTTTTTCCCCACATTAGGCCATGTCTTGGAGGTGTGTTGGGGTGGAGGGTACATCTATCTATATTTTCTGGACGTGCCCTGCCCTGAAGATGTTCTGGGATAGTGTCTGTGAGATTATAAGTACCATCACAGATACACTTGTGACCTTGTAGTTGGCCCTATTTCTTCTCCAGCCCTGCTCTTTGCTCTACAAAAGTATCAGTACTCCCTCCTTTAATTCCTGATGATGGCAGCTCACGTCTGCATTTTGCAGCTGAGGAGAAAACAACCCTCACGTCTCCGGATTTATGGTCCTCCAAAGTGAATGACGTCATGCACATGGAAAATCTAGATGGATTTCCAAAGGTCTGCCACATACTAAAACATTATGAGACCAAACCCTTGATGATCTTCCCAATCCGTACTTCTCTGGACATAGGACATTTAGGGGGTCTCCTCCTTGATCATGACCCCCCCCCCCCCCCCCATACTCCAGCCCTCTTCCTAACTGACTCACCCCTACCCTATCATACTTACCAGACCTTCTGGCCACTATACTTCACTTGTTGTTCTGTGTGGCCCAGCACCTCCTTTTCTTGTTGCCCATGCCTGCGCAATAAAGCTGGAGTGTCGCTCAGAACAAGTGTTGTCTCGTGCACAGAAGATCATGACAGGAAGACTGGTAAGTGGGGTGGGGGTGGGGTGGATTAGTATTGGTACACTCTATTTCCGGAAATGGGGAAACAGAACGTCACTGCAAAACTGGAAAATGCTGCATATGTATGTCATCAGCGAGGGATAACTAGTATACAGAGCTGCATATGTATGTCAACAGTGAGAGATGGTTAGTGCACAATGCCGTATATGTACAGTATGTCATCTGCTAGGGATGTGTAGCACACAATGCTGTACACAGTGGTGAACCTAGCCTCTCTGCTGCCTGAGGCGGACGGGGGGGTTTGATCATCTGCTAATCGTCCACCTCAGACAGCGGGGGGATTGGGGGTGCTAGCAGTACCATTACAATAAATTACAACATTACAATAAACACAATGCAATGTGATGTTTTGTGCAGTAATACTCACAGGAGACGTCTTCCCACATTTCCCGTCTCTTCCCTTTGGACCGCCATGACCACTTCTTCCAGCTGTGACTTCACTCTGTAAAGTTTGAAACACAAACATCTTTGACTCCTCACTTCTCCACACATCCAGCCCCTATGGATATATATATCTCACAGCAGCCCCTGCAGCCTATATTATGCCCCACAGTGGCACAATAGACTGTGGGGCATGGTAGAGGTTGCAGGGGGGCCGCTGTGGGGCATAATAGAGGTTACAGGGGCCACAGTGGACCCTTCAAGCTCTATTATGCCCCACAGTTGCACACCCATGAACTATTATTATAATAATTGGAGCCCCAGGGAGGTGAAGGAACATAATAAACACTGTTACTCACCTCTCCGGGATCTGATGTTACTCCTAGCAGGCTTCGGGCCTATATGATAATGTGTCAGACGTCACGTGGTCTGGGATACTACCATATAGGCCCAAAGCCTGTGGTAGCAGTAACTAGCAGTTCTGTGCGGCCGGCACCTCCTTTTCTTGATGCCCACGCCTGCGCAATAAAGCTGGAGAGCCACTGCTGTGGGGCATAATAGAGGTTACAGGGGCCACAGTGGACCCTCCAAGCTCTATTATGCCCCACAGTTGCACACCCATGAACTATTATTATACTCAGGGGTCTTTTCAGACCCCCGAGTATAATAATCGGAGCCCCAGGGGAGATGAGGGAACATAATAAACACTGTTACTCACCTCTCCGGGACCCGATGTTAAAGAGGACCTTTCATGGGTTTGGGCAAAGGCAGTTCTATATACTGCTGGAAAGCTGACAGTGCGCTGAATTCAGCGCACTGTCGGCTTTCCCGATCTGTGCCCCGGGTGAAGAGCTATTGGTGCCGGTACCGTAACTCTTCACAGTCAGAAGGGCGTTCCTGACAGTCTGTCAGGAACGTCCTTCTTCCCAGCAGTGCCTATAGTGCTGTGTGAGCCCCCTCCCTCTGCTCACAGTACTCGTCCATAGAAGAGCACTATCAGGAGGGGAGGGAGCGTTCCTCCCCACTCACACAGTACAGCGATATAGGTGCTGCTGAGAAGAAGGACATTCCTGACAGACTGTCAGGAACGCCCTTCTGACAGTGAAGAGCTACAGTACCGGCACCAATAGCTCTTCACCCGGGGCACAGATCAGGAAAGCCGACAGTGCGCTGAATTCAGCGCACTGTCAGCTTTCCAGCGGTATATAGAACTGCCTGTGCCCAAACCCATGAAAGGTCCTCTTTAATGCTAGCAGGCTTCGGGCCTATATGGTAATGCCCAGACATCACATGGTCTGGGATATTACCATATAGGCCCGAAGCCTGCCCTAGCAGTACCATACAGGCCAAAGCCTGTGTTAGCAGTAACAAGCTATTACTACTAGCACAGGCTTCGGGCCTATATGGTACTGCTAGGGCAGGCTTTGGGCCTATATGGTAATATTCTAGACCACGTGACGTCTGGGCATTACCATATAGGCCCGAAGCCTGCTAGGAGTAACATCGGATCCCGGAGAGGTAAGTAACATTGTTTATTATGTTCCCTCACCTCCCCTGGGGCTCCAATTATTATACTCGGAGGTCTGAAAAGACCCCCAAGTATAATAATAGCGGTAGTGGGATCGCGGCCTGCCCGGGCCTACTCACTGCCGGCCTCCGCGGCCTATAGTACAAGGGGAAGCGGGGGCGGCAGTGAGCAGGTCTGGTGAGGTAGGTAAATAGGCCACTACCTGCTGGAGATACTCCAGCAGGTAGCGGCCTATTATAAAACAAAAAAATAAGTTTTTATACTTACCGATCTTGTTGTTGCTCCCGCCTCGGGCGGCGCACGGGAGGGGGGCTGCGCACGGGCGACTTTTTTTTTTTTTTACTTTGAACCAGCGCAGGAGAGCTGCTTCTCTCTGCGCTGGTTCAGACGTCTACGTATCTGAGTAGGCGGCGTCACTAGGCCGCCTACGCACGCTGATATGTACTCAGACATCTAGGTATCAACAAGCCTCATCACGTGATGACGCCATATCAGCGTGCGTAGGCGGCCTAGTGACGCCGGCTACGCAGATGCCTAACGTCGCCTCATTAGAGGTGCGGCGCTGGCTGTACATAAATGTCATCTGCGAGGGATGGTTAGTGCACAATGTTGGACATATATGTCATCTGTGAAGGATGATTAGCATAAAATGCTGTATATGTATGTCATCCATAAAGGATGGATAGCACACAATGCTGTATAAGTATGTAATCTGCGAGGGATGGTCAATGTACTGTCATGGCCGGCTCCAGGATTGTGTGGGCCCTTGGGGGACTGAGCCTTAGTAGGTCCCTTTTGGAGCAACCCATGCACACTGCAGCAAAAAAAAAAAAAAAAACTGGAGAGTCACCAAGTCCACTATCACACCCCAGGAAATGATGCCAACACCCTGGAATGCAACTGGGACAGCAGGGGAAGCATGTCTGGGGGCATCAAGTACCTTTATTATGTCAGGATCCCCTGTCAGCTTGCGATATGATGGTGCTGACTTTTTCCCATAGGAATGCATTGACCAGCGTTGATTGGCCAGTGTATTGCATTCCGCCAATCAACGCTGGCTCGGCCTGAGGAGGTGGAGTCTAAAATCGGTCCACAGCAGTTTCCATTCTGGTCCGATTTTAGACTCCGCCTCCTCCGGCAGAACCAGCGTTGATTGGCCGAATGCTGTACACTGGCCAATCAACACTGGTCAATGCATTCCTATGACGAGATGAAGCAGAGCTAGCCATGTGGTTAGCTCAGCTACTCCGGACACCAGAGATGAAGCAGAGCTCAGCTCTGCTACACCCAACAATCCCTCCAACTACTTCTCCTGTCACACACACAGCTCAGCACTACTGCCAACCATCCCTCCAGCTACTCCTCCTGTCACACACCTCTCTGGCGTAACAGAGCTCATCACACACTCAGCTCTGCTACATCTCTACACACGAGATGTGTGTGACAGGAGGAGTAGCTGGAGGGATGGTTGGCAGTAGTGCAGATACACCAGAGATGTAGCAGAGCTGGCCAATGTTAGCAGTCTGATGCAGCAGAGCTGAGTGTGTTAGTCTGCTGCATCAGACTGCTACATCTGCCAGCTCTACTACATCAGGCCGTGCGCTCAGCTTAACTCTGGAGTAAATGAACTGAGCGTGCAGTATCGGATTAACCCCCTCCCCCCACCGTTGTCCACTTACCTACAGCTCCCAGCTTCTCTTCTTGGTCTGGTGTGGTCCTCTGTCCGGGCTTCAGAGCGCCCTGCCCCCCTCCCCCCCCCACTAGTATTATAGAGAAGGTGGGGCTTAGGAGAGTGTGGGCGGGTCTCCCCATCCAGTACCCGCCCACACTCTCCTAAGCCCCGCCTTCTCTATAATACTAGTCAGGGAGGGGGGAGGGGCTTAGGTGAGTGTGGGTGAGTACTGGGAGTGGAGATGTGAGTGATGCCCCGCCTACTCCCTGCATCTCTACAATACTACAAAGCACAACAACATGACATGGCTACTCAATAATATAGTGAAAACGACGTAACTAATAAATAAGCCTGTCAATGCCCCTATTTATCGCGTATAAGCTTCTCCATATAACAACCAGAAGTACGGAGACAACAGAGAATAACACAATACTCAAAGTAATATATGAAAAAGTAAAATCAATTTTTATTCAACATCATTACAACTAACAATACACAGGGGTTGGTTCTACTTTTTCATACATTACTTGGAGTATTGTGTTATTCTCCGTTGTCTCCGTATCTCTACAATACTAGTCTAGGGAGGTGGGGCGCAGGGCGCTCTGAGGAGGACAGAGGACCCCGCCTCCCTAGACTAGTATTGTAGAGATGCAGGGAGTAGGCGGGGCTTAGTGAGGCTGGAGAGTGTGAGCGGAGAGATGTCAGAAGACTCTGAAGACAAGTGGACAGAGGACTGGACCAAGAAGAGCTGCAGCTATGCAGGTAAGTGGACAACGGTGGGGGGGTTAATCACTACACAGCGTGGGGTCCAACAATTTTTGGACTACATGCTGTGTAGTGATTAGGATCGTTTTTAAAATCCAATCTCCGAATGATCGAAAATTGGATTTTAAAAACGATCCTGAAATGTCAAGATCGGCTCAACCCTAAGTGCTGGCGATGTAGTAGTGTCCAATGTAGCAGAGCTGGACCTGTGTAGTAGCTTCAGCTCTGCTTCATCTCAGCATAGGAATGCATTGACCAGCGTTGATTGGCCGAATGCCGTACTTCTGTATGGCATTCAGTCAATCAATGCAGGTCAATGCATTCCTATGGGAAAAAGTCAGCTCACGCATATCGCAAGCTTAAAGGGATCCCGACGAGATGGAGCCCCAAAGAACTGCGTGAGTAACATTTCCCCCCTAAACAAAGGTAATCCCTAGCTAACCCTGCCTGTAGATTTGTCCCTGTCTCACATTCATATAGTTCACAGTCCCAAATTAGTCGAATGGGAAATCCACCATTCGTCTAAATTGGAGGTTATCTGTTTCCGACCGCCAATTACTTTTTCCGATTTTTTTTTCACTGCCTACATTGTCGTAGTTCCTGTCCCACCTCCCCTGCGCTGTTATTGGTGCAAAAAAAACGCGCCAGTGAAGGTGGGAGGGGATACGAATTTTTACTGCGTTTGCGGCCTTGTTTTCGAATGTAATCGAATATCCCGAACGGCCTGATATTCGATCGAATCTGTATTCGATCGAACAGCGTTCGCTCATCTCTAATCCTAATATAAATAACTTCCCCCTTGTATTCATAATTCCCCCTAATAACACTTATATAAATGACCCCCCTTAGGGCTAGTTCACACGGGGCAAGGAGGCGGATTTTGACCTCAAAATCTGCCTCCATACAATGGTGGTCTATGGAGACCGCTAGAGTTTGTTTTTCTGGTAGCGGAAAAAAGAAGCGATATGACCCTTCTTCAGGCAGATTCCGCCTGAAGAAAGCAGAAGAAGTGAATGGGAGGCGGAAACCACGTCGCGTTTTTTGCAAAAAAAATTCACTTCAGGGGAGGGGAAAACCGCCTGGTGTTTCCTGAAGCAATTTTTACCAAAAACTGCTCCAGAAAACACTCCAAAAAATGCATCAAGGTCCAAAAACCGCTTCCTAATTAGGAAGCGTTTTTTTTCTGGACCAAATTAAGCCACACGTAATTTATGTGTGAACTAGCCCTTATGTTCATAATGCCCCTTCCCTTATAGTTATAATTCCCCCTCCAAACAACCCCTTATACTATTAAAATACCCGCAACTAAGCTAAACCCCCTCCCCCCAAAAAAATAAGTTATACTGACCTACCTGTGATCCTGATGAACTGAGCCGCCACCTCCTTTACATCCAAGCTCAGGACGTCTGTGTATCAGAACAGGGGGTGCGATGCTATGACATTGTCAGGGAAACACCCCAACTATTCCAAACTCCAGGTATGCCGTGAGGTGCCGAATTAAAGGAAGGCGTGGCAAAATATTGAGCCTTAGGGAGATACATAGAGACACAGACACACGGTTCTGTTTCCAAAATGGATCTCGGTTTATTTGCTAGCAAGCATAGATTATAAAGGAATATAATGGCTTTATGCCAGCGTAAGCATCACAGAATACATCACATAAGAATCTGTATTATAATTGGTCAGAGAATAAAATGGGCGTTTACACATGACGATCACGTGGCCAACACATGAATATCCGTGTCGGCCATTTTAATTCATTCTACTCATTATAGCCAGTAGTTCCTGAGAGTTCTCCACACAACAGCTCTTATCATCATACCCTCCCAGGTAGAGGGAGTATTGGAACATTCTCAAGGACTTCAAGGTTTCTCAAGATATTTTGATGAGAAACTGCAATCATCAACATTTTCAGAAACTCCTATCTCTACATGCCAAGAAAATGTATACAAAGGTTAAACATGGAGTATACAGAGCAAGATGGCTGAATGAACCAATGTCTGTCTTATTCAGATATTCTGTCCCTCAGAGACATCATCGTGCGCCTGTGCTGAGAAGCAGATGTCTGTCTGCCTCCACACTGTCTTGTAAACTGCAGGCCTCACGTGGCTTGCAGTTTACAAGACTGGCAAGTTGCAGGAAGCATTTTTATTAGATCGGTGTCTGCAGACACTGATCTAGTTAAAGTATTATATATTAATGGCGGCACCTGGTGGGTTCCTCACAACTCCCCCATTTTAACATCTCATTTCCATAAATACGCCCTCTTTGCATAGATTCCCAATGTCATGTGATATGCTAACATATATTGCTCAATATTCTGCCATCTTGTTCTTCACAAATTGTTGGTTATTATATATGTATACATTTGCATTCTTGTTTGTTCATATACTTTCAGACAAAGAATTAATCTTAACTCCACTAATTTGTGTTAGTAATGATATAATAAACATGCTATAACAGACTATATTGTTAGTTTCACCAGTTATATCATCTTTTTGCAGATACATTGCAATAATTTGCACAAGCAAAAGAAACACAATATTATCATCATAATTTGCATTGTGAATTATACAATATTATCATGCGATCTGTATGTGAATTTTCAGATTTTCATCACAGTCAATGTAATGGCAACACAATTTTCCCACTATCTGACACAACCCTTTTTGGGCAGCAGTGATATAGTCCAATTGATCCAACAGTCCTTTAGGTTTCCTTCTCAGGATCCATATCCTCTAACAGTTTATTGTCCAATTTGTTTTTAAGAACATCCTCAAGCGGGGACACCACCATGACATCAAATTTTTTTTATAATTTCACAGCTCTACTGGTTATCAACAGGGACTGAAAGTGACCATTGAATCGGGGCCCTTCTCGTATGTCTCTTTATCACCTTCCAATCTTTGAGTCATAGCTTATAAGTTCCTTCCACTAACTCAGAATCTGGAGGGAAGGAGAAAACTCGAGAATATACATTAATCACATGTTTTGACAATCCATCACATAGTTAGTCAGCACACCATATTACTAGAGATGAGCGAGTACTGTTCGGATCAGCCGATCCGAACAGCACGCTCGCATAGAAATGAATGGACGTAGCCGGCACACGGGGGGGTTAAGCGGCCGGCTGCCGTCAAAGCGGAAGTACCAGGTGCATCCATTCATTTCTATGGAGCGTGCTGTTCGGATCGGCTGATCCAAACAGTACTCGCTCATCTCTACATATTACATCTGAAACAAGTGTGAAAAATACGATCCAAATCTAGAGGCTAAGGCCAATTTTTCTGTCAAGAATGTACCTTACAGAAACAACAAATACAAGTGACAAGTGATAAATACTTTACAATACTTTGGGATCAGTATGGGGGATAAGATACACTTGTATGCCCACGGCCTCCATTACTTCTCTGTCCTGTATAGTGAGTTCCATTATCGCTTCGGATGGTCTCGGGGATCCCATACCTGCACACTACTTCTTTCAGTAGCCGTCTATCTGCAGTCCCGTTTGTGACAGTTTTCTGCACCAGAAATGCCTGAGGCCATCCTGAAAGGAGATCAATACACACAAGCACATACTCATACCTCCACACCTCTGGTAACTGTATATAGTTACCCTGCAATCTCTGGAACAGGTACAAGGGCTTCGGGCATGGCTCAGAGACTTTTCACTTTTTGGCCTACATTGCATCTAACACACGGCATGCAGGCTTACACATATCGGACTGCAGTGATGCTAAATCCTGCAGCCGCCCATCCTCTGTTCACCGGGTCACACATGGCTACTTCTAAGCAGTGCACTTAGGAATGAGCTGCTTTATGCCATCAGTGGGATCAATGATCTCGGTAAACATACTCTCTTAGCACTGGCTATCAGGACTTAGCAATTCTCTTTTGGTCCTTGCTGAAAACCATAGCAGTCATTGTACCCTGTTTCAGTGAAGGTTTCTAGTTCAGCTTCATAAGGGGAGACCTGTGGGGTTCCATAATGGTTCTACTTGTGCTTGGTTTACCCCATATTCAGTGACCATGGCATATCTGATGTAGAATCCGCCATCATTCCCAAATCGAGACCATCTGCAAAAGAACTCAAAATCAGGGTTAACCCAAATCCAACAGTTTCTTGTGACATATAATCATGTTCTATATTGTGAGCAGAAAATACTTGTGCGTTTAAGTTGTCTGACTCTCCTTACTCCCCCCTGAACCTATTGGTAACAGGTGAGGAGATACTTTTAGTGCAGCGTGCAAAAGTGATTTTAGGAGGCATAAGTTAGACACACTACAGTCTGAGCTGTCCAGCCATTGAAATGTACTTAGGCTGGACCTGGGACCTCGCAAGAATGAACTTTAATTACAATTCAATATTTCCAAAACTTAAACTCTACATTAACAATGGCACTCGGTCTTCTGTATTTTATAAATCTTGTATAGTCTTCATGTATTAAATTACTTTGCATTCTGAGGAAGAAAATAGCAGCGACTGCTCAAGGACAGAGTAAGACAAATCCAGCCATGTGTATTCTCTTATCACACCGCGGCCCACACATATCTGCGTTGCTCTCACCCCAAACTTCTGTGTATGTAGAACAACAAAACTCAGCAACCTCTAAGACATCCTTTCTAAAGTAACAGCGGCTTAGTTATACAATCCCATGTAGATTCGGCTGTCTACAACTTCTACACCGTCCAAAATTACAAATAATGCAATAAGATTAGTAAATACTCAGAATAGATCAGCAGAGAAGGCAGAAGCATTAAATAAGGGATCAAATCAATCTCTTGGTCACATAACAAAAACTATACACAAAGGACATTACAGAGCAGATATGGGGGTGACTTCTGCTTCACTTAGTAAAGAAACAAAGGAATTTTTCTCTCCTTTTCATCAATAACAAAACATTATTACATAATCTGTGTTACGTCTCTTTATGACTAAACAACGTACACACACAGGTTCACAAAATTTTGAAATTTGGGATACCTTATTCAGTTTCTACATTTCCATGTCAGTTTTTCTACAATGGGAGACAATCCTGATTTATAGGGGCATGGTTCTTAACAAAATAACACAAAAAGCGACAGATTTTATTGTCTACATCTAAGACAGGTCCAGTTTGTTGGTCACCTGTACGATGGGGGCAGTGCTAGGGTGACGCCCTCCCTCCTGCATTCCTTAAAGGGGTTGTCGCATGAAAAGCATCCTATCTATACTGCTAATTTATGTGGATTTAAAACTTTTCCTAAATACACTGCTTTATCAAAACTGCTTTGTTTGGCCGCTATCTTAATTTATTCACTTCATTGTTGACACTGCGTTTCTATGGCCACTGGGCTTATCTGCTCATTTCCCAAGTGACGTAGCTGCCTGCTCTCAGGTGGGGAGGGGAAGAAAAGCAACGGAGCTCCTCAGATAGGGGAGGGGGGAGGTGAGAGCTCCGGGATTACTGTGCTATCTATCTTCAGCTTTTCCACTTATCAGCTGGTTTAATTGAATTTGGTTGATAAGGGCTGAGATAAGAAGTCCTTTACCTCTGTATGTAATGCAAGCTGACTCAAAACCAGTGTTAGGATTGTGCAGAGACTGCGGCCATGATATGGGCGTCGCTGTCTGTTCCTCTGCACAATCCAGGGTTGCAAGGGTTAACCTGCCTTGCAACAGCCGGGCGTGGTCGACTGGTTGATTGACATAGGAGTCGACCAATAGACGCTTGGATTGGGCAGCTGGGCTATTTGCTGGTGACCGCCCCTTGCCTATATAAGGGGGCTGGTCTGGACGCCCGGCGCTCTATGATCAAATTCCAAACCCTGAAATGATGTGTGTTGTGTGTGCTTGGGTTCCTGCCTGAAATATTAGAAATTGCCCTAGTTAGCAAATGACCCCTGAGCTAGCATTTCCACTGTTAGTCAGGCAGCATGCTGCCTTGTATGTGTGGTGTAACTCAGTAGGGTCAGCTAGCAAAACTTCCCAGACAGGGTGACTGGGAGTGGGCTTGGCAATAGTTGCCTGGGTGGTTGGGTGGAACTACCACACACAGGGTTACTTGGTCTCTGGCTAGTCCTGGAGTTCAGGCTAGCCAGTTTATTTATTTGTGCGGCTGCTCTGACTGCACAGAGCTCTGTGAATATTAACAGAGCGCACCTGGTCATTTAATTTAGCTGGCAGTGACAGGAACTGTTAGTCTGTATTCACACCAGGTTGGTTGCAGTAATGGCCCAGAGGGCTCCGTAGGGTTTTCATTTAAGTTGTTTTTTTTAATAAACCCTGCTGACCATAACAGTATCATAGAGCCAGAGCCCCGCCGCAATAATGACTTCGTCTTCACAATTGGCGAGTCTTGTCAATAGTCTGAACACACGCCTGGGAGCGGTGGAGCAACACTTGCAGCAATCTCCACCAGCTGCCCCAATTAATTTTTCTGACCTATCTCAAGGTTTAGTTCAGGCTATGGCTCAGTTGGTTGGTAGTCTGCCGACCCCTGCAGCGTCACCGTGTCCTCTCCTGCCTCCGGAGCGGTATGCGGGTGAGCCGCAGGGATGTCGGGGATTCATTCACCAGTGTAAAACATACATTGAAGCTTGTCCCAGTCTCTTCCCAGATGAGAAATCTAAAGTGGCTTTTGTAATTTCTTTGCTCACTGGGAGAGCATTGGCCTGGGTCACCCCGTTAAAAGAACGGGACGCAGTGGACTTGGCTACACTAGCCGCGCTGTGTGAAGCACTACGCCTGGTGTTTCATGGTCCAGTGCCCCAGTCCACCTTTGCCTTGCAGCTCTTACGTTTAAAGCAAGGCCAGAGCTCCGTAGCGGACTTTGCTATCGAGTTTCGAACCTTGGCATCCGAGCTGGATTGGCCTGACAAGGTACTGGTGGCAATTTTTTGGGAAGGTTTGTCCTCAAATATTAAGGATGAACTAGCAGGCCGAAAGCCTTCTACCTCCCTCTCTGCCCTAATAAATTCAGCTACTCGTGTGGATACACAGTTGTCTGATAGGAGAGTGGAGCAGGGGCTCGAGCATAATCTTATGTCACAGAGGGGGGTCATAAAATCTACCACTGCCTCGCCCGTTGTGGAGTCCACGGAACCTATGGACACCTCCCGTGTTTCCATTCTTGGTGGCAGCAGGAGTAGGAAAATTAAGGGGGTAATTTGTTACCGTTGCAACAGGCCAGGGCATATTGCTCCTCAATGCTTGACCCCACTGGAAAAGAAAGCTAGCCAAGTGTCCATTGGGGGTGGGTTACTTGGTACACAAAAGTCCCGTAATCGTGTCCGTTTTCCAGTAGCCTTTAAACTGGGTAACGGTTGGGTTAATACTAGAGCAATGATAGACTCTGGGGCCATGGGGAATTTCATGTCAGCCAAATTCGCCCAGCAAAATGGTGTGCCCATGAGAGCTCTTAAGACCCCCATTAACATTACGGTGGTTGATGGGTCTCAGATTCGGCCGCAGATCCGATTTGAGATGCCACCGTTGCTTCTGCGGAGTGGAACACTGCATACAGAGAAGCTCTCTTTTCACATCTTGGAGGGCCTAACTGATGCAGTAATGCTAGGTCTCCCTTGGTTACGCCGGCACTCACCAGTCATAGACTGGAGGCAAGGGGAGATTAATAAGTGGAGTCCTGAGTGCAAGGGAAGGTGTTTGGAGGCTATACCATCAGCCGTTCCTCCAGTGAGGCCTTCAAAGCAGGAGGGCTTACTCCCTCAGCCTGCAGAGATCTTTGCTATAAATGCTACTAAGACTCTGCCAGTACCTAGGTCTCAAAATTACTCCACCGACCTGTTGCCAAGGGCAACGCCGCCTCAACGCAGAAACAGGAGGCGTAAATCTGCAAACAAGTCTTTTTGTCATATGCCATCAGGTGCCAGGGAGGGTTTTTGCCCGCAAGGGAAAGCTAGGGAAAAACCTAACACTAAGCAGAGTGTTGGCACAGTTTCTGGGCAGACTAAAGGGACTAGGCTTGTATACACCCCTGACTTGCCAAATTTTTTTTTAAATGGCAAGGCTCCACGGCCTGTGCACTCTACCATGAGTCAGGCCAAGGCTAGGAGCAGAGCAACAGCTGACATCAGACATAGGTCAGGGACGGAGTTGTCCCCAAGGGATCGTGTCTGGCTCACTCCTCGCCATTTTCGTCTCCGACCCGGAGACGCATGGCGTCGTTGCGCCATGGAGGGGGGGTAGTGTTAGGATTGTGCAGAGACTGCGGCCATGATATGGGCGTCGCTGTCTGTTCCTCTGCACAATCCAGGGTTGCAAGGGTTGCCTTGCAACAGCCGGGCGCGGTCGACTGGTTGATTGACATAGGAGTCGACCAATAGACGCTCGGATTGGGCAGCTGGGCTATTTGCTGGTGACCGCCCCTTGCCTATATAAGGGGGCTGGTCTGGACGCCCGGCGCTCTATGATCAAATTCCAAACCCTGAAATGATGTGTGTTGTGTGTGCTTGGGTTCCTGCCTGAAATATTAGAAATTGCCCTAGTTAGCAAATGACCCCTGAGCTAGCATTTCCACTGTTAGTCAGGCAGCATGCTGCCTTGTATGTGTGGTGTAACTCAGTAGGGTCAGCTAGCAAAACTTCCCAGACAGGGTGACTGGGAGTGGGCTTGGCAATAGTTGCCTGGGTGGTTGGGTGGAACTACCACACACAGGGTTACTTGGTCTCTGGCTAGTCCTGGAGTTCAGGCTAGCCAGTTTATTTATTTGTGCGGCTGCTCTGACTGCACAGAGCTCTGTGAATATTAACAGAGCGCACCTGGTCATTTAATTTAGCTGGCAGTGACAGGAACTGTTAGTCTGTATTCACACCAGGTTGGTTGCAGTAATGGCCCAGAGGGCTCCGTAGGGTTTTCATTTAAGTTGTTTTTTTTAATAAACCCTGCTGACCATAACAACCAGCTCTGCTACATCAGTTTCCACATCAGCTTTATACTGTGGTAATGCATTTACAACCAATCCCTCATTACTGACTACAAACATAGCAGATAGCAGAGCAAGTGAAACCCCGCCCACCAATATGCCGAGAAATCCAGGAAGTGAAGAGAGCACACAGCCTGCAGGCTGCAGAATAAGAGTTATGGGAATACCCCTTTAACTGAAACACTGATATCAAATCCTTTATGTGTTCCCAATTGACTTAAAGAGGACCTTTCACCATATCTGGGCACATGCAGTGTTATATACTGCCAGAAAGCTGACAGTGCGCTGAATTCAGCGCACTGTCGGCTTTCCCGATCCGTGCCCGGTGTAAAGCGATATCGGTCCCGGTACCGTAGCGCTTTACAGTCAGAAGGGCGTTTCTGACCATTAGCCAGAGACGTCCTTCTGCCTCGCGGCGCCAATCGCGCTGTGCTGTGGAGCGGGGAGGAACGCCCCCCTCCCTCTCCTGATAATGCTAGTCTACGGACAAGCTGTGTGAGCAGAGGGAGGGGGCGTTCCTCCCGGCTCCACAGCACAGCGCGATTGGCGCCGCGAGGCAGAAGGACGTCTCTGGCTAATGGTCAGAAACCCCCTTCTGACCATAGAAGAGCTACGGTACCGGCACCGTAAGCTCTTCACACCGGGCACAGATCGGGAAAGCCGACAGTGCGCTGAATTTAGCGCACTGTCAGCTTTCTGGCAGTATATAACACTGCATGTGCCCGGATATGGTGAATGGTCCTCTTTAAATCAACCCTTTCTTAGGCGATCAATCACATTCTGGGGCACTTTCAACCAACACATTGCTTAGACGATCAAATCTTTGGATTATCTATCCTTTATGTGCATAATATCACATTTCCTCATGTTTCAACATTCAAAGTTTCTTCTTGTTGACTTCTTAATTTAGGCAACATCTAGATATCACAAAATCTCTACATCGGTCATTCTTCACATACAGAGACTTCATTAAACAGGGCTCTTAAAAAGACCAGATGATTTACTTTCCTTTACAACCGTGATATGAGCAAGTTCAGAGAACATGAACAGTCACAAGGTGCAAGTATGTGACCAGTATGGATTCTGGTCTTTAATGGCGGAGCGGATAGTGAATATTATACATTGCAGGTGTGGATATACACTGCTGAGACAGAGAGAAGGTGCGATTAGTGTAATTAACATAACATGATTGGCTATAAAGTTACAACATAAGTTTTAACACATAACTATTGGAAAAAACACGAAACAGAAGCTTGATGCCATTATAGATAACAGTTTTCAGTAAAGGAGGGGGTGGGTGAGCACCCATGAGTGGAATGTAAGATGGAGACAGTCACAAGCAGCATCCATCACATTGTAAATGATATAACCCACACTCAGGGTACATTAGGAGCGGCTAGTCAGATCCTGAGGACTTTTCATAAAACTTCACTTCATTTCCCATAGATATGTCTATACCATTCACAAACCTATTGGTCTAACACCCTCAGTGGCAAGGTTTTACCGTCACATTTAGCAGTGTAACCGACCACGCCACAACCAATAGACCCTCTGTCTCTTTCTGGTGATTTTCTTTGCAAACCAGATTATAAACTTCATAATCCAATAGATAATCCATAAACACATAGATACAAAACACAGCATCAATATTCAGAATATTCCCTGGAAGATAACATTTATCTAATCCCTTTTTGCCTTGAATTCTTGCACGAGGGATTCAACTTAGAATAAAACCCCAGCTTGTGGGTTGCTGCGGCGGCGGAGGGCGAGTGAGCCCTCTCCTCCTCCGTCACCTCCCATTCCCACGCTGTGGAGATTCAGAACCTTTCACTATCACCTTTTTGTGGAGACGTTATTTCAGGTGACGATAACAGACAAGACAATAAACTCACATAACACAGTACAAGACACAACCATAACATCATAGGGTTGAATATCCTGATTTACACATTGTCATTATACTTTGGTAAAGGGTTAACCTAAGTAAACATTTTCTTTTTTTTTTTTAAATGTAGATTGTGAGCCCCACATAGAGCTCACAATGTACATTTTTTCCCTATCAGTATGTCTTTGGATTGTGGGATGGAAATCCATGCAAACACGGGGAGAACATACAAACTCCTTGCAGATGGTTTTCTGCCCTTGGCGGGATTTGAACACCAGGACTCCAGCACTGCAAAGCTACAGTGCTAACCACTGAGCCACCGTGTGGCCCCCTAAGTAAACATTTTCCTTTGGACACAAACAGATATGATACATAGGCTGCAGACCCTGATGGCCCGGAGCCAAGTTTCGCTTTGTAATAATTGACTCTTCTGTACGCATAAAGCTTTAGTACCCACAACTGCAGTTATCAAGAATTTGGTGGGTGAGCAGCGCAGTGCCCGGCATGTAAGCAATACTGGGTCAGCATTACGTGCTCAACAGTGGGCCCCAAACAGTATTACATGCTCCATAGTGGCCTCCAGACAGTATTACATGCTCCATAGTGGCCTCCAAACAGTATTACATGCTCCATAGTGGCCTCCAGACAGTATTACATGCTCCATAGTGGCCTCCAGACAGTATTATGTGCTCACTAGTGACCCTCACATAGTATTATATGCTCTAGAGTGCCCATCCCCCCAGAGCCTGAACCACCCATTCCCCCCTCTTGCTCATAAACAGCCTGCACCCCTATGTCCCCCCTCTTGCTCACACATGTTCTCTCCTCCTCACCTTCCATCAGACTGTTCCCAGCAGATTCATCTTCCTGTGTAATATCACACTGTTCTGTATGATCCAGTGTAGCTCCGCCCACATGACATCATCAAAGGTCCTTAAGCCCAATACTGCAGGATGGAGTCTCACTGTCCCTCAGCAGCCCACACAGTCAGCACCCGGCAGCCCAGTGGGTCCCCTCACAGAACGTCCCGATAGCCCTGATAGAACGTTATGGCCTCACGCACATGATATAAGGGAGCGAAGCACTGACATTCCCCTGAGGGTTACAGTTGATACTGGAGAATAGAGAGAGAGTTGATAAGAGTTCAGAAAGCGCCATTATGGATATTTATGAGGATTTACCTGACGAAATTTGGTTTAGAAGAATCAGGAGATCTAAACCATTGTTCAAAAGATTCAAATATGTGGAAGTGTCTCTATGGCCGGAGAATAGTGGAGAATATAGAGAGAGTTAGTGATTCAGAAAGCGATCAATATGGAAGACAAAGAAGATTTTCCTGACAAAATTTGGTTACAAAGAGTCAGGAAAACAAAACCGTTATTCAAACCTTTTATATATGTAGAGATGTCGCTATGGCCAGGCCTAGAGACCAAACCTGAGGAGACGGAAGAGGAGATGCAGGCAGAAATGGAGGAAACCACCAGCAGGTTTGACAGCCTTGGCAGTGATAATCTATATAAGAAGAGGATGACATGGAGGAAGAACAACTTGAAGTAAGTGAGAGAAGAATCTCTGCTCCTTTCGGGCCCCATGTGAGGGAACCCTGGCCAAATGTGAGTCCTGTGATGCCAAAACGAAAAACCTGAGCAAAAACACCACTGGCAGAACAGAGACTGTAATGGAATTAAAAACATCCCCAAATTAATCCATTCTAGAAAATATTATGGAGGAAGAAGATGGAGGGGAGCAAAAACCTCTGCAGCAGGCGCAATGTGAAACAAGCATGGCCTCCTATGGACTCACCTAGGTCCCAAAAAAAAGTGGTAGATCCCAAAATGTTTTAGGAAAAACCGCCACCGCACAGCAGAAGCCCGGCCATCAAGATGCCTTAGGACACTTTTGTGCTGCTGCAATGTAACAATATTTAACTAAATAAAATGACCACCAACAATTCCACCAGTTCATGAAGACTGCAGGAGAACAAGACACCTTCAGAAAATATACAGCATCTTCAACAACATGAAAATGAACATTTATAAGACATCCTGATCTGCCAGACTGGAGTCACCATGATGATGACATCTAAGAATTTTCTACAATTCACAGTTTACTATAAGTTCTGATTTACAAATAAATTCTTTGTTGTTTCACTTCCGGTGTTTTCTGACTCATATATTGTAGATAAATTAGGGCTGGGGTCCTGGTTTCTTATCTGACAGAGGACAACGCCTGCATGGAGATTATATGTTCTCCCCATGTTTCCATGAGTTTCCTACAACACCCCAAAGACTTACTAATAGGGATTGTAGATTGTGGGCCTTATATGGGACAGTCATGACAATGGGAGAATTTATTAACACGGGTATTTCCTATGCCAGTCCTAATGACTAATGTTATGTTCACATCTGCGCCAGGAGAGTCCATTGTGCTAGTCTGTTGGAGGACTAGGTAGTCACTGGAAAACAGATTTGCATATATTTCACATAATCACCCAGTGGATAGAAAATGGCTTGTAAGTCTCCCTACGCCTGCAAAGGTGCCAACCCCCTAAGGAGTGTTATTATTCCCTGACACTGGTCTATAGTCCCTCACTGGCCAAACTTAGTATCCCTACACTCTGCTGATGAGATCCAACAGGTTGAAAAAGCACTGTCCACAGCTGGGAGTCTGTTCCTTTTGAAATAGAAATACTAGTTTGACAATAATCCCTGCACCATGTTATTAGGCTTATTGGAAAAAGCTATCCATGATGTTGAGGGGGCTGTTCTAAGAGGCAGTGATCTGAGGCACCGTTTTCCTAACTACATCCTGGAAAACAGATTTGCATATATTTCCCACTTAGTCACTGTGTAGGGAAAGTTCACACTTCCGTTCCTAAAGTCCTGGGTCAGACTGGGGTGTCTAGGGCCCACCAGTGGAATTGTCTCTAGGGGCCCACCGCTAGAACCTCTGCAGATCAGTCGTACCGAGACTGGGTCGCTAAAGGTATTAAAGGGGTTGTCCCATCGCAAGGATCCTATCTACACTGCTAGCTTATGTGGAGTTAAGATTTTTCCTAAATAAATTGCTTCAGCAAAGCTGCTTTGTTTGGCTGCTATCTGAGAATATTCACTTCATTGTTCAACCATGGACATGAGGATGATCTTATCTCTCCACCCTGGAGAAGTGACTAGCTCCCTGCTCTCAGGAGGGAGGGGGAGCTGAGTGCTTGGAGCAGCTTGTATTTCTGAGCTCTATATCTCTCCGCCCAGGACAAGTGACACAGCTCCCTGCTCTCAGGAGGGAGGGGAGCTGAATGCTTAGAGCAGCTTGTATTTCTGAGCTATTTATCTCCCTCTTCCAGTTATCAGTCTAACTGAATTTTGCTGATGAGGGCTGAGACAGGGAGTCTGTTACCTCTGTATGTAAACACAGACCTAAAACAGAGTTTATTACAAGCTGACTCTTGGTCCTGTAGCATGTAAGTTTGGGATTCTCATCACCTAACAAATCCAGCTCTGCTACAACAGCTTCATATTGTGCATCTTCCAGTGATACTGTGCTAATTTATTTATAACCATCCCTCATTAAAACATGTACTGCTATGAAGACAGGTAACAGAGCAAGTGAAACCCCGCCGAGCAATTTACAGAGAAAACCAGGAAGTGAACAGAGCACACAGCCTGCAAGTTGGTAATCGGGCAAGTTGGGAAAACCCCTTTAACATGTTGAAAGCCATGCTGCTCACCCACTATACCATGTGCACCACTGCATTACCTAAACCCACTGCTAGATCCTATATGTCAAGTGAGCAGTGTGGCTCCTAGAATTATCACCATTACCTGTAGCCGCGCTGTTCTGGAAAAGCTGATCTACAGAGGTCCTGGCTGTCAGACTCCCTCAGATATAATATTGATGGCCTACCCTAAGGACAGGCCATCTATATTAGAAAGATGGATAAATTCTTTAAAGATGTTGTCCATGAACTGGAGCAAGCCATGTGGTGATTGGGGGATGTAAAATAAAAAAATAAATATAATACGTAAATGTCCGCCACCAGTGTCCATTCAGTCTCGTTCTGATGACTTCTTGCTGGCAGTCCAGCACCTCATGTGACCGCTATGACCAATTAGGTACAGTAATTCCAAAAATGATGTGTCGCCATGAGACTGAACAGACACAGGCGTGGGACAATGGGGTGCTATCATCAAAAATGGAACGTCACACAGTAGAATGTGCCAAAAAATTCTTAGTATTTTATTCAGTGTTCAAGTAGAGTTAAAGTGAAACGTTTTTCGGTACAATGGAGTACCTTTATCAGACTCTTAGTATTAGTATAGCACAGAGTGCATCATATAGCATAATGCCGTAGTATAGGTACAGCCACTGGATTCTCCGCTTGTATGCCCGCAGGGTCCGCTTGGAGACAATTGGTGGTCAGTGGTGGGTAGACGCGGCACCAAGAAAAAGCCGTAGCGCTGTAGTGAACTCTACTTGAACACTGAATAAAATACTAAGAATTTTTTGGCACATTCTACTGTGTGACATTCCATTTTTGATGACAAGCAGGGTTGGGACCCTACGCTCACACCAAACCGCATCTCCTACTGCAACCCTCTTACCATAACAATGGGGTGCTAGGGACAGGCGAATATGTTTTTTGTTTTTTTTTACACCTCCCTGGTGGTGGCTCCAGTTTATGAACAACCTCTTTAAAGGAGTTGTCTGGGCCAAATTTTTTTTGGCCACTTCACTGCCCCCCCCATACACTGGCCTCTTCACTGGTCCCCCCATACAGTGGCCTCTTCACTGGTCCCCCAGTGGGGGCAGTGATGAGGCCATTATATTGTGTGGGGGCAGTTATTGGGGCTAACATCCTGTAGGGGGACATTAATCTGTGTGGGGCATATTAAAGGGGTGTCCAGAGTTAATTGTTAGAGATGAGCGAGTAGAATTTGATCGAATACCTCCCTTTGTATAGTTATTGATGTACTATGATGGTCGAATACCACGCGGTAAACATTTGATTCCCCTCCCACCTTCCCTGTCGCTTTTTTTTTACACCAAAAACTATACAGGGGAGGTAGTCAAGCAAATATACTCGCACATCTCTATTAATTATAATTTTATGGCCTATGTTCAGGACAGGCCATAAATACCTGATCAGTAGGGGGCTGACACATGACCCCATCAGCAGTATAGTTCTGTACACAACAGAGGGCTAGAAGCAGAAAGCTCCATCCGCGGTATAGCAGCCCGGCGCCCTCACTGCAGCTCAGATACCACTGACTTCAATATGTGCTGAGACGCAGTGAAGGTGCTGACAGTGGACAGAGCTTTCTGCTTCCTACCCCGTATTGTATAGAACAGCGTTTCCCAAACCAAGTGCTCACCATCTATAGGTGCTATGGTGATAATGAACGGTTAACATTAAAAAAAAAAAAAAAAATAGATAAATGTGAAGGGTTTCAAAATTAAAATACTGGTTCACATGCACTCCTAATATTCTACCGATGCGGCACTACAGTCTGTTCGGCGAATACATGAGGCTGGCGGATTAACGCTTCACAGTCGGACAGCACTTCCAAACTGGTCTCAGACCGCCCTTTCCGCTCAATACGCCGGTCTCGTATATATTTGCCGAACAAACTGTACCTACGGATGGAAGTGCTTTAGTAGCCTTTCACGCTCATATTGTGCTTCACTCGATCCTTGCTGTGTCAGTTTAGTTCACACAGTATTTGCAGTTATTTGCCACGTGTTATTCGACAAACTTTCCTAATTTGGTTGTTCAGCAATGGATCGCTGGTTGAAGACTGGATCCTTCAGAAAAGCAGTTAATACCGCTGACACAGATCCTCCAGTAGGAGCAGCGGCTTCAACATCCAACAGGTATGTTCAAATATTATGGTAAAAAATTTAAATATGGATGTTGTGATTATCCAGAACCAGATTTGGGTGATACGACTTTTCAGTTGCAGTGTTGAAGAGATTACTGATGCTGAAATATTTCGACCTGCTGAAGAGTTTGTGGAAGAGTTAGTGACGCCAAAAGTATTCAACAAACGAAAATATAATATCTAATATCAATTTGTTAGAAATCCCCCCCCCATTAAGATCACTCATTATCTTTGGCACCTATGTAGGTTTTAGGTAAAATATGTTAAGTGCTCCCTACAGAATTTCTGTCCTGAATGGAATTCCTCAACTCAAAAAGTTTGGGAAACGCTGCTATGGGGCATAATGCTTTGTGCAGGGGCCACTATGGAGCATAATACTGTGTGCAGGGGCCACTATGGAGCATAATACTGTGTACAAGAGCCACTATGGGGGATAATACTGTGTGCAGGGGCCACTATGAGGGATAATACTGTGTGCAGGGGCCACTATGGAGCATAATACTGTGTGCAGGGGCCACTATGGGGCATAATACTGTGTGCAAGAACCATTATGGGGTATAATAGTGTGTGCAAGGGCCAGTACAACAGTAATACAGTTTGTAAAGACCACTATGCAGCATAATACTGTGTACAGGGGGCACTATGGGGCATTATAATGTGTGTACGGGCCACTATGCAGCATAATACTGTGTACAGGGGGCACTATGGGAAATAATACTCATGGCAAATGTACACCTTCAGGCCCCGCCATTCCTAGTTACACTAATACTCTGGTACATTATCTCCCAGTATATAAAGCACTGGACATGTTGATATCTAAAATTCCCACTTTATAATAGAGGGTAGGTCTGTATTCCTGCCTGTAATGAGAGCTGTGCGTTATTTTGAGGCTCAATGGCCAGTGTGGAAACCAAAAAGTATCAGAATTTTTTTCCCAAAAAATTTATCATTGACACGCCAAGCTTTACCACTGAGGGGCTTACGAGTGCAGGGTCCCTGGAGTGTGTTTCTCTCTCCATATATGCTAATGAAGGACAGGTTAGCCAAGGTCTACATCAGCTGCCATAACTAACAAAAGGTGATCAGAGGACCCCATTTTTATGATATAAGGGGGTGCAGATGTTTATGGCCTGTCAATGACATGGTAATAGGTCCTGGCCGTTTTTCCCCACATTAGGCCATGTCTTGGAGGTGTGTTGGGGTGGAGGGTACATCTATCTATATTCTCTGGACGTGCCCTGCCCTGAAGATGTTCTGGGATAGTGTCTGTGAGATTATAAGTACCATCACAGATACACTTGTGACTTGTAGTTGGCCCTATTTCATCTTCAGCCCTGCTCTTTGCTCTACAAAAGTATCAGTACTCCCTCCTTTAATTCCTGATGATGGCAGCTCACGTCTGCATTTTGCAGCTGAGGAGAAAACAACCCTCACGTCTCCGGATTTATGGTCCTCCAAAGTGAATGACGTCATGCACATGGAAAATCTAGATGGATTTCCAAAGGTCTGCCACATACTAAAACATTATGAGATCAAACCCTTGATGATCTTCCCAACTCCGTGCTTCTCTGGATGTAGGACACTTAAGGGGTCTCCTCTTTGATCATGTCCCCCCCACCTAACACCAGCCCTGTTCTTAACTAACTCACCCCTACCCCCACCCCATCAAACTTACCAGACTTCGGGGCAGGAGCTTCTGGGCAGGAGGATAACATGTTGACAGAACACCTTGAAGTGAGTGACGGAATAATCACTTTTCCTTCCGGGCACTATGTGAGGGAGGCCTGGCCAAATGTAAGTCCTGTGATTCCACAAAAAAAAAAACCTTAGCAAAAACACCACTGGCAGAACAGAGACTGTCACAGAATTTAAGAAATCCCTAAACCAGTCACCCAGTCCAGATAATATTGTGGAGGAAAAAGAGAAGATGGAGGGGAGCGAAAACTGCTGTGCAAGAGACAGTGTGAAACAAGCGTGGCCTCCTATGGACTCACCTAGATCCAAAAACAAGTGGTCGATCCCAAAATGCTTTAGAAGAAACCAACATCTTACAGCAGAAGAAGCCCGGCCCGGTAAGATCCCTTAGGGCACTTTTGAGCTGCTGGAACATAAAAACACTTAACTAAAAGATTTATCACCAACCATCAGAATTTTCTACAATTTACAATTTATTATAAGTTCTGATTTACAAATAAATTTGTTCTTGTTGTTTCACTTCCGGTGTTTTCTGACTCATATATTGTAGATAAATTAGGGCTGGGATCCTGGTTTATTATCTGACAGAGGGCAACGCCAGCATGGAGATTATATGTTCTCCCCAGGTTTCCATGGGTTTCCTCCAAAGACTTACTAATAGGGATTGTAGATTGTGGGCCTTATATGGGACAGTCATGACAATGGGAGAATTTAAAGGGATCCTATCACTCAGACCCAATTTTTTGTAGGTACCACGTCACAATAGCTATTTGTCTCCTACCTTTCGTTGTGTTCTCCGTGCCGCCATTCACCTACAATCCTGGTTTCTCTCAGTATGCTAATGAGCTCTCTCACAGCACTGGGGGCGGGCCCCAGCGCTCAAACAGCACTGGGGGTGTCCCCAATGCTGCGAGAGAACTCTCTCCAGCGCCACCTCCTCTTCTTCAGCAGCGTCATCTTTAGCCTCTTCTTCGGGCGGTGGCTTGTAACTTCTAAGGCCTCGGGCAGAACAGACTGTGCATGCCCACAGGCCACGAGAAAATGGCCACTTGCACAGTACTGTAAGCGGCCAATTTCTCGTGGCCTGTGGGCATGCGCAGTCTGCCTTTGCTCAAGGCCCATGGTCTTAGAAGTTACAAGCCACCGCCAAAAGAAGATGACGCTGCTGAAGAAGAGGAGGCGGTGCTGGAGAGGTGCTGCGAGAGAGCTAATTTACATACCGAGAGAAACCGGGATTGTAGGCAAACGGCGGCGTGGAGAAGACGACGAAAAGTAGAAGACAAATAGCCTTTCTTAAGGCTATTCCGACGTGGTACCTACAAAAAATTGGGTCTGAGTGATAGGATCCCTTTAATAAGACTGACATTTCCTATGCCAGTCCTAATAACTAATGTTATGTTCACATCTGCGCCAGGAGAGTCCATTGTATTAGTCTGTCGGAGGATCAGTTAGTCACTGTGTAGGGAGTTCACACTACCGTTACTAAAGTCCAGAGTCGGACTGGGGTGTCTAGGGTCCACCAGTTGAATTGTTTCTAGGGGCCCACTGCCAGGACCTCTGCAGATCAGCTGTACCGAGACAGGGCTGCTAAAGGTATTAACATAACAGGAGCCATGCTGCTCCCCCACCATACCATGTGCACTACCAAAACCCACTGCTACATCCTGTATGGCAAGTGAGCAGCGTGGCTCCTAGAATTATCACCATTACCTGTAGCCGCGCTGTCCTGGAAAAGCTGATCTACAGAGGTCCTGGCTGTCAGACTCCCGCAGATGTAATATTGATGGCCTATCCTAAGGACAGGCCATTAATATTAGAAAGATGGATAAATCCTTTAAAGATGTTGTCCAGGAATTGAAGCAACTCATGTGGTGATTGGGGGATGTAATATTATATATATCTATATACAGTATATCTATATACAGTATATATATATATATATATATATATATATACTCACCTGTCCCCCGCTCCATTGTCCACCGCCAGTGTCCATTCGGTCTTGTTCTGGCGCCTTCTTTCTGGCAGTCCTGCACCTCATGTGACCGCTTAGACCAATTAGGTACAGGAGTTCCAGAAATGAGGTGTCGCCATGAGACCGAATATACACAGGTGTGGGACAACGGGGGATGGGGAGTATGGTTTTTTATGGTAGGTGGAGACACCTTCGCTCATGTACAATATAGTAAATAAAGTAGAATACAGTTAGATTGTCAGTGTCACACAATATTACTCTGACCTGGAGGAGACGACATCTCAGGAATGAAAACCGCCTCACAGGCAGACTTGTGGAGTTACCCATAGCAAACACAGCTCAGCTTTCACTTTACCTCAGCAGGGGGGCGCTAGCGAGACGTCTCATCTAACTGGCAGGCAAACCCAGCTCTGCTTCATCCACACTCAGCTCTGCTATGCTGGCAAGCTGACTATATATGGGTTCCTTTGGTGAGCTGCTCCTGTCTGTGGTCTGACTCTCAGTGCCAGGGAACTTACCTTCTGGCAACTCCAAGATGGCGTCTCAATCCACTAACACCAGAACTCACCTCCTCCAACTAACTGGTCCCCAGCCTGGCGACAGGGGGCAGGACTCCTCCACTAACCTCTAGAGGGGTGTTTCCAGTCTATCTAGGATAGCCCTGTCAGTTTGCTGCCACCTGCAGATGAACCAGACACACTACATGTAATACAGTTACATAACATGACATTGCATGCACATTGGGTTAGCAGATAAAGAGCAGCAACAGGACGTAGAAGGGTTATGTTAGGATCACATCCTCCATCTTGTATTTTTGTCAGCCATTTTGTAACCTTTTTCGTATATAAGCTTCATAAGGATGTCTGTTTAGAGTTTAAGAGACCCCTTTAGGGGATAAGGTGTGTGGAATGTTGATGGTTGGGTTATAACTCCTTATCTGTTTGTGGTGAGAATCTCATAACAGGTTCTATAACCAGTTGACCCTTAGCCACAGACCAGACTGGACAGATAGCATGTGATCATTATCTCTCGTGCTGTGATATATACATCTAGAATTAGTGTAAGATGTTGGTTTACACATAAATATTGTAAATTATTCTGTATGCCATGAGAAAGATCATCCCAGGTTGGAGTGTAATAATGAGATGCAGACCTTATCCAATAGTCATGTGCCACAGCTTATGTCATTAGAATAGTCCAACCTGCTTTTGTCTGTATTGTATTTAAACTACCTCGCTGTAACAATAAATCAGAATCCATTTTTAGTACACTACCACCATGTGTCTGTGTGATTCTCCAGGTCCAAGATCGGCTTTAGCCGATCTTGGCCTGTTATTTAATTTGAAACTACAACAACATAAGCTCTGGGGCTATTATGACCCCAACAGTTAACAGCACCCTGGGGTGTTCCAGATGTGACTCCCCTTCCAGCTGCCCAAGTTTAATGTCCCCCTCTAGTTGCCCCCAGTTTAATGTCCCACTTCAGCTGCCATTAATTTATTGCCCCCTCCAACTACCCCCACTGTTTAACGTCCCCCTCCAGCTGCTCCAGCTTCATGTCCCCTCTGGCACATTTTGTCCCACTTTCTGTTCTTTGAAAGTTGGGAGGTTTATTATATGCTCGCAGTGCCCATCCCCTCAGAACCTGAACCCCCCATTACCCCCTCTCTCACACAGCCTGCGCCCCTATGTCCCCCCTCTTGCTCACACATGTTCTCTCCTCCTCACCTTCCATCAGACTGTTCCCAGCAGATTCATCTTCCTGTGTAATATCACACTGATCTGTACAATCCAGTGTAGCTCCGCCCACACATGACATCATCAAAGGTCCTAAGCCCAATACTGCAGGATGGAGTCCCACTGTCCCTCAGCAGCCCACACAGTCAGCACCGGCAGCCCAGTGGGTCCCCTCACAGAACGTCCCGATAGCCCTGATAGAACGTTATGGCCTCACGCACATGATATAAGGGAGCGACGCACTGACATTACTTGAGGGTTACAGTTGATACTGGAGAATAGAGAGAGAGTTGGTGAGAGATTACAAAGCGATCAATATGGAAGACGAAGAAGATTTTCCTGGTGAACTTTGGATACGAGGAATCAAAAAATCAAAACCATTATTCAAATGTTTTATATATGTAGAGATGTCGCTATGGCCAGGCCTAGAGACCAAACCTGAGGAGACGGAAGAGGAGATGCAGGCAGAAATGGAGGAAACCACCAGCAGGTTTGACAGCCTTGGCAGTGATAATCTATATAAGAAGAGGATGACATGGAGGAAGAACAACTTGAAGTAAATGAGAGAAGAATCTCTGCTCCTTTCGGGCCCCATGTGAGGGAACCCTGGCCAAATGTGAATCCTGTGAGGCCAAAACAAAAACACCTGAGCAAAAACACCACTGGCAGAACAGAGACTGTAATGGAATTAAAACAATCCCCAAATTAATCCTTTCCAGAAAATATTATGGAGGAAGAAGAGAAGATGGAGGGGAGCAAAAACCTCTGTGCAAGACACATTGTGAAACAAGCATGGCCTCCTATGGACTCACCTAAGTCCAAAAAAAAAAAGTGGTGGATCCTAAAATGTTAACAAAACCGCCACCGCACAGCAGAAGCCCGGCCATCAAGATGCCTTAGGACACTTTTGTGCTGCCGCAATGTAAAAACATTTAACTAAATAAAATGACCACCAACAATTCCACCAGTTCATGAAGACTCCAGGAGAACAAGACACCTTCAGAAAATATACAGCATCTTCAGCAACACGAAAATGAACATTTACAAGACCAGGCTGGAGTCACCATGATGATGACATCTTAGAATTTTTTACAATTTACAGTTTATTATAATTTATGACTATTACAAACTTTACTAATAAATGTGTTCTTGGTGTTTCACTTCCAGAACAGGCCGGACTAAAAGGCAGGCCTGCATGACTGGGGCTGTTCAGGAGAGGAAGGACGGGGACATGAAAGGGTTAATTGAGCAATTGGAGCAGCGTGGTGAAGGGAGAGGGACGTGGGGTATAAAAGGAAAGGGCATGAAGGCTAGCACCAGTCCTGTGGAGATAAGCAAACAGTGTCAAGATACACCCACCCTTGTTTTGGTTAAACCTTTGGGGGTAATTTTGTGACAGTGGCTAGGCGGGGGGGTCCTCAAAGTTGGTGGAACAGGAAATTGGTTGTGGTGGGGAGGACCGTGTGGGAGGGGCTGGAATCCTCAGGACATTGTGGATGGTTTGGTATCGGGTTTTAAAAAGGGAATTGACCAAGGAACCTTAAGAACCTCGTGCCCCCAAGCTTTTACAATGGCTGGGGGCAATTGTCCTGGTGCTAATGGGATGAATGGATATTGGTTATAATTTGGCGGATTGTGGGCTTCGAGGACCTCCTACGTTGGTTTACTTGGTTATAGGTTTACAGACGGTTAACGAGTAGGCACGTTCAGTGCCCACGGGGTTAATTTTGGGTTTATTGATGTTTTGGCACTTTAAGGGTTAACATGTTAATTTATGTTGAGCTATGGTTAATTAATAAAATGGCTGCTGGGGCCAATTAAATCCACTTCTGTCTCCTGTGTTCATTGAAAGGAATCAACTTGCACATGTTCAAGTCATGTATCCACCTCAAAATCCTGACCAAAAAGACGGTTCCCATTGAATTCAATGTGATCTGGTCAGTTCTTTTTTCAGGGGGCCGTTTGTTTCGGCTCCCGGCTCATTCTCTCAGGTGGTTTCACCTCGCGACATCCGCCTGGAGACACTCCCTCCTGACTTGGCCCATTCATTCCGGCCTAATCTGGAGTGCAGTGCGCGACCGGATGCCAGTGCACTGCAATGAATTAAACAGGTAAAAAACTGGCACCCTGGTGTATGCAATATTGAGCCTTCAGTTGCAGCTAGTCCCGGACACCACCCCAGAGGGTGGTGGTAAAAAAAATTAAAGATAAAAAATCGTAAAAGACCAGATAAAGGAGCGCCACTGGTAGGATAAGCTCGGTAAAATCACTTTATTGGTTCCAATGACAGATATAAAAAGGCTACGCATTTCAACGCTGGTCTAGCGTCTTCCTCAGGCCACTATAACAACAACAATAATAGCAATAAAAATAGTAAATGCAAAGAAATGACAATTGGTTCATGACAAATGATTCATATGGCAGTTTGGTAAACTCATAGCAGAAATTTGAAACCAGATACGATGTCATCAATTTTGATAGATATACAATTGTATGCGTAATAAATGTCAATAGTTGCATTATGTGATTTCAATAGACAGGCACTACAGTCAGATATATGTACAATAGGGATAATGTGGTTAGTGTTTGTCTATTAGAATCACCCAATGCAACTAGGTCTAAATATTAGGTCTAAATATCTTTAATGATATGCTTCGGATACTAAAGAATATGGTGCCGCAATGAGCTCAATGGCACACGTGTCTCAATTAATTGGAGTATGTTTTTTAGGGTTGTTGTCTTATTTACCTATGACGAGTTTATTGCTTGGCAAGTAGTTGGTCAAATCTGTAGATATGCTGATTCCCTGTCTCTGGGATTGGCGTTGAAGTGTAGGCATCGGTCTCAGAGTGAGGGACATGCGCAATAGGATCTTTCCAGTTAGAAACATGGCCGTATACAATGTTAGTATGTAGAGATGAGCGAACAGTAAAATATTCAATATTCATTTCGAATAGCCGTTCAATATTCGACTATTCGATCGAATATCGAACCCCATTATAGTTTATGGGGGAAAATGCTTTGTTTCAGGGGATCCCACCATTCGACTCAGGAGGGTCACCAAGTCCTCTATCACACCTCAGCAAATGATGCCAACACCTCTGCAATGCAACTGGGACAGCAGGGGAAGCATGCCTGGGGGCATCTAACAAGCCCAAGTCACAGTTTTACCCCAACTGTCTAGGGGCGAAAGCAGTGTAGATGTGGAGGCAAGCTGAGCAGCAAAGAAGGTGGCTAGAAGCAGAGGCATAGACTGGGGTGATGTCTAGGGACGAAAGCAGTGTAGATGTGGATGAAAGCGCAGCAGCAAAAATGGTGGCTAGAGGCAGCAAGCCACTCATGCAAAACTCGGCCATGTTGCAAGACTTAATCCAAGGTCTGGGACACGTTAATGGCAGCCCATGGCTAAACTACCGCCACTGAGGGGCCTAGTGTCACCATGAGTTACAAGTATAGGTGCATGTTGCGGGAGTACCTGGCCGACACCAGCTCTGTCCTCTCCGATCCCTCTGTGCCCTAGTGTAACCTAGCGGACCCAGTGATTTCTATGCGGCCTCTTACACCTCCGTAGATTTTGTCCATGGTATGGCGTGCCGTTACCGTGGTCCGGACAGTATACCGCATGTCCGTAATGGCCGTGTTTTTACGGCACGGACTGTCCCATACAAGTCTATGGGCACGTGCAGTTTTGCGGATATACACTGAACATACTTCAGTGTATATGCGCAATTGCGAATGTCAACATTGCCATTGGGGGGGTGTGTTGTTTTTTTGCGGATCCGCAAAAAAACGGGTGCACACGGATGCACTTTGCGAATGGACACAGACATCTACGGAATGAGTTTTTTGAGTGAAATTTGTGTTGCGGATCCGCAAATTGTGGACCGCAAAAACCACTACGGTCGTGTAAGACCAAGTATGGTGTTTGAGACTTAGACATGATTCTATCTTGTGTCACTGGGGGAATCTTAGAGGCATTTTGTTTATATTACCCCTTTGATTTTAGGGAGGTGGAATGGGACACCCAATTCTAAATATAAGTCTATATATTAGCTAGTATAAAAGGGGGTAAAAAAATTTCTTTATGAATTGCTATATACACTTACATTTCATATATTATATTGTTTATATGCTATTTGCGCATATCACATTGAAAGCAATAGGGAAAAAAAGCAGCCCATTCGTTTCTATGGGGAGCGCACGTATGCTGGCTCCCATAGAAAACAATGGGATCTGTTTTAACGCCGCTGATTCGGAACGAGTTACATGTTCAGAATCAGCGATCGTATACTCAGTGTGAATGCATACAAAAAACATACAAAAAAACATACTCACCTGTCCCCGATTCTCCACTACTACCACAGTAGTTATTCCCCTGCCAATCACTCTCAGAATCATTAGTTCATTGTAATACTTATTGCAGGGGTCACTATGCGGCATAATACTGTGTGCAAGGGCCACTATGAGACATAATTCTGTGTGCAGGGGCCACTATGGGGCATAATACAGTGTGCAGTGACAACTAAGGGGCATAACACTGTGTACTGGAATCATTTTGAGCCATAATACTTTGTGCAGGAGCCACTATGGAGCAAAATACTGTGGCTTGTGACTTAGGAGAGTGTGGGCTGGTACTGTGAGGGTAGATGTGAGTGATGCACTCACGTCTCCCTGCCCTATACCTGCCCACACTCTCCTAAGCCATAACAAGCCCTGCCTACTCCCAGCATCTGTAACACAAGCCTGGGATGCGGGGTTGCGCACAGTGCTCTGCAGGCATGTTAATTAGAGAGAAGAGGAATGAGAACAATGGGCAGCGGGAGCGATTGTGTGCGGGTAAGCATTAGCAGGGAGGACTAAATAGCCGGTAGCCGGCGGATTTTTTAATTACTACACAGCATAGGCTCCAAAATTTGAAGCATTCAATTTTTGGACTCCACGCTGTATAGTGAATAGGATCATTCGTTTTTAAAATCCGATTTTCGATCATTAAAAAATCCCATTGACTTACATTAGGATGGGAATTGGAAACGGGATCGAGTTTGGATGGAAAATGATTGGAAATCGTTTTTTAAAAACGAATCCTGAAATCTCAAGATCGGCTCAACCTTATTTGTGAGATTATAAGTACCATCACAGATACACTTGTGACTTTGTAGTTGGCCCTATTTCTTCTCCAGCTCTGTTCTTTGTACTTCAAAAGTATCAGTACTCACTCCTTCAGTTCCTGTTGATGGCAGCTCACGTCTGCATTTTGCAGCTGAGGAGAAAACAACCCTCACGTCCCCGACTTTACGGTCCTCCAAAGTGAATGACGTCATGCACATGGAAAATCTAGATGGATTTCCAAAGGTCTGCCACATGCTAAAATATTATGAGACAAAACCCTTGATGATTTTCCCAATCTGTGCTTCTCTGGATGTGGGACACTTAGGGGTCTCCTCTTTGATCATGTCCCCCTCACCTAACGCCAGCCCTGTTCTTAACTAACTCACCCCTACCCCCACCCCATCATACTTACCAGTCTTTGAGGCAGGACCTTCTGGGCACGATCCTTCACTTGTTGTTCTTAGCGGCCAGCACCTCCTTTTCTTGATGTCCATGCCGTCGTCACTCCGGTTGTATTGGACAGTCATGAGTTGTGCAGACATCAAGTGAAGGAGGTGCCGGCCGCTCAGAACAAGTGATGTCCCGTGCACAGAAGATCCAGACAGGATGACTGGCACGTTTGATGGGGTGGATGGAGTGGGTTAGTATTGGTACATTCTGTTTCCGGAAATGGGTAACTGCAAAAGTGGAAAATGCTGTACATGTATGTCATCAGTGAGGGATGGTTACTGCACAACAATGTTGTATATATTTGTCATCTGTGAAGGATGGATAGCACACAATGTTGTATATGTATGTCATCCACCAGGGATGGTTAATGTACTGTGTAGGGGGCGACTTCGTTTGTGGGTTGTTGGCGATGAGCCGCTAATAATTAGCCAAATGTGGTTGGCGGTGATCCGTCTGTGTCCGCGTGTCGGCTCTGCTACATCTGTGCATATGCGCAGCAGCCCCAGCTGTATGCACATCCATATGGAGAGCAGAGCAAGCTGTGGTAACGCGCTGCCTCAGCTCGCCTACGTTGGGTAATTCTGTGTTAGACACGGCTGATTGGATGCTGGTTAAATTTGACACAGTTTGCCCTCCCTCCCCAGCACAGTCCGAAGACCACATGCCCCTGTGTTACGCACACAAACTGCTAGCGCGCTGCCTCAGCTCTGCTACATCTGCTGTTTTAGAATACAGGGCTTGTGTTGTGTGAGAGTGTCTGAGCAGCTTCTGTGTTAGACACGGCTGAACGGATGTTGCTGAAGTGTGCAACAGTTCTTCCCCCTCCCCCATCCGAGGCAGAACAACACATTCCCCGTCCTACTTACTGAAACTCTACAGCCGATATACTCCTCTTGTCCAGACAAAGCCTGTGTGTTCTGTAGTCTCCTGATCTTCTATGAGAGTCCATTGTCTTCAGCTTTCACACTATCCGGCTCCCTCCTGTTTAGCTCCGTCCACCACATAGCGTGATCCTATGGGACGGCTGAAGGGCCTGTGATGTCATCAAAGGTCCTCAAATGTGTGTGTGTAAATGTGTGCTTAACAGTCATGTAGTGACGTCATTTACCGGGATAAAAAGTAGCCTATATTTGAATCGGGGTTCCTATCTATCTATGTGCCAGATTTCAGCCAAATCTGATCAGCCGTTTTTGTGTGATTGAATAACAAACATCCAAACTTTCACATTGAAGTAAGATACTGTATAGGGGGCGCTATTGCCTCATTAGTGCCCCACATAGTATAATGCTCCGGAGTGCTCCCACACAAAAACTGACAGTCCATTTACCCTTTTAGAACTAACAATGTACATTACAACAGGGGCAGCAGAAATCGGCAATCGTCGATTTATTTTGCGAGGCCGGGTGTACGTTTCAGTTCTACCATTTTGGGGACTGTTTATTGCTTTGATGACTTTTTATTCAAATTTTTATTAGAGGCAAAAGAGTAAAAAAAACATCAGTTTGACACTTTTGACTTTTTTTTTTTCCTGCTATGGCGTTTACTGTACAGGAAAAATATTGTTATAGATTTGTAGAGCGGGCGATTTAGGACACGGGTACCTAACGTGTCCTAAATATACTAATAATAATATATATATTATTAGTACATTCAGACGTAGGGGCTGGAGTTGTAGGAGGAGGAGGAGGAGGATGAGAAGGATGAGGAGGAAGAGTAAATTGGGTTCTTGCAGCTTCTCTCCAGTACCTGGACTGTGGAGTGGATACCCAGCTGGGTATCTACATCCATGTCCTCGCCCCCACGTCCCCTGCTGCTTCGCTCCATGATTTGCAGATAGATTTTATATTGAGCTCTGAAAAGAGCTGTTATTTCCAATTCCTGCCTAACCAAAGCACTGTATCGCCCTTAAACCAAGCTCTCCCTATCACTCCAAAACGAGAATGAGACGAAGATGGCCGACACTATTCTTATGAATCAGAGGTCACATGTTTTTGGTAGCCAATGGGTTTTTTCAATTTTTTTCACTGCCTCTGTTGTCGTAGTTCCTGTCCCACCTCCTCTGCACAGTTATTGGTGCAAAAAAAAGCGCCAGGGAAGGTGAGAGGGGGATACGAATTTTTACTGCGTTTGCAGCCTTGTATTCGATTGGAATCAAATACCTCGAACGGCTTGATATTCGATCGAATACCCATTCGATCAAACGGCGTTCGCTCATCTCTAACTCGTATTAAGTTGGCAGGGCTGCAATACCACATTCATCCAGTAGAACGTTGTGGTACTGTTTTTTGTCGGGCATGTTTTTCCTTTAATTGCTTTAAATGCAATACCTGAAATTTGATGGTAAATCTTTCATTCATATAGCACAATAGCTCAGCACAGTCATATCTCATGTTAAAGGATCTCCTTAGCTGTATGACAAGGCGGCTGAGCTCTCGCAGATCCATACAGTCAGCACAGTCTCCGCTCTCTGACAGGAAATGGAGGCTGTCAGTTTTAACTTTTTTGAATGACATTTATTGAAAAGCAAGGTCAGGCTGTTATTCCAGCACAAGAGCAGACTTTGTGAACTTTATCATCTCTTCATTTCTCCTCTGCATAGAGAAGATTGTATCCTGTGCTTTCCGTCACAGCGCATTTACTCTCAAATGGGTTTGTATCTATGATGCCAGCAATAAACGGAGAAAAAAATTATCTCTGAGACATGGCTTTGTTTCCAAATATGACAAATGTGAGATAATAATATACAGTATAAAACTATATAACAATAATTATAATATATATATATATATATATATATATATATATATATATATATATATATATATATTACTGTGCAAATGTTTTAGGCAGCTAAAACAATGCGGTACTTGCAGACGGTTTTTGAAGGAACTCGGCAGGGAGGTTGTTCCCACCATCTTGGAGAACTAAGCCCAGATCTTCTGTGGATGTCGGGTTGCTACAATCCTTCTTTCTATTCATGTAATCCCAGACAGATTGGATTCTGAAAAGAAGAAAGGAGGAGGAGGAGGAGGTTAATATAATGATAATAATAATAATAATAATAATAATAATAATAATAATAATATATTAATAAAAGTATTATTAATTTTGGCTTTGATTCTTCTTCTTCTTCCTTCTTCCTTCTTTCTTCTTCTTCTTCCACATACTTCTTCTTCTTCTTCTTCTTCTTCTTCCACATACTTCTTCTTCCACATACTTCTTCTTCTTCTTCCACATACTTCTTCTTCTTCTTCTTCTTCTTCTTCTTCTTCTTCTTCATACTTCTTCTTCCACATACTTCTTCTTCTTCCTCTTCTTCTTCTTCTTCTTCTTCTTTCTCTTCGTCTTCCACCACATACTTCTTCTTCTTCTTCTTCCACATACTTCTTCTTCTTCTTCCACATACTTCTTCTTCTTCTTCTTCTTCTTCTTCTTCCACATACTTCTTCTTCCACATACTTCTTCTTCTTCTTCTTCTCTTCTTCTTCTTCTTCTTCTTCTTCTTCTTCTTCTTCTTCTTCCACATACTACTTTTTCTTCTTCTTCTTCTTCTTCTTCTTCTTCTTCTTCTTCTTCTTCTTCTTCTTCTTCTTCTTCTTCCCACATACTTCTTCTTCTTCTTCTTCTTCCACATACTTCTTCTTCTTCTTCCACATACTTCTTCTTCTTCTTCTTCTTCTTCTTCTTCCACATACTTCTTCTTCCACATACTTCTTCTTCTTCTTCTCTTCTTCTTCTTCTTCTTCTTCTTCTTCTTCTTCTTCTTCTTCCACATACTACTTTTTCTTCTTCTTCTTCTTCTTCTTCTTCTCTTCTTCTTCTTCTTCTTCTTCTTCTTCTTCTTCTTCCACATACTTCTTCTTCTTCTTCTTCTTCACATACTTCTTCTTCTTCTTCTTCTTCCACATACTTCTTCTTCACATACTTCTTCTTCTTCCACATACTTCTTCTTCTTCTTCTTCTTCATACTTCTTCTTCCACATACTTCTCTTCTCCTCTTCTTCTTCTTCTTCTTCTTCTTCTTCTTCGTCTTCCACCACATACTTCTTCTTCTTCTTCTTCCACATACTTCTTCTTCTTCTTCCACATACTTCTTCTTCTTCTTCTTCTTCTTCTTCTTCTTCTTCCACATACTTCTTCTTCCACATACTTCTTCTTCTTCTTCTTCTTCTTCTCTTCTTCTTCTTCTTCTTCTTCTTCTTCTTCTTCTTCCACATCTACTTTCTTCTTCTTCTTCTTCTTCTTCTTCTCTTCTTCTTCTTCTTCTTCTTCTTCTTCTTCTCTTCTCTTCTTCTTCTTCTTCTTCTTCTTCTTCTTCTTCCACATACTACTTCTTCTTCTTCTTCTTCTTCCACATACTTCTTCTTCTTCTTCCACATACTTCTTCTTCTTCTTCTTCCCTTCTTCTTCTTCTTCTTCTTCTTCTTCTTTCTCTTCTTCTTCTTCTTCTTCTTCTTCTTCTTCTTCTTCTTCTTCTTCTTCTTCTTCTTCTTCCACATACTTCTTCTTCTTCTTCTTCTTCTTCTTCCACATACTTCTTCTTCCACATACTTCTTCTTCTTCCACATACTCTCTTCTTCTTCTTCTTCTTCTTCTTCTTCTTCTTCTTCTTCTTCTTCTTCTTCTTCTTCTTCTTCTTCTTCTTCTTCTTCGTCTTCCCACTTACTTCTTCTTCTTCTTCTTCCACATACTACTACTTCTTCTTCTTCTTCTTCCACATACTTCTTCTTCTTCTTCCACATACTTCTTCTTCCACATACTTCTTCTTCTTCTTCTTCTTCTTCTTCTTCTTCTTCTTCTTCCACATACTTCTTCTTCTTCTTCATACTTCTTCTTCTTCTTTCTTCTACTTCTTCTTCTTCTTCTTCCACATACTACTTTTTCTTCTTCTTCTTCTTCTTCTTCTCTTCTTCTTCTTCTTCTTCTTCTCTTCTTCTTCTTCTTCTTCCACATACTTCTTCTTCTTCTTCTTCTTCTTCTTCTTCTTCTTCTTCCACATACTTCTTCTTCTTCTTCTTCCACATACTACTACTTCTTCTTCTTCTCTCCACATACTTCTTCTTCGTCCACATACTTCTTCTTCTTCTTCTTCTTCTTCTTA